>NW_026068045.1:2139446-2165635 GCF_014885135.2 Alexandromys fortis | reverse complement strand
CCCCCCCCCCCCCCCGTCCTTCCACTCTAAAACTGTATAGGTTTTCTGTCCTGATGTTACTGTTCCCTCTTACAGTGTCTGCTAATCTGGTCCTTAATGGGGTCATTAATGCCGCCTGCCTACACCAGGATTTTTAAGTTGGTCAACTGACACAGGTTCCTAAAAAAAAAATTTGTTTGTCTGTCTGTTAAAATAATGTGGCCACAGAAGGCTTGTTTTATGTCTCTGTGTATATGTGTGTGTGTTCCCACAGTATACTTTTATGTCTATGTGTGTATGTGTGTTTGTTTCCATAGTTGTTTGTCTTATTTCTCTGTGTGTATGTGTGTGCGTGTCCAGGTTACAACAGCTCTAAAAAGATACAAACACAGGGGTAGCTGCCGTTTTGACCTCAGCGCTATCTTGGATTAGAGTATCCACATGTGCTAGCTTTCTTTGACTTATTAAAATATTCCTTTTAATCTTCTTACATTTACTAGCATTGGTAAGCTGTAACTAATTAGGTAAAATACATGCCTAAATTTAACTTATATGTCTAATTTGAATATAACAATCAAGTGCCTTTGCCGATTGGAGAGTATGGCATTTAACAAAAGAGCTTTGAACACAGACATGCCAGCTCCTGCTGCATCCTTTAGCTCCTCCAAGAAGATGCATGGTTAGTTATAGCATGCCTCAAGCCTTGCCTTTGGGTATGGCAAAGCCACCCACACCACAAAAAGCAGGCTTCCACCTCATCAGCTTCCTGGACATTATACTGGGGAATCAGTCTTCTCATTCTGCCAACACAGGTAGACTAGATCTCCTCTCCCCACACAGGAAAATCTTTGGGCCTCCATGACTCAACAGCTAATGGCATGTACTGCTTCTAAAGCTAACAACGTTCTCCAAAGACTATGGAGAGACTTGGGATTGCCTGCATAGGTAAAAAAATCTGTCTCATTTCTGCTCATTTATCCCTCTCAGATCTGTCTAATGGCATTTGATGGCTTAAGGTACCAGTAACTCATTACTTCATTTGTTAAGTTTCCTGCTAAAAATACAGTCATGTGTGCCTCTTCACAGTCCAGGATTAGCAGGTTTGGGGTGTATCTTCAGAGACCCAGGGTTCCCAGTTCCCTTTAACTGACTTCTAAATTGTTCCTCTTCCAGTTGTCTTACAGATACCTGCAGGTTCCTGGGAAAAGTTCTGCTGCTGTATCAAGAAATCTGGTCTGGTAAAAACTAACAGTCTCCAGAGCCTGTTTCAGTCCCACCGGTTTTCAAGCATATCTTACAGGTCACTCCTGCTGTCTGGGCCAAGACCAACTTACAGTTAGTGCTGCATCAGTTCCTGGGACTTCACCTTTGGTACCAACTCTCCTGGCTCAAAAGGACACCAACCAACTAAAATCTGGTTTTAAAGGACATATCTGCTCTGGGGTGTCACTTATTCACCTGAGCCTCTCCTGGACAACCAGAGTGCTTCTCTATGCCCCTTCCCATGGCTAGCCCCATTCATAGGGCCGATAACAACAATATATTTTTTCTCCTAGCCACCTGCCTTCTCATCTCCCTAAGGAACAGCTGTGAGGTCTCCAGGATGTCAGTAAACCAGATACCTCTCCAGCCACACCTCTCACTGAGCTGAGCCCACCAACTTCTACTCTCTCCTCTCCCATGTTGCCCCATGCCCGCAGGAAGCAGCCAGGCTTGAGCCAACACCCCTTTATCCAAACTGGAATGTTTTTGGCTTCACCCCAGCCCCTGGCACCCATTTTGGAATGTTGGGTTGAAAGTTCCATTCAAGCCCCTCCCTCTAGGAGTTGCCTCAGTCCAAACTCCACCTCTGAGAAAGCCGTCAAATGGTGACCCCTCCCCAGGGCGGCTCCAGACCACTCCCACAGGCTATTTAAACTGCCCAGCAAACAAATGAACACATGGTCCTCCGTTTCTCCTCTCAAGTGGTCGTTCTGGCTCTCCTTTCCCCTTTTCCATGGTTTCCAGGGGCCAACCCGGGAGTGCTGGGGTCCATTACACCTGGGCATCTTCTAATTCAGTCTAATTTGGTCTGATTGGGATTATTGCGTTGGTGGAGAGGTTTGTCGGTCAGAAAATACTTGGCAGTTTGGGAGGAAATACAGAGCTAGCAATCAACCTGGTAAGCTAGCAAATTCTGGGAAACGGTTGGAATTTCTGTTTTGGGTTTTTATCATTTTTTTTTCTGCAAGGGAGCCAAAAGACACCTGCGGGAGAGGGTGTGTTTTTTAAAAAAAATTATATTTCAGTTGCATTGGTGCTTTGCCTGCATGTGTCTGTGTGAGGGCATCAGCCCTACTGGAACTGAGGTTACAGACTATAGTGAGCTGTCCTGTAAGTGGTGGAAATTAAACCCACACCCTGGGAAAGAGTAGCTGGTGTTCTTAATGGCTAAGACATCTCCAGCCCTAGGATGAAGGCTTTTTGTTTTTTCTCTCATAGTCATATAGTCTTCAGAGTAGCCTAAAACTGTATGACACAAACTGGCTTCGAACTTCAGCCTTCTAAGAGCTGAAGAAATGAGGTGGAGTCAGAGATGCAAGAAATGATTTGCCTGACTTACGAATAGGAAGCTGCAAGGCTGGTTATTCCGGGGTCTTACTAATAATGTCAACCAGATGCACTGGAAGAGTGACAATCAGTAACCACGGGTCCGAATTCCCAGACTCTTGGTCTAGGTGTATTGTTGCCTAACACCACCCACCTCTCAGTGGGCTGATGGTCTGCGCGCCTCCCTCTCATTGGTCAGCCATCACAAGGCCCATGCTCACACGAGGTCATTCAGCCAATCAGCGAGCCCGGCTACGCCCGCCCAGCGTGACACGCTTGCAGTTTCCGCGGTCTGGTCCGCTGCATGCCGGGAGTTGTAGTTTAATATTTAGGGTTTACCTACCGAGACGACAGACAGGGAACTACAGGCCCCAGAGTTCTGAGCGTGTAGCGCGCTCCACTTTTAGGTGTGAGCTGCAAACACCTCGGACCCGGGAGAAGTCGCGTTAAGGAGCAGGTGAGAGCTGTTGTTCGGGCTGGAGTCGACTCTTGCTTCTGCCTCAGACCTGGTGGAAGCTGCGAGGCGCCGAAGGGCCAGGCTGTGTAGGAGTTGCCGGTCTTCGGTCGGTGGGTCGGACAGAGCGGCTCTCGGGCTTTCTTCAGTTTCTAAACTCTGACTGGTGTGTTCCCAAGTCCTCGGTGCGGCGGCCGCGGGTTTCTCCTGCTGAGCCCTCCCACGCCCACCTGTTGATCGTAGGCAGGCAGACCACACGCCCGCCGCACCAGCGCTTCCTGTCCCCTTCTTAGGCGTAGCGCAGAGCCTGAGCCTCCCTGCACGCGGACCCCTCGGATGCTCTGCGTTGGCTCAACTACCCCCAGAAATTCAGCTTGGCTTCTCCATTAATAGTGTGACTTACCGATCTTTCATCCCCTAATTCTCGGTGCCGTCTTTCCAGCCTTGGAAAGTAGAAAGCGTTCTGTTTTAGCCATTTCAGTTGAAGTGAATATCTGTTGGATCTCAGTCACCCCGACATACATTTTTATTTCCTGTGTGTCCTTTCTGTAATTCTTAAATTCAAGCAGAAACAGGGTCGGGCATTCTGATGTAGGAGGCAAAAGGCTTGGTTTGGGGTGGGGATACCAGAGGTAACTGCTTCCAAGCGTCTACCTTTGGTGCTTACTCCTGCAGGGAGTGCTTGGTGGCCCCCGCCCCCATGCCCACCCACGATGCCCTTGTCCCGTTGGCTGAGATCTGCGGGGGTCTTCCTGCTGCCGGCCCCCTGCTGGGCACCCCGGGAGAGGTGTCTTGGTTCCGAACAACGACCCTCCCTGGCATATAGGTGTCCAGTCCTGGGGGCCTGGCACAGTGCCCGCTGGTGGTGCCAAGTGTGGACATAGGAGCCTCGGTGAGTGTGGTTGGGGTTTGGGGCCTAGGGGAGGGAAGCGCCCAAGCAGATTTCTCATTTGTGTATGTGTTTTTTTTTCCCCCCTCAGAGCATTTTGTACCTCTCTCAGAATGAATGGGAACCAGAAATTGGAGGCTTGTAACCAAGACTGGCAGGATTTCGTCCAGCACTTCTCCCAGATTGTCAAGGTGCTGACTGAGGACGAGCTAGGCCACCCTGAGACAGGCGATGCCATTGCCCGGCTCAAGGAGGTGAGGGATTCAGGGGGGAAGAAGCCAGTAGAGGTGTGGATTTTGCATGGCTTTTGGTAAGAGTGGAAGGAACAGCTTTTCCCTGAGTCTCCTCTGGAGTAGGTGGGTCCTCTGCAGAAGTTGGAAGCTTTGGGAGTGGAGCCTTGGACCTCGGGAAGCCTTTGATTTTGTGCCCTGAAATTCTAAGATTGGTCTTTTTTTTTTTTTTTAATGTTTATCTATTTATTATGTATACAATATTCTGTCTGTGTGTATGCCTGCAGGCCAGAAGAGGGCACCAGACCCCATTACAGATGGTTGTGAGCCACCATGTGGTTGCTGGGAATTGAACTCAGGACCTTTGGAAGAGCAGGCAATGCTCTTAACCTCTGAGCCATCTCTCCAGCCCCCCTAAGATTGGTCTTAAGCAGCTGCTCCTGAGGCCCGAGGAAAGCTGCGGTTATCATAGAGCCCTGTCTTCAGGAGAGGCCCAACTGTTGCAGTTGCCCTTGGGTGCCGAGTTCCCTCTTTAGCCTCTTGGATTGCTCTTTCTAAGGCAGCTTTAGTATTTAGTCTTGGTGGCCTCAAAACTCACAACTCCCCTGCCTGTGTGCTGTATCTTCTAGAGTGCTGTCGTGCCTAGGTCTGGAGTTCTTTTTATAAATGTTGTTTCTGTCCTATCTTTGAGGAAAAAACAAGGAGAGTGGTTTCTTTGTCTCTACTGTGTAGGTATTAAAGAGATGTCTCTAGTTAGGTACTTTTGTTGCATGGCAGAAGGCACAGTGGGAGGACATGCCTTTGGCTTAGACATAGCTCTGGAGCTGGAGAGATGGCTAAGAGCACTGACAGCACTTCTGGAGGACCCGGGTTCAATTCCCAGCACCCACTTGGCAGCTCACAGTTATCTGTAACTCTAAAATCTCACAGTCTCACACAGACACACATGCAAGCAAAATACCAGTGCATGTTAAAAAAAGAAAGACAGAAATAGCTGTGAACCTTGCCATCCCCTCCAGGTTTGGCCAAATGGAGAGGCCATTCTGTTTTTCTGTAGCCAAGGCTGGCTGAACTCTATATCTTGATGTCAGCCTTAAACTCACACAGCCTGCCTGCATCCAACTTCAGAGTATTGCGATTATAGGAATTAGCGGTCCCTTCCTACTAGGGGCCTCGTCTTCAATACAGGCTTGTGTGGAGGTGCTCTAAGTCCTGGCTTCGGGTGAAAAATTGCGTATTCATCTGCACCAGGTACGTGGGTCCTGGGGAATGGTGCCATACGCCACAGGACTCTGGAGAAGGAGCTCTCCAAGGCGGGGTTGGGATAAAAAAGGGAGGAGGAAAGGAAACATCTCTGTGGCCATGCTGTCCTCTCTACCCCCTCAGGTCCTGGAGTACAATGCCGTGGGAGGCAAGTACAATCGGGGTTTGACTGTGCTCCAAGCCTTCCGGGAGCTGGTGGAGCCAAGGAAACAGGATGCCGAGAGTCTGCAGCGGGCCCTGACTGTAGGCTGGTGTGTAGAACTGGTAAGAAGTGTGGAGAGAGGCAGTTACCAGACTCTCTGGGGATCTGCCTGTCTGCTCTCGCTAGCACTACAGGTGTGCACCACCACCTGTACACTTGTGTTTTGCATGTCTTTGTCTGTCTCATGTGCTACGGTCAGATTTAGGCAGTGTGCACACTAGGTACTCAGAATTTTCAGAAATTTTTAACTTAAATCTCGCTGGGTGTGCTGGTACATACCTTTCATCCCAGCACTCAGGAGGCAGAGGCAGGCAGATCTCTGTGAGTTCGAGGCCAGCCTCACTACAGAGTGAGTTCCAGGATAGCCAGGGCTATACAGAGAAACCCTGTCTCAAAGAACAAAAAGAAGAAAAGGGTGAAGTGATAGACAGGCTACCTGACATCTTCCTCTGGCTTCTACTCCCTTGTGCTGGTGCACACATGCCCACACTCAGGTTGGTGGTGCACACCTGTAGTGGTAGTGCTAGCGAGAGCAGAGACAGGCAGATCCCCAGAGTTAGTCACGAGCTAGTATAGCTTGTCAGTGAGCACTGAGCTAGTGACGGAGGGGTCCTCTCAAAGGATAAATATAAAATACGGTGGAGAATGTGGGAGACTCCTGGTTGCCTCCATGTGTGCACACAGCACAAACACCTACATAAACACATGCAACACAGACAGACATACAAACCAAATGATTTCCAGGGTTTGGAGCAGTGTCTCTGTCAGTAAAGTGCTTGGGCATGAACACTGGAGTTCATTCCTTGGTGTCTGCATGGAGCTGTGCATGCCTGTAACTGTGTGAGGTCTAGCACAGGTTCCGTGGTAGACATGGAAGGGCTGCAGAGACGGATTAGTGGTTAAGAGCATGACAGAGGACCTGGGTTCCATTGTCAGTACCCACTTGGTGCCTGACAGCTGTCTCTAACTCCAGACCTGGGGATCTGATGCCCTCTTCTGATTTTGATGGGCACTGGACATGCACATGGTAGGCAGACATGTGCAGACAACACCAAGATGAATAGAACTGTGCTCGCTCCAGCAGCACGTTACTGAGATTGGAACAATACACAAGAGATTAGCATGGCCCTTGTGTATGGATGATGAACAAGTTCATGAAGCAGTCCATATTTTTTCTAACTTTGACATCTTTATCAAATGTGTGAAAATATACATAAAGATTATTATGTATATCTACATATACATATATATACATATATGTAAATCTACATATATAAAGATATTATGTAGATTATATTAAAACTATATAAAAAAATTTAAAAACTAAGGGCTGTAGAGATGGCTCAGAGGTTAAGAGCATTGGCTGCTCTTCTAGAGGTCCTGAGTTCAATTCCCAGGAACCACATGGTGGCTCACAACTATCTGTACTGAGATCTGGTGCCCTCCTCTGGCGTGTGGGAATACATGGAGGTAGAATGTTGTATACATAATAAATAAATAAATCTTAAAAAAAATTTAAAAACTAATGAAGGTATCCATGTTGACCTCTGACCTTCATATGAATGCACATACAAGCACACATTTGTACAAACATACACTATACACAAACATAAGCACAAACTTAAACAAACTTGTATATGTACATGCACACACATGCCAACACTCATAAGCATGTACATACCACAAAACATGGTGTGGCATGTACACACTTGTACAAACTTGTAACAACTCATAACACACTCAACAACCCCAAATTTGCCCGCTTTTTGTGGTATATATTTTTTTTTCCATTTCCCTTCCTTCCTCTCCCCTCCCCTTCTACCCTCTCCTATGACCCCACACTCCCAATTTACTCAGGAGATTTTGTCTTTTTCTACTCCCCATGTACATTAAATCCATGTTTGTCTCTCTAAGGGTCCTCGTTGTCTAGGTTCTTTGGGATTGTGAACTGTAGGCTGGTTTTCTTTGCTTTATGTCTAAAAGCCACTTATGAGTGAGTACATATGATATTTGCCTTTCTGGGTCTGGGTTACCTCCCTCAATATAAACAACCCAGATTTTTGACATCATGTTTACTTCTAGAAATGATTTTCTGGGGCTGGAGAGATGGCTCAGTACACTGGCTGCTCTTCTAGAGGTCCTGAGTTCAGTTCCCAGCATGCATGGAAGCAGAACACTGTATACTTAATAAAGTGAAGGCTGCTTCCCTGAGGTGGGATGCTTGCTCCCATGTATGGATAGCTCTGATTTGCCTGGGTCCCCACATCGTTTTGTCTTACGTGGTTAGCTTCCCTGGCCCTTGAATGTCTATGGCTTATTTTTGTTTTCTTTTTTCCAGGTGGGGAGGGGTTCCAAGTTGGTGATGAAGCCCAGGCCTTGTCTGTGCTAAGTGCACACTCATCCCTGAGCTGCATCTCCAGGCCATTGCTGTTGAGGCAGGGTCTCACTGTACACATGCTCATGCTAGCCTCATACTTAAAACCATCGGCTTCAGCCTCCACATGTGCGGTCATGCCTGGCTCAGACTGACTTATTGAATTATGGGTCTATTAGGTGACCAGTTTGTGGTGTTTGAATGATGTAGTGATAGATTTCTGTTTTTTTCCCCCAAGACAGGGTTTCTCTGTGTAGCACTGACTTTTCTGGAGTTGACTCTTTACACCAGGGTGACCTCAGACTCAGAGTTGTGCCTACTTCTTCTCCCAAGTGCCCGCCACCACCTGCCGGCATAGTGACAGACTTCTTCTGAAAATATAGGAATGGCAGGGTGGCTCAGTAAGGTGGCTCAAGACCTGAGTTTGATCCCCTGAAACTCAAGAAAGAAGAGAGTAAGTGACTCCACGCTGTGCTGTGCGGTGTGCACCCTAGCAATGGCTGAAGGGCTGGTGCTTCAGCGTGTAAACGCACTTGCTGAACAAGCCCAGCGAAGTGAATTCCATCCCCAGAGCCTAGGGATAGATGAAAAGAGAACCCAACCCCTTGACGCCCTCCTGATACCTACGTGTGTGCTGTAACACGCACTTGCCCCTTACACAGTAATAATAGAAAAAGTTAAAAAAAATAATAAAAATATACATCCTTTTGGGGCGAGGAGGGCAGGTTAAAATGAGTGGGAAAACCCTTTCCTGCCGTGCGGAAAGCCCTGGGTTCTGACACAGCGCAATAATCTAGTAACGAGATTGCCCTGTCTTGAGAAGTTGCTGAACAATCACGTGTTCTGACTGTGAGAAGTTGGTGTTAACGTGCACTCCTGAGTTCGGTGTTGAGGCTAGTTGAGATCTTGAGGTAGAGACCACCCTGGCTCGTCCTGCATCGTGAGGCTCTATCTCAAGGAAACAAAACCAAAAGCTTCATGGGTGCTGAGTGTTCTGTTCCCTTATCCCTCCCAGAGCTCTTGGGAAGTACCACTCACTCTCAGGTCAGTGCTAGACTCTGGGGGCATCTAGCGGGACAGCACATCTTGTGTTGAGAGCCCTTTGCTGAGACGAGGATATGTAAAGCCAGGAAAGCCGCAAGCGTGGTAGAGTGCTGCCTCTCTCTGCCATGTCCTGGCTCAGTCCCTGCCCAGTGGAAAAGCTGGCAGACTAGGGATGTGGAGGTCAAGGCAGAAGTTCATGGTCTATGGTCTTTCGTGGCCAGGTAAAGGGTTTGACGCTATCTAAAGGAGAAGAATCGTTGTTTGGCCTGTAGTGCTCTGCCAGCGAGGTGCTGTAGGTGTGTTCCTGGAACTCCAGGAGGCTTAGGGACCCCTCGGACCCTGCCTGATCTTCATCCCCAGCCTCTGCTCCCAGAAGAGGGTGCAAATCAATGCCGTGGGGCTGCTGGAGGATTCGTGCTCTGCCCTAGCTGAGAGGGGGACTGCCCAATAGAGGTTTAAAAAAACTTAACTAAAATTTTAACTTTTATGATTAGAAGACTTTTGTGTATGAGTGTTTTGCCTGTATGTGTGTGTGTTCAGTGCCCACAGAGGCCAGAAGAGGGCATTGGGTCTCCAGGAACTGGGAACTACCGATGGTTGTGAGCTGTCATGTGGGTGCTGGGAACCAAAACTCGGTCCTCTGCAAGAGTGGCCACTGAACCTCTTAACCGCTCAGTGATCTCTTTACCTATTTTTTTTTTTTTTAAAAAAGGAAAGCCGTCTTAAGTTTCTATTCAAGTGATAAAACACTGTGATCAAAAGCAACCTAGGGAAGGTTTCTTTGATTTTACACTTCCAGATAGCATCACCAAGAGAAGTCAGGACGGGAAGGGAAGCAGATGTCGGAAGGGAAGCTGCTCATTCTCCGTGGCTCGCTTAGCCTGCTCTTTCTGCCTCTGTTCTCTCCCTCTGGTTTTTTGTTGTTTTTGTTTGTTTGTTTTGAGACATGATTTCTCTGTGACCCCAGCTCTCCTGGAACTCACTCTGTGGACCAGGCTGGCCTTGAACTCACAGAGATCCACCTGCTTCTATCTCCTGAGTGCCAGGATCAAAGGCATGGGCATGTTGCCCAGGGGTGTCGCCCATAGTGAAAATTCCTCACAGGACAGTTGGGCTAGGACACCTTTTTCACTTGAGGGTCCCTCCCTCTTCCCAAATGACTATCACTTGTCAGGTTTGCCTAAAACTCAATAATGCAGTCACTGACTTGGACAAAAATTCATTGAAGTTTTGCTCTTCCTGCTAGCAGGGGTGTCTTAGAGCAGATTAGAGGGGGCATAGCTCTATTTTAGTCCATCAGCATGTGGCATCTGAGAGAAGGTCCTGTAACTTGTCAGGGTCCCCACACTGACTTTCCCACCTGTACAGCGATGGCCAGAGTGGCAGCTGTCTCTGCGAGCAGGCCCTGGGAGCTTTGCCTTACTCCCCTCTTTCTCCCAGCTCCAGGCTTTCTTTCTTGTGTCAGATGACATCATGGATTCTTCTCTCACTCGACGTGGACAGATCTGCTGGTACCAGAAGCCAGGCATAGGCTTGGATGCTGTCAATGATGCTCTGCTTCTGGAAGCCTGCATCTACCGCCTGCTGAAGTTGTACTGCAGGGAGCAGCCCTACTACCTGAACCTGCTGGATCTCTTTCTGCAGGTGCCCTGTGGCTGTCTCCCGGGCTCTACCCTCTGTGGCACGGGCTCATTGGCTCTGCTAAGGTGGCCTGGGAAGGGTGTGGTGTGCTGTGAGCCTGGAGTCTCTCCTGTTGCCTGACTGTATAGTTTCAACTGTTGGGGTATGGCCCAGGAAGCCAGTGTTTTCCATCTCTAGAGAAAGCCTGGCCTAGAAACCATCTGTTACCCTTGCTTTGTAGAGCTCCTATCAGACAGAGATTGGGCAGACCCTTGACCTCATAACAGCACCCCAGGGCCATGTGGATCTGGGTAGATACACTGAAAAGAGGTGAGGGCCAGTGGTACCCGTATCTGGGTGGTAAGGGCCTCAGGGTGGGCCTTGCTCTCATGAATGTGTCTTCTCCCCTGGCTCAGGTACAAATCTATTGTCAAGTACAAGACAGCTTTCTATTCTTTCTACCTGCCTGTGGCGGCTGCCATGTACATGGTAAGTCAGGGTCAGCATCACCGTTTCTCCTGTGAGCTCTGGGGTGGAGCCCTGAGTATCGTATGACTGGATGGCTTCAAGCCACTCAGTCCCTCTGATGGGGCCTAAGATGGAACTGGAAGATGAGCAGAGGGAGGCCTGCATCTGATGGAAGGGCAGAGGGGAATTGAAGCTCGAGGTAAGGGACTAGGCTTGGAGGTGGTGGGTCGGGTTCATGGTCCATCCTGACCTTGCTCTTCAAGTTTTCGTTTCGTATTGTAAGAAGGAGATAGCCAAAAAATGTGGAAGTGTAGCTGTCATGGTGGCACCTCACAGGGTCTAGCCAGTGGCCTGCAGGAGGCATTGGGAGGGGCAGGGGCCTGGTCCCGCTGCCTCAGCTGTTCCCTTGCAGGCAGGCATTGATGGGGAGAAGGAACATGCCAATGCCAAGAAGATCCTGCTGGAGATGGGCGAGTTCTTTCAGATCCAGGACGACTACCTTGATCTCTTCGGTGACCCCAGTGTGACTGGAAAGGTCGGCACTGACATCCAGGACAACAAATGCAGCTGGCTGGTGGTTCAGTGTCTGCTACGAGCCACTCCGCAACAGCGTCAGATCTTAGAGGTGCCCAGAGGGCCCTGGGGGTTGGCTTGTCCTCTCCTCGGGTCAGATGTGACATTTGGCAGCCCCAGTGCGGTTGGATGTATGTGCTGAAGGCTGCTAACCGAGAAGCCAGGGAAGGTTCTAGACCCTCTTCCCAGACAACACCCAGTGCCCAGTAACCCTCTGCAGTGCCAAGGCCGAGACAGCATAGAATAGCGAAATGGTAATTCTGAGCCAGGACCTGAGCACGGGTGTCGGGGAGGCAATACTCTCGCATCCCAGAGACACGTTGGAGGCAGGAGAGTCTGAGGCAGGCCTACATAATGAAACAACAAAGTGGAGTGAATGGTTTTCCCAGTGTTCTGGAATGTATGAATGATTTGTCGGATCCTTTGGACCTGGCCAAGTAAAGCTGTTTTCCTGCTTCCAGGAGAACTATGGGCAGAAGGACCCAGAGAAGGTGGCACAGGTGAAAGCGCTGTATGAAGCGCTGGATCTGCCAGCTGTGTTCTTAAAGTACGAGGAGGACAGCTACAGCCGCCTCCAGAGCCTCGTGGAGCAGTACTCTGCACCGCTGCCCCCAGCCATTTTCCTGGAACTAGCAAAGAAGATCTACAAGCGGAAAAAGTGACCTCGAGCTTGCAAAGGCTTTGAGGGAAGGGATCTCAATAAATTATTGTACAGAATCCTGTGGTTTTATGCTTGCACCAATCACGAGTCCGGCTTTGTCTATAATGGAGGGGTGGAAGGTGGTAACTTGGAGGCCAGGTTGGCATCTGAGTTTGCTTATAGCCAAAGCTGCAGCAGCCTGGATGGGTGACGCAGGCGCACCATCAGGCCCCGTGTGGAAGTGGGGGGGCGGGCCTAGGCTATGCCACGCCCATGCGTGAAGGGGTGCGGCTGCGCAGCCACAGTGGGCTTTGCCGGCACCCCTCCCCTTTGCTCTGTTCCCGGCTGGGCGGGGTTGCAGACAAACCCGAGGACCGGTCGATTCCAGGAGGACCGTGGGTGAGGAGGTCTCGATCTATGGGTGTGGACGGATGGATGGGGACATGGGAGGGGAGCTGTGAAGCTAAATAAAGAAGGGGTGGGTGGTGGCTGGAAGATAGAGACAACACAGCGAGTGGATAAACCTTGCTGTCGCAAGCCGGTGAGGGCACGCAGGCTGCAGGCTAGAGCTGGAGGGACTGGGACTGGGGCAGATGCAGAGCTGACCAGCTGAATGCTTTCTCATCCTCCGGCCCAGACCCCTCTCCTGCGCTTACAAACCTTCGCCTTGTTCCTCACCGTTCACCTGACTAGAGCATCCGGGCGGGGTCTCCTTCCTCCGGGAGAGGGTTGACTGGAGGGAAGAGCTTGCTTTGAAAGGATTGGGGTCTATTCTGGGCCCTACTCTTTTTCAAGCCCCGCACCCCCTCGAAGATCAGAGCGCACACCGGCATTTTCTGATGACCCTCCTTTCTCTGTTCCCTGGAGGTTATGTTCGACTCCACCAGCAAATACTGCAGAGGAAACTAATGGGCTGTTCTTGGTGATTTGAATCTCATTTAAATATCTCCCAAGGCAGGCAGATCCTTCCCAGGTCTGCTCTAGTCCTCAATCACCTCCAGTGCCCTTAGCACGATCGCAGTATCTGGGTTTCAACCATACTTGTCTTCTAGGTCTGCACCTGAATTGCCAGGTAGGTGGATGTGAGAGGCTGGATCTTCTTGGTTCTCTGGAAGGCATCCTTCGTCCTCAGCACCATGCTGTCCCCTCAGCGGGCTTTACTCTGCAACCTCAATCACATCCACCTCCAGCATGTCTCCCTGGGCCTGCACTTGTCCCGCCGTCCTGAACTACGAGAGGGGCCTCTGAGCACACCCCCGCCTCCAGGAGACACAGGGGGCAAGGAAAGCAGGGGGCCCTGCAGCGGGACCCTGGTGGATGCCAACTCCAACAGTCCAGCTGTGCCCTGCCGATGCTGCCAGGAGCACGGGCCTAGCATAGAAAACCAGCAGGACCCTTTCCAGGAAGATGAAGAGGCCGCCTCGCCTTCTGATCCCGGATGCTCCTCTTCTCTCAGCTCCTGCTCAGATCTTAGCCCCGAGTCCCCAGTGTCAGTCTACTCTCGCGACCTGCCTGGCAATGAGGCTGCCCACCCCGAGTCCAGCATCTTTCCCTTGGAGCCGGGCTCTCCTTTGGCTACAGCGGACCCTGGCACCTGCTCTCCGGACAGCTTTTGCTGCTCTCCGGATTCTTGCTCCGGAATATCTTCCCCATCCGGACCTGGCCTGGACTCCAACTGCAACGCCCTGACAACCTGCCAGGACCTACCTTCCCCGGGTCTGGAGGAGGAAGACGACAGTGGGGAACAGGATCTTGCTACCTCTGAGCTCTCAGAGACCGAAGATGGAAGAATTGACGCAGGAAAAGCAGAGCCCAGTTGGAAAATTAACCCCATTTGGAAAATTGACACAGAGAAAACTGAAGCTGGATGGAAAGCCATTGAGAACAGTGACTCTGGTTGGAAAATCGATGAAAATACAAACTCGAGCTTGAAAACAGAATCTGGGAAATTGGCTTCTTGTTTGAACACCAATTCTGGTTCGAAAATAGATGCAGGGAAAACTGATGGGGGATGGAAAGGTGACGTCAGCCAGGAGCCGGTACCCCATCGGACAATCACGTCCTTCCACGAGCTGGCCCAGAAGCGCAAGCGGGGTCCGGGGCTGCCCCTTGTGCCGCAGGCCAAGAAAGATCGCAGCGACTGGCTCATAGTCTTCTCGCCTGACACAGAGCTCCCGCCGACTGGGTCCCTGGGAGGTTCTTTGGCACCCCCGCGAGAAGTCACCACCTTTAAGGAACTCCGGTCTCGAAGCCGAGCCCAGCCACCGCCAGTCCCGCCCAGGGACCCTCCGGCTGGGTGGGCTTTGGTCCCGCCTCGGCCGCCTCCCCCTCCCGTCCCTCCGCGGAGGAAGAAGAATCGACTTGGGCTGCAGCCCATCGCCGAGGGGCTGACGGAGGAGGGCAGGGCTGGCAGCCCCGCCGTGGGTGAGGAGGCCCCCGCAGCGCAGGAGCCAGAGGAGCCACGCGCTCACGCCGTGGGTAAGAAGCGCAGATCATAGGAGGGCGGGTCCTGAGCCCGCCCTCGTCCCCTCCTTCTGCGCTGTCCTCCCTGCCCCAAGGCCAGGGCGCGCTCCGGGGAAAGGGAAACTGGGTGGGTCTTGGAGTGAAGGGACTAACTCTTTGCTCCTCTTTCTCCCGCCCCTCCTTGCCTGGCTGTCGCCCCGCTACCCTCCTTCCCCCACATTCCCCGCACCTGGCCCCGCCAATCCCGCCTGCAGCCGGTCCCCCGCTATTCCCTCGGCCCCCGGTTTTCCGGTTCTCGGCCGACGGGCGCCCCCTGTTGGAGGGTGGGGGCGCGGGCGCACCCAGGTCCCTGCTCTTGACGCCTCTAACCGGGTGGCCCAATTCCCGGTTGCAGCTGCTGGGGCCAGGGAGTCCCCCCGAGGAGCATCTGCTGCCTGTGCGGCTATCCCCGGTGGGAGCCTATTCTCCTCCCACGCGGGGGGCCTTGCCTTGCCTGGCCAGCCCCGAGCTGGCCTTGCTGCTATCCCCGCTCTTCCCCAGAAGTAGCACCTTCCCCGCCGCGGCGCCCCCACCCCGCCAGGTTCCCGCCCCCCCTCTGCCAACACCACCGCGTCCTCCGATCGCCCCTCGCTGGACCAGAAGGCCACCGCCTCCGCCCAGGCAATGTAAGACGGACCTGGGCCAGCCCCGCGGGCCACGTCTCGGCCCGCCGCCCCTCCTGTCCTGGGCCAGTCTGCCTGCATTTTAGCCTTTTTCTAGGGTGCCCGGCTAGATCTCGCCCTCGGAGTTGGCTCCGGGAAGGCTGGCCCTGTTCCACGTTCTGGGGGTGAGGAGCGTGACTGCTCTCCTTGCTGAACAGCCGACTCCACTGGGTCTCCAGCCCAGCTTAGGGGGTCCATTGTTAGGGACCTGGGGTCACACCCTCTGTGGAATTCCTCTGCTAGGGAAGTTCTCGCGGCCGTGGTTCCGACCCACAGTCCTCTCCCAGGAGGTTCTAGCCACACCTCCTCCACGAATCCCGCCCCCAAGTAGGGTGAAGCTGGAGCCTTGCATTTGACAAGGTGCAAGGTGACTACTTGGGTTCCCCAAGACTCTCCACCCTTTCCTGTCTGTCTTTCCATTGGTCGAGGCTTCTCACGTGCTCAGAGTGGATACAGCCCTCAATTTCCTCCCCCAGTCATCTCCCTACTTAAAGGCACAGCTGTTCGGTGTGGCTCTCCAACTTCCCGGAGAGGAAGGGCAATGGGAACCGAGGTGGGGGTGGCAAGGGCTGAGGTTTGTCTACCACTACACATTCTGCTCTACGCCCCAGGTGGCTGTGTTCTTTCTCCCGTGACTCTCAAACCACGAGACCAAGGGAGCCGGCGTCCCTTGTAACCCTTGGTAAGAAAGCGTCACCGCGTCTTCTTCCCTTACATAGTACGTAGTTCCTGGTCGTTTGCCGGTGTTCCCGGGGCCCAGCGGCTGTGGATGGCAGAAGCCCAGAGTGGGACTGGCCAGCTGCAGGAGCAAAAGAAAGGTAGTTCGCCCTTCCTACCTTCTGAAGATCAGCCTGTCCTCGGTCTCCAGCTATCCGTGCCCCCCTCCCCAACCCCCACCAGAGGCTTTCATGTGTCTTCCATCTCCACCCAGGTCTCTTGATAGCTGTCAGTGCTTCTGTGGACAAAATCATCTCGCATTTTGGGGCTGCTCGGAACTTGGTTCAGAAGGTGAGTTAATTTTGAGGGAGGTAAAAGGGCACGCGAACACTTGACTAGCAGTGGCTAGCCCTTCTTCTGTCCCCAGGCCCAGTTGGGGGATAGCCGGCTGAGCCCGGATGTGGGGCATCTGGTGCTGAGCACCCTCTGCCCGGCCCTCCATGCTCTGGTGGCCGATGGACTGAAGCCATTCCGGAAGGACCTCATCACCGGGCAGCGCAGGAGCAGCCCTTGGAGTGTGGTGGAGGCGTCTGTGAAGCCAGGTGAGCTGTGAGGGAGTGGGATCGATGGGAGCAGGGCCTGGACCTGGGGCCTGGACCTGGCTGACCGCAGCCTCGTCCTCAGGTTCCTGCCCACACTCCATGGGGACCCTGTACAGCCAGGTCAGCAGACTGGCCCCGCTGAGTAGCAGTCGCAGCCGCTTCCACGCTTTCATCTTGGGCCTCCTCAAGTGAGTGGACTTTTCCCCACTGCTCTTCGGCCTTGGATCCACATCGTGGATAGGGCACAGAGGTTTCCAGATGCCTCCCCTCTTCAGCGTCATCCCTCACTCCCCACCTCCTTCCTGAATTTTCCTCTCCTTTTTCCTCCAGCACCAAACAGTTGGAACTGTGGTTTTCCAGCCTCCAGGAGGATGCAGGTCAGAAGCCACTGCAATGGGAGGGCAGGGTGTTCCTGGTTCGGAGAGGACAGGTTCTTTCCTGCTGGTTCTTGCTGATATCAGGACACACACCCAGACTTACAGCTTTTCCAGAGGAGAGTGCGGAGGAGAACCAGAGCCCAGATTGTCTAGCCTTTTTTCTCTACTCCATGTCCTGGTGGCTTCTTTGCCCCTGGGGCATCCATTGACCCTGTACCTGAAATAGGCCCCTTGCCTATTTCTTCTGTGGGTTCCTTCCTCTGTGAGGTTCCATCTCTACCCTGAAAGGGAGGTCCTCACCTTTGTGTATGCTTCCTCTCTAACCTATAATGTTTCTCCATTAACAACACTAAGTGCATATGCCTCCCTCTGGAAAAGGACTATTGGTCCTGTAGCCCAGCTATTCCCCTTGTCCTGTATCTGTGCCCCACAGAGTGAGGTCCAGGAGATATTTGTTGACTCTGGGATTGGTGCAGGATGTCCTCTGGGTCTGATGCTGGCTGCTCTTTTCCAGGTCTACTGTCCCTCCTCTATCTGCCCACTGGCTTCTTCTCCCTGGCGCGCGGGAGCTGTCCATCCCTGTCCACAGAGCTGCTGCTCCTGCTGCAGCCGCTCTCAGTACTCACCTTCCACCTGGACTTGCTTTTCGAGCACCACCACCACCTACCCCTAGGCCTGCAGCAGGCTCCTGCCCCTTCAGCGCCCCCTCCTGCCCTCCAGCAGACTGTGCAGGCTGTGCTCCAGTGGGGCGGTCGTCTGGCTCAGAGTCTCCGAGGGACTTCAGGAGAGGCCACTACCGACTCTTCAGCCCCCTCAACCCGCCCTCCACCAGGCAGCTGGTGGGATCAGCTGACCCAGGCATCTCGGGTCTACGCCTCTGGTGGCACTGAGGGATTCCCTCTTCTCCGGTGGGGACCCAGGTGTTGCGGAACTACAGCTGAGGGTGCGCAGGAGGCACCTCCGCCCACGGAACAGACCACACCTGGCCGAAGCATGTGGTTGGGGCGGCTATTTGGTGTGCCTGGGGGCCCGTCAGAAACTGAGAATGGAGCCTTCAGGTCCAGGTGTGCACACGGACTGCCCCTTTTCTGACCTTCTGGTTCCTAGAGCTCACGGTGGCTAGGTTTTTATGACCCTTTAGGGAATAGGTAGGCAGCTGGTTTTTATAGCCATGGGCTCTAATGGTTACATTCATAATTTTTTACATTTTAGTGGCTACATAAAGTTCCTGATTTCACCCTTGGTCCTTAGAGCTGAAAATATTTATCTGACCCTTTAGAAAAGAAAAATCCCTGACCCATTCCAGAGCTTGATCCAGCAGGTGGCTCTTCAGTGACAGCCAGAGGCTTTAGCTGTGGAGACTCTTATTTGTTTTTTGTTTTTTTATTTTTTTTTTCTTTTTTCTTTTTAGTGTCTCCACAGCTAAAGCCTCTGGCTGTCACTGAAGAGCCACCTGCTGGATCAAGCTCTGGAATGGGTCAGGGATTTTTCTTTTCTAAAGGGTCAGATAAATATTTTCAGCTCTAAGGACCAAGGGTGAAATCAGGAACTTTATGTAGCCACTAAAATGTAAAAATTTATCTGCCAGTTGGGGGATTCTTGAATTTTTTCTGGAGTGGTATGGCTTCAGTGACCAAATCCTTCCCTCTAGGAGACCATCCAGCTGGTTGCCCCCAACAGTGAGTGTGTTGGCTCTGGTGAAGCGGGGGACATCTCCTGAGACCCCTCCCGCGGAGTTTGTGAAGCCACCAGCCAGCCGGACGCAGACTGACAGGTAAGGGCTGTGTCTGTCTTGTCTCCAGAGTGGGCGGGTGTGTGTGTGTGTAAAAGGCAGGTCACACTGCCTCTTCCCTACCCGTTACTACTGGACACTCACTTCTTTGAGCCTTAGCTTCTTTGTCTGGGAAAAGAAGATGCTGGCATGGTGGCTGCATTTGGGAGCCTGCCAGCAGAATCTCCAGTTCCAGGTCTATAGTGGTGCACAGAACACAGGCAAAACACTCATACATATAAAACACCCATACATATAAAACACCCATAAAAAGTAACCAAATAAAAAATTGTTTGGACAGGGTCTCATCACATAGACCAGGCTGGCTTTGAACTCATGGAGATCCACTTGCACGATTAAAGAAAAATGCAGTTAGTTCTTGACTTTTTCCTCCTGCCACCCCCCCCCCCCCCCCCCCCCCCCCCGCACCCTGCCCTCAGACAGACAGGGTTTCTCTGTGTAACAACAGCCTTGGCTGTCCAGGAACTTACTTTGCTGCCCAGATTGGTGGGATTAAAGGTTAAAGGTGTGTGCCTCCATGCCTGGCAGCTTTTTTGTTTTTGTTTAAAAAAAAAAAAAACAGGGTGTGTTCATGTAACCTAATCTGGCTTTGAACTCAGTATATCTCAGCCTCTCAAGTGCTGGGATTAATGGCGTGTGCACCACCAGTCCTGAAACACCACGCCTGGCTCAGACTTTTTTTTTTTTTTTTTGGTTTTTCGAGACAGGGTTTCTCTGTGGTTTTGGAGCCTGTCCTGGAACTAGCTCTTGTAGACCAGGCTGGCCTCGANTTTTTGGTTTTTCGAGACAGGGTTTCTCTGTGGTTTTGGAGCCTGTCCTGGAACTAGCTCTTGTAGACCAGGCTGGCCTCGAACTCACAGAGATCCGCCTATCTCTGCCTCCTGAGTGCTGGGATTAAAGGCGTGTGTCACCACCGCCCAGCTCAGATTTCTACTTTTGAGGCCCTGTTTCTTTGTGTATTTTCAGTTCACTGAATTAAGCTTTTTAAATTTAATTATTAATTCCTTATTTTGGTGGCAGGGACTTACTCTGGCACATGGCTGCTAGAACGCAGGCTGAGGACTGAACTAGTGGCATATGTCAGTATGTCTGTCCCAATTAAGCTTTTTGATTTTTCATCTGTTCAGTGCATTCCAGGTACTTCTTTGTGCCGGGCATTATGCCAGGGAGAGAACAAAAAACGACCCCATTTTGTTTGTGTCTGACTTTCAGGGAGCATATAGTCTAATAGAGAGAGATGTGTGGCTAGGAATGGGTTAGATTGTTTGGGGCAGTATGGCTGGGGTACACTGTCCCTGGGGTTGAGGTAAGTGTCTGGGAGGAGAGATGGCAGGGAGGTACAGGTGTGGTAGTGTGCGACATGACGGCCAGCCGTGGACCCAGGATGTCATTCCGAGGCACTGGGAACCCTCAGAGAGGCTGCAGTCTGGGAATGGTAGACTTGTGCTTCAGGACAATCTGTGACTGCTGTGTGAAGAGGGGAGGGGAGACCAAGAGAAGCTCTCAGAGATAAATGATTACATGTAGCACCCACCCCAGCAAGGGTGATGGTTGTTCAGCTGAAGGGGAAGTGCATGGAGGGGAGCCAGAAGCGAGCTTTGGAAGTGGGTCTAATGTGAGGAGATGCTGGATTGCCCAGAGGAGGAGGGCCTGGAATGCTAGGAGGGCCATATTGTTTGCATATGTAAAAATTTTAATACTAGAGGGAAGTGCAATTTCAAGTAATCATTCAAGAGTCAGTTTGGGGTTCAGAGAGGCCAGAGCCCCAGAGAATCATATGTCAGCAGGTGACCCTAAGTTTCTTCTGAACTCACGGAGTGTGGGCTGAACCAGCAGGGTAATCTGCCATAGACAGTATGGCCCTTCATCCTTCTTTCTTTGACTTCCCCCAGGGCTGTCCGGGCTCTCTGTGACCACACTGCTGCAGGACCTGACCAGCTGAGCTTCCAGCGTGGGGAAGTGCTTCATGTCATTGCTACAGTGAATGAGGACTGGCTTCGCTGTGGGCGTGATGGTGTGGAGGGGCTGGTTCCTGTGGGGTACACCTCCCTTGTTCTCTAGCTGTGGACTGGAAGAGCTCATGACCGCTGTTCTCGGGAACTGGAGCATTTTCTCCTTCTGCACACACCCATTTCTGCTGACAGAGTAAACTCTCCTCTTAGCACCCACCTGGAAGGGGAAATCTGCTCTTGCGGACGCGTAGAAAGGACTTCCTGTCTACAGGACTCCCTTCTCCGTCTACACAAGAGAACCCTTCCTTTCTGCAAATTAGCATCGTTCCCTCTTACCTTCACCTGTGGACTGTGCAGTATAGTACATGCCTCTGCCCCAAGCCCACAGGACTGGTCTGTCTGTCCTTGTTGCCTATATTTAAGATGTACTCCTGCTGTGCTAAGTGCTAGCTGGAAGCCTGGACCCCTGGTGGGTGGGCCGCTGCCACTGGTCTGCCCTTCCTTCCTTGTCCCAATAAAAGTGGGAGTCGAGCAGCTGTGTGTTCCTGTGGGTGTCGGGTATAGGGGCTGCTGTGGAGGAGGGAAGGCCTTTTATTGGAGCCCAGGGCAGATAGGTACTTTTTCCCTAGCATAGGCAGTTTTTGTTGATTTTTTTTTATGGGTGGGGAGGCAGGGTCTTACCAGGTAGCCCTGGCTGGCCTCCAACTGTCTTTGCCTCACAGGTGCTGGGACTAAAAGTGTGCGCCTGGCTTCGGTGGTGGCGCACGCCTTTAATCCCAGCACTTGGGAGGCAGAGGCAGGCGGATCTCTGTGAGTTCGAGACCAGCCTGGTCTACAAGAGCAACCAGGACAGACTCCAAAGCTACAGAGAAACCCTGTCTCGAAAAAACAAACAGAAAAAAAGTGTGCACCTGGCTCCGATGTGGGGCTTTGTGTTTAAAAGAGGGTGGACTCGTGCGATGGCTCATGTGGCGGTCAGAGGACTACCATGGGAGTTTTATTTTCTACCATGTCACTATTACAGTGACTCTCAACATTCCCTTAACCATAAAGTCATTCTCGTTTAACTATAATTTTGCTACTGTTATGAATCATAATGTAAATATCTGATATCTACCCTCCAAAGGGGTAGAGAAGCACTGCTCTATTAAATCTGGTGGAGCTCCAGGCAGCTGTGAGCTTCCAGTGTGGGTTCTGGGAACCAAACATGGGTCCTCTGCGGAATCAGCAAGCCCCCTACCACTTTTTTTTTTTTTTTTCTGGATTTGTGTGTGTGTGTGTGAGGGGACATGGGTACCAGAGCACATGTATGCAGGTCAGACAGTAACTTTGGGAAGTGACTTCTTGCCTACTATTGTGGTGCTTGGGATGAAACTGGTTTCCCCTGTTGTGATGGCAGGTGCTTTGCCTACTGAGCCGGCTTGACAGCCCCATTTGCTTTGCTTTTACACTGCTGTTTCACTGGACCGATGGAGCTAAATAAAGACAAGGAGGATGGAAGCCTGAAATTCTACTTCAGATCCCGAGGTGAAAGGCAGAAGTGGCCTGCTTTCCATTTAGTGCCACCAGTCTCAGTGACAGTTTCAGTAAAAAGCAGAGCATTGCTCCAGTGTGCTGAGTTCCTGCCAATCTTCTGAAACAAAAATGTCCTGGGGCTCACTGGAAAGGCGGCCTGGATGGAGGAGACTAAATTACAGAAAACAATAAAGCATCCAGGAAGCTATAATTATAACCAAGGAGAAATAGAGCCATTCAATAAGAGTCAGATAGGTAGCCGGGGCAGTGGTGGCGCACACCTTTAATCCCAGCACTGGGGACGCTGAGGCAGGCAGATCTCTGTGAGTTCGAGACCAGCCTGGTCTACAGAGCTAATTCCAGGACAGGCACCAAAGCTGCAGAGAAACCCTGTCTTGAAAACCAAAAAAGAAAAAGGGCAATAGGCACTAAGTCTGGGAGATTTTATCTTTGGGAACTGTGGGCTGGTGAGAAGAGATATGCCTTGAGGGGATAAAATCAGCCCGCTGTCCACAAACTGTTGAGAGACTCTGGGAGAAACTCAACCCAATCCAGCAACCAGGCTAGTCAGTGTTGCTGTCCTATCTCATCAATTCCTTTAACACCCAAGTAAGTTCAGTAACTCTGTCCTGCTCGGCGTTGCTTCCTCTCCTAAAGAATAAAGGTTTTGGAGCTGGAGAGATGGCTCAGAGGTTAAGAGCATTGCCTGCTCTTCCAAAGGTCCTGAGTTCAATTCCCAGCAACCACATGGTGGCTCACAACCATCTGTAATGAGGTCTAGTGCCCTCTTCTGGCCTGTACCACAGAAAGAATATTGCATACATAATAAATAAATAAATAAATAAATAAATAAATAAATAAATAAATAAATGAATAAAGGTTTTTATGCCTTAGCCTCTGATACTGCTTAGCTTGAACATCCCAAACTCATGAAGTTGCCATTTCTTTTTTTTTAAATATTTATTTATCATGTATACAATATTCTGTCTGCGTGTATGCCTGCAGGTCAGAAGAGGGCATCAGACCTCACTACAGATGGTTGTGAGACACCATGTGGTTGCCTGGAATTGAACTCAGGACCTTTGGAAGAGCAGCCAATGCTCTTAACCACTGAGCCATCTCTCCAGCCCATGAAATTGCCATTTCTTAAGGCTTAAACTGAACCTAGGATCTCATAAATGCTAGACAGTGCTCTTTACTGAGCCACATGCCTAGGCCTAAATTTTATTTTTGGAGAGGCACTGCTTCCCCCAATCCTGCCTTAATTCCTGAGGTGTGTGCCACAACAGCCAGCATCTGCTTTGTCCATATGTACTTAGTGGATACATGTTTGTACATGTGTGAGTGCGTGTGCACTGGAGTGCCTGTGGAGGCCAGGGATTGATGTCAGCTGTCTCCTGCTGCCTGTCTTCCTACTCAGTGGATGCTGGGGATCCAAGCTCGGCTATCTGCACTAGCTCCTCTGGGGCTTAGTCTACCCCCAAAAAGAGCCACAGTTTGAGTTTTCGAGGCTCCTTTAATTGTGACTACTACGTGTGTTCACTCTCCTGAGGGTTGGAATTAGAGCTGGACCACCATGCCTGTGAGGCACACCACATACACAAACGTCCACACACACTGACATGCTTTCCTATTTAAAAGTCATGTGATGCTGACTGTGGAGGAGGCTGGGCCCAGAGTCTCATGGCCTGTTTTTGACCTGTTCTGGCTATGGTGTGGGGTAGCCCTCGCTACAACCTTTGCAGAGATAGCCAATGGCTTTGCTGGTCTGGAACTCACAGTGGTGCTGAGATGAAAGTATGTGCCACGGAGGCCAGCTGCCTTGGTATGTCTGAGCGACTGCATTCTACCTGAGTGTCCAGAGTAACCGGGACAAAACTAAGCTGGAAGGGGGTTTATCTAATTAAGTAGGGGACTCTAGCCTTTTCTTTTTAGGTGTATACATATGGTGCATGCATTTGGAGGTCAGAAGTTGAAGACACAAGTCTTACTTGATTGCTTGAGACCAGAACTCACTAATTCAGCTTGTCTAGTCAGCCAGGTTGCTCCAGGGATCCTCCGTCCTGCCCCCTAAGTGCTGGATTACAGGTGGGCACTACGCCTGCTGGGTACTGGGTACTGAAGTTCTGTCACTAAGCTTGTACAGTGAGCTATACTTACTAAGCCATCTCCAGCCTCACTTTGACGATTTCTTTTTAATCCTTTACATTATTAATTTTAGTCTTTAATTAAGCACATAAAACCATACTACTTGATATATTTCTCCATGACTCTTGTGATATTCGAAATGCAGTGTGCTGCTCACACGTCTTTTGTTTTTCTTCTGATCAACTGTATCTTTCACTCAGTTCCATGTGGATTCTCCTCTTCTGCATTTTGTTCTAGTTCGTTCCTGGCTTCCTTGATTTCTACAAACTGATTACTTGACCACAGAGATTGGGACTCCACATTATCTATGGCAGGTCATTTAACCAACTCAAGCCTCAAGTTTCTGCTTCTTAGAACAGAGATAACAACTTAATGGCTAAAATAAGGATTACTCACCTCTGCTGTTGCTTTGAGTCTCTTATCTACAAACCCTGCACTACAAAGCATTGCTATGAAGGCCAATACTAAAGCCAGCTAATGTGTATTAAAGGGTGGCTATGCAGAACAGCATAGCATGTCTGACAAACAGCTGGATGTCTGGTCGGAGAATCTTTCTGCTTACTGGTCAGGCTGAGCCCAACTACACAGACCTAGAACTGAAGAAACGTCTCATGTGGGCCCATAATACTGATGACAGAGCTAGAGATCTCTTTGAAACAGGACAGAGAGCATGCTGGGAGATATTGGGGTAGAAAAGAGGCACAAAAAATAGCAAGGTAACCACTCCACAGTTAGGAAAAGTTGTTTCCATTTAATGCTAGACTTTCAAGGATTGAGATGCAAGCTTTTATGCAATTACATCCAATGTTAAAATTGGTAATACATAATTTACAAAGATTAACATCAAAACAATCATCTATTTAGATATGCTTTTCTGTAAAAAGGAAATATATTAGCAGCATTTATATTTTCCGCAATCACACAGCCTACAGACATGCAGACTAATTCTGTATCTATTTGCAGTGATGTAGTGCTTTGCCCCGCATTTCAAACACCAAAACCCACCTGGCAGCTGGGGGTTGTTTTTATTTTGTTATTATAAAATAACTGAAAAATAAAAAAGGCATTAATTTCTACACCAGTAAGAAAAAACAAGTTTTTGCACTTACCTAACATTTGATTGTCTAAAAAACATTTCAGTTTTTAATCTTTCAACAAAAGAAAGATAAAATGGCAGCGTAGTGTCTTTTGCTTCTGTTCTTACATTTTACAAAGTTTTTTCTTTCTTTTTTAAAATTTTAGTGTTTAACACTATTAAAGGAAAACATTGAATTTAAGCTCTTTCTCATCATTTTCTTGCTTTTGATTAAAAGGAAACCCCCAAAGTGCCCTTAGTCCTCCCTCCCTCCCACCCACTCCCTGTAACGAGAAACAAAAAATAAAAAAAAAAAAGAAACACTCAAATGGGCTTGGACATGCGACCCCAGCTTCACACGTGAGTATCTTATACCCAGGTCTTGTGGTAATGTACAATGCTTCTCTACAGTAAGAAAATACTCCAAACTATTTTCTTAATTTCTCTTTTTTCTTTAATAAAATATTCTGCTTTTTCTCTGCTCAAGGGGATCTATGGCATCCCCTTCCTTCCTTCCTCCCTCCCTCCCTCCCTCCCTCTCCCCCTCTCTCTCCCTTCCTCCCTCTCTCTCTCTCTCTCTCT
>NW_026068045.1:2123010-2139242 GCF_014885135.2 Alexandromys fortis | reverse complement strand
ATATATATATATACACACACACACACACACACACACACACATACACACACACACACACACATATAACTTGGCACATTTAAAAACCATCTTTTCTCTTATAAGAACATCTAAAATGTATATGCATATGTATGTCTGAGAAGACAAAGCAAAGCTTTTTGAATTTTACTTGTAAAGAGATGGTATGGTCTGTTCATTTCTGGTCAAGAGACTGGGAGGGAAGGAGACCCTGGATGAAGTCATTCAGAAAGGTAGAAGGGGATGGAAGGATGGTGAGGAGACAGACATGGGAAACCACACAACTAGGAAAGGAGAGTAGTGTTTCCATCACCTGCGAAAAGCACTCTGACAGCGCACACTGCTCAATAGCTTTGCAGTGAGTTTCACCAGAGGAGAAATTTAGAGTTTTTATGTAGTTTAAAAAAATTTGTTTTTTTTGTTTTTTGAAGTGACTCTTCTTTTTGCACAGCACAGCAGACACAGGAAGAGAAGCAGCATGTGTGCTGGCGGGGGCTTGGCTGTCTCAGTAGGAAAAACAGGTTCAGCAAGGTTATGAAGGGTAAAACAAAAATAATTACAAATACTGCCCTTTTGACCCCATAGGGGCCTCCCCTAGCCCATGACTCTGTTGACTCTGTTTTAGGGAGCAGAGGTGGGAGAGCGGCAGCAGTTCCAAGGGCTCTGAGCAGTCAGTTCATGTTCTATCACTTTAACCTGGCTGGGCAAGGAGGAGAGAGAACTTCCCTGGTCCAGGAACTAAGGAGAGGCCCCAGCTACGACATCTGTTTTAGGTCTCTCTCCGAGTCTCAGAGCTAAAAGAGAACAAACGGGATAGGGCTGGGATCCAGGACCTTCCCTTTGGAGTCTGAATTTAGACCTGGTCATAGGAAGCAGCATTTTTAGTGCTTGCAGGGTTAGAGGACAGCCCAGAGAAGCCCAGCTGTGAGGAGTATCAACTGCTGTAAAGTACCAACAGCTCCTGGCTATTCCTACCAAGGTCCTCCTCCCTACTGTAACCCTTACGGTAAAGCCATCAAGAGGAGAAATAAACTCAACAGCCTCAAGCCTACTTCCTCTTCTTCCCCCCTTCTCCACTAGCTCCAATGTTTAGTAAGTACCTAACGTCAAAGACGGACCCCACTCCCCTTGCCTGGATGGACCCGCCCCTGTCCACACTCGGAGAGCAAGAGACTGGACTTGTTGGCTTCACTGGATCCCAGATGCTCCAAGTTCTTGTTTCTTTAAGAGTCACTTCCGAAAGCTGTTTTCTGGTATAAACAAAGTGCGCCTTCGCAGTCTCCGGCCTGATCCTTCCTCCAGCAGGTAGGTCACATCGATGGCTGAAACAGAACCAAGGTGTTCATCAAATATCACTCTTCTACACCCCAACCTGGATCTGCACTCTAAGGAGAACTCAAGGACACCATGATTTATTTTTCTGGTCTAAAGCAATTAGGTCTTTCTCTAGCCCTACATTTTGTTTTGACCTACTCCTCCCGCCATCCCCACCTCCACAAAAGAAAAGTGGCTCTCTAGGGTATGGAAGACACCACCTCAGCTCAGCTCACCTCACGCTGGATGGATTTTTTTTTTAAATTTTATTTAACTTTATTTCATGTGAGTTGGTGTAAAGGTGTCAGATTCCCTGGGACTGGAGTTATAGACAGTTGTGAGCTGCCATGTGGGTGCTGGGAATTGAACCCAGATCCTCTGAAAGAGGAGCCAGTGCTCTTAACCTCTGAGCCATCTCTCCAGCCCCATGAAGAAACTTTTAAAAATTGATTTAAGTTTATTTTATGTACACTGGTGTGAAGGTGTCAGATCTCCTGGAACTGGAGTTACAGACAGTTGTGAGTTGTCAAATGTGGGTGTTGGGAATTGAACCTGGGTCCTCTGGAAGAGCAGAGCAGCCATCTCTCCTACCCCCAACAAACCCATTTTCTTACAACACACATGCACGCGCTGCCTTCTCACTCATCTTCAAGCCTAACTATGAGCCCGAGTCTTACCATTTTTCCCAGGGATTTTCTCAAGGAGGTTGAGCAAGATCTGGTTGAGCCGTTCCCGTTGGTTGTGCCTTCGTTCCTCAGGTGTGCTGGGTAACTGGGGCTCTTGATTATTCTCCTCTGGTTTCTTCCCATTGTCAATATCAGTAGTGACTCTCTCCTTTTCTGGCTCCTCAGGGCTGGGCGTCTCACTAGCTGTTTGCTCCTGACTGGCCAGCACCTCTTCAATCAAGGGCAAAGCATCATCTTCTTGCCCTAGGTCTTTTAGGGGAGGCTTTGAGCGGTCAGACTTCCAGGATGATCTGCCAAAAGGATATGCGGCTTCAGGACAAGGCTGAGCAAGGCACTTGGACAGGGAAGGAAAATGAAAGCTAGAGGTCTAAGGACGGCTTGAAATCCTGGGGTCTGTTTATTAGAGCTCTGGCTTGAGCTCAGAAATCTGGATGTTAGCATTGGTACAAACAATTGCTTTTCCCTGAAATGTAATTTTCCCTTTTTATGGAGGTACTTGTGTACGCTAGGTTAGTGTTCTACCCTTAGAAATTAACTTCATTTCCATTTGTGATTAAACCTTTCATCTTGTTCTCAGAAATCTGAAGCAAAAATGAGATAGAAACCTGTAAAACATACCAGGCTGGGGAAGCTGCTGAGCTGTTCTGATTGCTTCATGAACACAAAGGAAGCACAGCCCTGTGACACCCACAGTCCGACCATAACAGTATTAGGAGGGTTTTTACTTCTTTATGTTATCTACTATTTCTTCACTTTTTTTATGCAGAAAGCAATGGGTATTTATTATCTTTCAAATTATGTATATGCATGTGTATGTACATGAGCGCAGGGGCCCATGGAGGCAGGAGAGGGTGCTGGATCCCCTGGAGCAGGCCATGAACATAGGTACAGGGAACACAACTCATGTGCCTTTATAGCACAGGCTCCTAACCACTGAGCCGTTTCTACAGCTCCAGGAGTGGCTATTTATGTTCTTAGCTGACAGAACTAGAAAAGCCTCCATGAGGAACATTCTTCTCATTTACAAAACACGCAAAAATATAAACTGTTAAGTTCAAACTGCTAAGTGCAAACTCTGCAATACTGACTGTTATCTCTTTAATAGAGGCATCAAAAGTTGACACAACACCATCTTATAGAGAAGAGAAAAAGCTCAGTCCAGAAAGAGATTCCAAGTCCATCTGCAGTTCCTTTCTCTTATCTTCACATTACTGTGTACTGCAGCTCCCCTGTTTTGGTGATGGCTGCCCTACAGAGAACAGCTAACCCCAGTAGTGACCAGTGGCTTGCTCTCTTGCTCTATATTAGCTCTTGGCTAACCCTTAGGAGCCCTCACATTCTTCTAGGACTCACCGCCCTCCGTTCCTCTTGTAGTTGTCTGGGACATAATGAGGCTGCAGAAAAGAAAAAGGGGGGGGGGAGTACATTAATGCTGGATCTGATATGGGGACATTAGGGTAATGAGGGCAATTTGGGTGACTTTTTTATTTTTATCTTTTTCTTTATAGTTAGGTTACTAGGATGATGACATCTTCCTTTCTTTTCTTTTTCTTTTTTTTTTCGGAGACAGGGTTTTTCCGTATAACAGCCCTGTCTGTCGTGGAACTCATTCTGTCGACCAGGCTTGCCTTGAACTCACAGAGATCCACCTGCTTCTGTCACCCAAGTGCTGGTATTAAAGGTGTGCACCACAACTACCCAGCAGACATCTTCCTTTCTTGCTTTTTACTGCTGTGAGGCGAATCAGTCTCTGCCACACGCTCCTGGACTGCAGCGGCTACTCTAGGGAAATGTAATCCAGAACAGAGCTTCCCTTCTTTTAAGCAGACCACTGCAGGGAATTTGCCATAGAAGGGAAAGCCAACTGACAGTCTCACTTGAAAAGAAGACACAGAATGAGGGCCTGTTGGCTGGGATTTCATCACAATAAAGAGATAATAATGACCAAAATTCTATATAGTATTGAAGGAAAATTGGTCTGTATTTTCTCTCTCTCTTTTTTTCTCTCTCTCTCTTTTAAAAGGTTTATTTATCTATTATGTATACAGTGTTCTGCCTGCAGGCCAGAAGAGGACACCAGATCTCAGTATAGATGGTTGTAAGCCACCATGTGCGTGCTGGGAATTGAACACAGAATCCCTGGAAGAGCAGCCAGTGCTCTTACCTCTGAGCCATCCCTCCAGCCCCTGGTCTGTATTTTCAACAACTAGAAAAAAAAATACCCAGGGAGGAGATGAGAATGAAAATGCAAACATGAACAAGTACTCATCATCGAGCTGCTTTCCCGATTACATTTAATGATCTTGTCTTACGTTTAAAATTATTTACTTACTTGGTGTGTTATGCTTGGGTGTATGAGCACCACAGCTCATGTGTTAAGGGTTCTCTCCTACTATGTGGGTTGTGGAATCAAACTCGGGCCTTCCTGCTCTGAGGCAAGCACCCTGATCTGCTGAGCCAGTTACTCAACTCCCATGTCTTATGCTCTACCTGTTTTCAGATAAGGTCTCACTATGTAGCTCTAGCTGCCCTGGAATTTGCTACATAGGCCAGGCTGGCCTCAAAATTACAGTGCTCAACTTGTTTCTGCATTCGAAGGGCTAAGATTAATGGCCTATATCTTCACATCCAGCCATGCCTCACATTTTTGATTTATAGATAAAAAAAAAGAAAAAGCATCAAAGGACTTTTTAAGAGCTAGGATTGCTTGGAGCTCAACATAAACCTAGGCAACACAGTGGCTATGAGGCCAACCCTGCAACATACAATCAAAAAGATTACTTTTCAAGGACACTATCCTTCTTATCTATCTATCTATCTATCTATCTATCTATCTATCTATCTATCTATCTATCTATCTATCTATCTATCGGGGGTTTCACTATATAGTCCTAGCTGGTCTAGAACTTATTATGTAGACCAGGTTAGCCTTTAACTCACAGAAATCCACCTGCCTCTGCATCCCAAGTATACCACCACACCTGGCTTTTACAAATTATGACTATGAAGAAAGAAATGTACAGAGAATACTCAGCAGGTAGGAGGAGTAGTCACCATATAAGCATGAAGATCAGAGTTCAAATCCCCAGTCCTCACATAAAAAAGCAAGGTGTATTCCAGTGCTGGGTACTGGGCAAAAGCAAGGGAGTTTACTGGAGTTTGCTGGCTGTCCGTTCCAGGTCCAGTGAGGTTTTAGGATTAGGATGGAGAGCAATGGAACAGGGAAGCTAGTCTCCTGGCTTTCTCACCTGCATTTGTACATGTGTACACTGAGTATACATATTTTTTTTTTTAAAGGAAAGAACAGTGAGGCCTAGTGTCATACCCATGTCATTTCAGGAGGTAAAGGCCAAAGAATTAAAAATTCAATGTCAGCTGAACTAAGCGGTGAGATCCTGCCAAGACAAAAAACACCAGGGAGCCGGTGATGGTGGCGCACGCCTTTAATCCCAGCACTCGGGAGGCTGAGGCAAGCGGATCCCTGTGACCAGCCTGGTCTACAGAGCTAGTTCCAGGACAGGCTCCAAAGCCACAGAGAAACCCTGTCTCAAAAAACCAAAAAAACAAATACAAAAACAAAAAAAAGATAAAAACCCAAAGACGACTTACTGAGAAATCTCTTTTGGGAGTGAGTTTCTTGGGGAAATGATCAAAGGCATAGGGTTTGGTGCAGACAGGGTATCGGTTCCGATGGGTTTTGTAAAATAGGTGTGCTGACTTGTCAAGCCGATAGTCACAGATGTAGACGTCTTGTTCCTTGACTCCTTTAGGTCTCCCTGTAAAACCAAACATGGTTAGAGGATCTGCCTTCTCAGGCCAGAGAGATGGCTCAGTTGCTAAGAGTACACGCTGCTTTTACAGAGGACCAGAGTTTGGGTCCCAGTACCCAGGGTGAGAGGGCTCATAATTGTCTGTCATTGCAGCTCCAGGGGATTTTACACTCTCTCTTTGGCCTCTGAAGGCATCAGTCCTCACACAAAGATACCTACACATAGCCACATTATTAAAAATAAAATAGATCTAGGCCCGAGAGTGGTGGTGCACACCTTCAGCAAGGCAAGATCTCCGAGTTCAAGGCCAGAAAGGTCTGGTCTACATAGAAAAACCCCATTTCAAAAACAACCACAAAACAACAACAACAAGATCTGAAACAAAGATCAGTAAATCTGATTTTCCTTTGTTCCCAGAGGAGCCTGGTGGACAACTATCTCTGAGGGAGAAGGCACGGCAGTCATTAGGAAAGGCCGGAGAGCCAGCATTTGGTGGCTGTGGAAGGAGGAGATGGAACACAGCAGTGGACTTGAAATAACAATGTAAAAACTCAGAAATGCAGACTGAATGTTGCAGGAAATTTTGAGGGACAGAATGGCTCATGGGGAATCATGAGAAAGGAAGAGTTATAAACAGGAGGAAGCACACCAGAACACTAACCCTATATTAAGTGGAGAAGTGATGGTCACAGAGCTGTAAGAAGTTTGTCTGTATGGAACACAATACTTACTCTTGTTAAGTTTTTGCTATGATAATGAAATAAAGATAAAGGTTACAAAATTCTTGCCAATTATGGCAACAAACACACATCGAGCTAGCCATAAACTAGAGCTTTGTGTATTATTTAATCTTTGTAAAACTCAAAAAAATCTGGTTTTAAATTAAGGATACTTATGCTTGGTTAAGTATGTAAGTAGTTAAATGTGATGCAGTTGGATTTTGAAATTGGCTCAATATTTTAAAATGTTGGGGCGGTGGTGCGGGGAATGGGAGGTTGGGGGTGGTGGCGGCGAAGGTGCATGTTTTTTAACCCAGCACTTGGGAGGTAGAGCCAGATGGAATTCTGAGTTCGAGGCCAGCTTGGTGAGTACTAAGTACTAAGCCAGCCAGGGATACACAGAGAAACCCTGTTTGAAACGAAAAAGTTGGGCCCAAGTGATGGCCAACAAGCCTGATGACCTGAGTTCAATCCCCAAACTCCCTTGGGAGGAAAAAGGTGTTGGCATTATGAATATTTAAGTTCTGAGCACTCAATAAAAGAAAAAGGATTCTCTCGGGGAATAGATGGCTATGGTGGTTTACATACACCTGTAATCTCAGGCAGCTGGATTTGACTTTGGAATTGAAGTCCGCTTAGTATGCACAGTGAATTCCAGGCAAGGGCAGCTTAGTAAGGTCTTGTTGCAAAGTGAATGAATAAATGAGTAAGAAAATATATGCGAATGTTCTGCCTAAATATATATATGCATGTGTACCATGTGTACGCTTGGTGCCCATAGAAGCCAGAAGAAAGTGCTGGGTCCCCTAGAACTGGAGTTACAGATGGTTCTGAGCTGCCATGTGGGTTCTGGGAACTGAACTTGGGTCCTCTGCAAGAGCAGCCAGTGCTCTTAACTGCTGAGCTCTCTCTCCAGTCCCAAAGACCACCTCTCAACAAGCCTTCATCATTTACCTTTACAATATGTATAAAGGTCCAACACACAGCAGGTCCCAACTACAGCCTCCAAGGGAATGATCTCATAGAGTGGCACCCGAAATAGCTCATTGTGATAGAACCGACGGGATGGAGAGTGGTGGGTTTCATGGGGGCGGAAATAATGGTGACCAAAGGCAAACCGTTCCTCTCTTAAAAAAAAAAAAAAGAAAAAAAAAAAGAAAAAAAAGAAAAAAAAAGGGAAAATGAGAAAGGAGAGGTTAAGTCTACTAGTAAGACTCCAGCGCACACTCCACTCTGCTGGGAGGACACAGCTGGAGGAAGAGAGGACCCAGCACATACTTCTCATTCTTCCAAAGCTTTTCAATTCTAAAGATGTCAAGTTTATCTCGGTTAATGTGTGATAACAGTCTGTAGGACTGACGGACTGGATGGCCATCAGGTGTGCGTCGACTGTCCCTCATCAGGTACACACAATCACCTAGGAATGTACAGAACAAAGGAGAGAACATTAATATTAACCCTGAATGTGTTCCATAAGGCATCCTTTTATCTGATCCAGCGTCTACAACAATACGTAGGGAGCAGGCAGACAGCCCAGTCATTAAATGAACAAGCACTAGAGAAAGTAAAACCAGCAACCTTCCCTATAATGACAATTCTAAGTACAGAAGGTTCTCTATTTTTTTGTTTTCCTTTACTATGTTTACTATTTTTTTTTTAATTTGTTTTTGAGACAGATCTTCCTATGTAGCCCTGCATGGCCCGGAAGTCATTAAGTAAACCAGTCAGGCCTCAAATTCAAAGATCTGCTCTGTCTACAGATGGGATTAAAGATATTATGCTACTATATCTGGCCTACTAGGTTTAAAATTACAATAAAGACCTTGGATATAACATGCTATTCGACTAGCATGTCAATCACCAGCACAGAAACAAACAAGCAAATAGAGAAAATAAAACTAGTATAAATCAGACAGAGTAACTAATGCCTATTATCCCAGAACTTTGGAGGCAGAGGTAGGAGGACAGCTGGGAATTTGAGGCTTTACCTAAACTATTGTTTGGAAAAACAAAACAAAACAAAAAACAACCAACCAACCAAAAACAACAACAAAACAAGACACAAAGAACAATAAAAACAACACAATCAAGGAAACAAATAAACAAAAGGTACCAAACCACTGGGTGTGGTGGCACACACCTTTAATCCCAGCAATGAGGAGGCAGAGGCAGGCAGATCTCTGTGAGTTCGAGGCCAGCATGGTCTAAAGAGCTAGTTCCAGGACAGGCTCCAAAGCTACAGAGAAACCCTGTCCCAAAAAAACAAAACAAACAAACAAACAAATAAATGAATGAATGAATAAATAAATAAATAAAATTACCTTTGTAAAGCTATTTCTACAAGTTAGCATATACTGAAAGTGGGGTAATGATAAGGCCATGCACAGAGCATATATTTCCCACTACTCAGAAAGATCAGTGGAATTTGGGCCTGTGAACTTACCCTGACGAAGCAGCAAGTCATCTCGAAGTAAACAGATGAAGTAGACACAGCCAGGTTGGGCATAATGGGGCCGAGGGATCATGGGTACCTCCTGAAGAGCAGAAAGTCAATGCAGAAAGGCTAGAATTATTACACTTTGTCTGATGATCTCAATTTAAGAGAGGAAAAGAACTAAAACTTAAAATTTCCATTCAAGAGTTACTAAAGTCATTTTAACAAACTATAAATATGAAAACCACTAGCTTTTAAATCCATAGAAACGACAGTAGATGACGAGGCTGGCAGGCCCAGGACCTGAGAGGATGCTTTATGAAGCATTAGCTCTGAGACTACTCTGTGCAATGGCAGCGACATCTGAAAATGTGTGGAATGGTGACTTTCATGACAGTCGTGTTGGAGGCTACTTACAGCTATTTAGTGTCCAAGGCCAGGGAAGTTGAACCTCCTAAACTGCATCCCTCACAATATCAAACTGTCCAGCTGAATATGACAATAGCACCATGGTTAAGACACTCTGCCTAACCAGGCGGAGCTGGCCACACCTTTAATCCTAGAACTTGGGAGACAGAGGCAGGTGGATCTCTGTGTGTTTGAGGCCATCCTGGTCTACAGAGTGAGTTCCAGAACAGCCTGGGCAGTTACACAGAGAAACCCTGTTTCGAAAAACAAAATCAAACAAACAACCCTACACCCCGAAAAATAAAGAAGTACTGCCTAAATCCTTTTCATGAAGGTGACTTAACTGATCATAATACACACTTACTGACTGTGTGTGAACAGATGTATGTGTATGTTACACACTTGCTTGCCACAGCACTTGTATGTAGGTCAGAGGACAGTTTGCAGAAATCGGTTTTCTCTTTCCACCATGTGGATCCCGGGGATGTAACTGAGGCTGACAAGCTTTTATCCACTTGAGACAACCTGGCAGCCCAAGATCACACATACAAATATAGACATACCAAGAAAAGAGTTCATCCAACTTGGTCAAGTCACTGACTCTTACTTCTGGAAATAACTCTGAATCAAGGGTTGTTTCCAACAACACACTACCTGATGCAAACAGCACTTAGAACTCTGTCTCTACTACTGAGAGACTAAGGCAAGACAATAGTGAATTTGGAGCTAGCTTGGGCTGTACAATGAGCTCTTAACTCAAAAACAAAACAAAAAACAAAGCAAAACAAGAAGAATCTTAGTTTTATATAGTACCATTTCTTTTCCTTTTTTTTCTTCTTCCTCCTTTTTTTTTCTTTTTCTTTTTTCTTCCCCCCCCCCCCCCCCCCCAAGACAGGGTTTCTCTGTGTATCCCTGGCTGTCCTGGAACTCTACAGATCAGACTGGCCTCAAAATCAGATCTGCCTGCCTCTGCCTCACCATTGCTGGGATTAAAGACACGCACCAGCACCACTCAGCTTTATACAGTATCATTTCTTTCAGAGATCCTAAGCATCCTATTTCCTTTTGGTCACACTCCTGAGAAAAGCAAGGGCAAGAATTCCCACCCTTAGTGTCAAGCTGAGGCATGGAGAGCCTGAGCAATTCTGCATAGGAGGATCACACACTATCTATGTGATCTAACTAGATCAGCTTACCCTGTCCACAGGCCGAGGGTCACACTGCTCACAAAGGTAGTGCTCCACATCTGTGTTCACACCCATGCAGTCACAGTGCTGCCACACCTATGAACACAGGCACACTTGACAAGGGGATTTACACTTAGTGAGAGAAGCCCTGAGAATAATGATAGTGATAAAAATAAAGCAACAGGACGGGGCAAAGTAGAAGAATTAAGCCATAAGCGGATGAGGGAAAATCAGAAATAAATGATAAGAGGGGAAAACAATGTCTGAATAAAAGTATATACATCAATTCTTTTTTTCACCCCAGACAGGGTTTCTCTGTCTAACTGCCCTGGTTGTCCTGGAACTCGCTCTGTAGAGCAGGCTGGCCTTGAACTCACAGAGATCCACCTGTCTCTATTTCCTAAGTGCTGGGATTAAGGGAATGCACCACCACCATCTGGCCATCAAGTCTAATACATAGATTTGGACAAATAAAATGGGAGATGAGGAGAGAAAATGAAGATGAATGTACTGCCAAACTATCACTTGCTATGTAACGCTATTAATGCTTCAGCTACTGTGAAGGCTGAAGGCTTTATACTCCTGACGCTTACCTGACTTTAGCCTCTTAACAAACTTACATACTATCCATAGCCCCATGAGCAAACAGACTAACAAGTACACAGGTATGGAGAACACTACACACTGAATCCAGGTTAGACTCTTCCAGTATGGGTCGTTTGTGAGTGAACTTATATACACTGGAATAGACTTGTACTCATGCTCTATACTGTGTGCTGTCGTTCATGGTTTTCAAGGTAAAGCACTATAGCAAGCACTACTTTCCTAGGTGCAGATTTTGTGAGAAAAATACAGTTAAAATGGGCAGAAAGAAGAGGAAAGGAAGACGTAAATGAAAGATAAGAAGGGAGAAAGACTATACGATGACTAGTAGAGGATGAACAAAAGCTGCACTAAATTACGGTTCAGAAAAAGCCTGGCATGTCCACTCCAAGGAAGAGGAGGTTGCTTTTCTGAATGTGGCCACCATGCACATCAGGACCAGGCTTTGCATCACCTTCAACACTCACCATGCATTTGTCACACTGGATCATAAGGCCTTCATCCTTGTAGAGGCCACAGATGCACCGGATGACATCATCGTCCTTTTCATGCCCGGTCTCCTTTTCAGAGACGGAGGTCTCACTGCTGTCCGCCTCACTTGCTGTTTCTCCCACAATCTCATCAATTTGCGCTGATGCCTCATGCCGGGCACTGTAATAGGCCTTTCGTAAGCGGCAAACATCTCTCCCAATTGGAGATTTACGACCATAGTACTTCTGGAAAAAGCAAAAGAAAAAAAATCATTTTTGTCCTTCTCATTTTTTACCTGTAGAGGGTGCATGGTTTTCTATATTCTCCCATTCTGGCTAACAAATTGAACTATAATGAATTAAAATTAGTATTTAGACGGTATATTTTCCATTTTTAAAATTTCTTTGCTAGTGAATTCCTGTCAAGAGCCTTACTATCCATAAGATCAAACACAGTGATCATTAAATTTTAATTAGTGCTGCAAGCATATTGTAGAAATCTTCCATTTACTTTTGTTTTGCAAATGCTTGGAGCACATAGTAAATGTCTGTGGAAGCTGGGTTCTAATAGAAACTATGTTCTAATTCAAGACTGCTCTAAATTATTCTTCTACTTCTTAATTTCCTGCTCTTATTTTGTCTTTCAGTCTCTACCCCAATAACCCACTCTGTTCCCCACGGTATTTCAAAGTCATAGGAGAACTGCCTTTTTAAAGCTAGTACATAGTATTTCCTTCATAGCAGGGTCTTATTATATAGCCAGGTCTGGGCTCAGACTTGGTCTTTCAAGTGCCAGGATTACAGGAATGAGCCACCATGCTTAGCCTCAAATGTAATTATTTTCAAGAACAAAAAAATGACAGATACACAATAAATGGGTAAAAATATTTATGTAATAGAAAAGTTCAGAAAAAAATTAGTATTTTATAAAGACTATATTGCTTTTGAGAAATGACTCAATCTTGCATTCCATAATTTTCTTTGTGTGTGTGTGTGTGTGTGTGTGTGTGTGTGCGCGCGCGCGCGCGCGCATGCGCGCATGTGCGTGTGCATGCACACCGATGCATGTATGTATGCCTACCTGCCTGCGTAAGCCACAGAATGAGCTTAGGTGTCATCCTGAGGAACCCTGTCCACCTTCTTTTGACTTGAAGTTAACCAGTTAAAATGGTTGGCCAGTGGGCCCCAGGATCCTCCTGTCTCTATCTCCTCAACTTTAGAATTGTAAGGGCATACCATCACACCTGGCTTTTCTTTTTAAATAGGGTCTCATTATGTAGCCTTGGCTGGCTTAAAACTCAAACTATAGCCAGGCAGTGGTGACACACACCTTTAATCCCAAGATTTAGGAGGCCGAGAGAGGCAGATCTCTGTGAGTTCGAGGCCAGCCAGGTCTACAGATTGAGTTCCAGGACAGGCTCCAAAGCTACAGAGAAACCCTGTCTCGAAAAACAAACCTCAAGCTATAGGCCAGGCTGGCATCAAACCCACAGGATTTTCCTTGCCTTTGCCTCACTCATGCTGGGATTAAAGGTATGAGACTGTATCTGACCACACCCGGTATTTTCATCTATGTTTTGGGAATCCCAATGCTTGTATAGTGTAAATATGTTTACTGAGTTAATTTTTTTTTCTTTCTTTCTTTATTTATTTATTAAATATTTCAGTCTCTTCCCCACCTCCGCCTCCCCTGAGTTAATTTTTTAATTAAAAATTGTTATTGTCATATAGGCACATATATGCCATGGCATGCATATAGGTCAGATAATGACTTAGCAGGATGAGTCCTTTTCTTCCAACACTACACTGTGGGTTCTGGGAACAAAGTCAGGTTACCTGAAGAGTCATCTTCCTGACTGAGAATCCACCCCACCAGCCCTGCCAGAGACAGGAACATACTGTAAGGAACTCTATGTAGCCCAGGCTATCTCTGAACTCACAGAGAGCTACCTGCATCTGCCACCCAAGTGCTGGGAGTGAAGTTATACATTGCTATACTTGATTAGAGTATTTTTTAAGATTTATTTTTATGTGTATTAGTGTTTTTCCTGCATGTATATCTATTTGTGTTAGGGTGCCAGATCCCCCTAGAACTGGAGTTACAGACAGCTGTGAGCTGCCATGTGGGTGTGGGAACTGAATGCAGGGTCCTCTTGAAGAGCAATCAGTGCTCTTAATCACAGAGTCATCTCTCCAACCTGGCTAGAATAGTTTTAACAAACAGAACTTCACATTATTTAGCATAATGTAATGCATATTCTAAAAAAACTTGTTTTGGGTCTGGAGAAATGGTTCAGTAATTCACAGTATTGGTTGCTCTTGCATAGAAAGTTCAGTTGCCAGCATTCACAACATGGCGCACAACAATCTCCAACTCCAGTTCTGGCCTAAGTGGACATTGCATACATGTAGGCAAAACAAAGATAAAAAAATTAAAACAAAATTACTGTCAAGTCGATAAGATGGCTAAGGTAAGGGTGCTGCGGCTAAGCCTGACAAGCTGAGTTTGAGCCTTGGGACTCACATGCCAGGAGGAAGGGAGCTTATGCCTCTGCTTGCTGTTGTGCCAAGTAAGTTCTCACAAATAAACAAATGTACTGATTAAAAGAACATTATGCCAGGTGTGGTGGCGCACTCCTTTAATCCCAGCACGTGGAGGCAGAGACAGTAGGACCTCTGTGAGTTCAAGGCCAGTCTGGTCTACAAAGCAAGTACCAAGACAGCTAGGACTGTTACACAGAGAAACTCTTGTCTTGAAAAACCAAAAAAGAAAGTTATTGTCTTTCCCAAAAAGAAACTTTTAAAATAGCTCTCTTCAGATCAAACTTCTTAATTTTGTGTTTGAAGGTAGGAAATACCTCAGCATTTCGAAAGACCTTGAGCATGTCAGCATCAAAAGCGTCCACTGTTTTATAATACCCAGTGAGGATCTGCTTCTCTATGGTGCTGAGGTCCAGGGGGTCAGAGATCTTCTCATAATAGTCAGCATTCCTGGAACACAAGCAGGTGTCATTCTAGGGCACTACCTTCTTAACTGAGCTCTATAAGGCTATCACAAATGTATACCTACTTTTTCTTTGGGGGAAGATTCAAAAGCGGAGCTGCAAGGGCTTGTTGTGAAGAATCTGTAAAAGAGTACAAGGTTTAATACACAAATGCTAAAAGACAAGCACGGACATTAGCCAGACAGCCTGCCTGCCTCTTCCTCCTTTTCTTCTATTTGAGATGGAGGTCTTGTTTTGTTGTTTAAACTGGTCTAGAACTCATGGGTAGCTAGAATTACAACCACCTACCAGTACACTTGGCTTGTACTATTTTATTAAAATTTATTTTTCTTGGTCAGATGTAATGGTCCATATCTGTAATCCCAGCACCTGGTACCATAGGCTGAGGATGGCATGAGTTTGGCTGGATTATACTATTTGTTTTTCTTTTTTAAAAGGGGACCTGGGGATAGAACTCAGAGCGTTGAACATGCTAGGGGAGTTGTTTTTCAATAAAGAACAGTCCCAGCCTATAAACATTCATCCTTTTTCTTTCTGGAGCTTTTAGTTATTTGCATTTTATATGTCTGCATCTGCCAGACTGTTGTACTCCACACCTATGTAGCACCGTTGGGAAACAGAATAGAGCACTGGATTTCCTGAGATTAGTTACAGACAGTGGTGAAATGCCATGTGGGTGCTGGAAACTAAACCTGAGCCTTGTCAAAGAGCAGCCACCGCTCTTAACTACTGTGCCATCTCTCCATCCTGTAGGCCCATATTTCTACATGGTACGGTGACCAGAATCCCAGGCCACAGCTTGCACCTGCTGCCCAGATGGTCAGTCAGCTACGTGGCCAAGCCTGTCACCATTCCTAACAAAGGGTCAGGATGTTGTTCTGCTCCTTCTTTGTAATCTGGAGGTCGCCTGGGATAGAGATGCTAATTCAGCCTATGTGACAGGGCTGGCATACAGAGCAGGAAGAAAGGAAGACATGACAGAATGGGCACAGAAAGATGTGAACGTGACTACTTAGGAAACAGAATGCTAATGAATTTCCCCCTCAGTTTATGTTTTGGTATATAAGGCTGCTTGGAAAAGAAACGAAGGAATTTTCAGGATGTGAACTCAGGATTTAGTGAGGGATCTCTGAGAATCTCCCTCCTGATAAAGCCATGTGAGTTGTGTCTTTATTCCCATGCCTCCCCTATGGAGACACCATCCCCACATTATCCTTTAAAAAATTATTAGCCGGGGGCTGGAGAGATGGCTCAGAGGTTAAGAGCATTGCCTGCTCTTCCAAAGGTCCTGAGTTCAATTCCCAGCAACCACATGGTGGCTCACAACCATCTGTGATGGGGTCTGGTGCCGTCTTCTGGCCTGCAGGCATACACACAGACAGAATATCGTATACATAATAAATAAATAAATATTAAAAAAACCAAACCAAAACAACAACAAAAAAAATTATTAGCAGGGTGGTGGTAGCGCACACCTTTAATCCCAGCACTCGGGAGGCAGAGGCAGATGGATCTCTGTGAATTTGAAGCCAGCCTGGTCTACAAGAGCTAGTTCCAGGACAGGCTCCAAAGCCACAGAGAAACCCTGTCTCGAATTCCCGCCCCTCCCCCCCCAAAAAAA
>NW_026068045.1:2120663-2122418 GCF_014885135.2 Alexandromys fortis | reverse complement strand
CAATTTTTAAAAATCAGTAGCCCCCCCCTCCTATATACAAATGATAAAGAAGCTGAGAAAGAAATCAGAGAAACATCACCATTCACAATAGCCAGAAATAACATAAAAATATCTTGGGGTAACACTAAGCAAATAAGTGAAAGACCTGTTCAACATAACTGTTCAAGTCTTTGAAGAAAGAGACTGAAGAAGACATCATTAAATGGAAAGATCGCCATACTCCTGAATAGGTAGGATCAACATAATAACAGTGGCAAAAGCAATCTACAGATTCAATGTAATCCCTATCAAAAGCCCAATACAATTCTTCACAGATCTTGAAAGAACAATACTGAACTTTATATAGAAAAGCAAAAATCCCAGGATAGCCAAAACAATTCTGTATAATAAAAACTTCTGGAGTGATCACCATCACTGACACCAAGCTCTACTACAGTGCTACAGTAACGAAAACAGCCTGGTATTGGCATATAAACAGACAGGTTGATGAATAGAATTGAATCGAAGTCACAGATATTAATCCATGCACCTATGAACACCTGATTTTTGAAAAAGAAGCTAAAATTATAAAATAGAAAAAGAAAGCAACAGCACTCGGGAGGCAGAGGCAGGCGGATCTCTGTGAGTTCGAGACCAGCCTGGTCTACAAGAGCTAGTTCCACGATAGGATCCAAAACCACAGAGAAACCCTGTCTCAAAAAACCAAACCAAAAAAAAAAAAAAAAAAGCAATTAAAAAATGGGGTACAGGTCTAAACAGAGAATTGCAAATCAAAACTAATCTAGAGGGAACAGGATGGTCAAGATGAGGGAAGTCAATGACCTAGAACAAGAGAAGATATCATGATTGAGGAAGCCATTATGGGCCTAGCAAGAAACCTGGCACTAGAGAAATTCCCAAGGAATCCACAAGGATGACCCCAGCTAAGACCCTAAGCAATAGAGCAGAGGGTGCCCGAACTGGCCTTGCCCTGTAGTCAGATTGATGACTATCTTAAATACCACCCCAGAACCTTCATCCAGCAACTGATGGAAGCAGATGCAGAGAACTATAGCACCCACTGGAATGAGCTCCCAAAGTCCAGTCACAGAGAATGAGGAGTGAGAATATGAGCAAAGAGGTCAAGACCATGATGGGGACCATCCACTGAAACAGTTTACCTGAGCTAATGGAAGCCTTCCAACTCCAGACTGACAGTGAGGTTAAGGACCAAACTAGGCCCTCTGAATGTGGGTGATAGTTGTATGGCTGGGGCAGACTGTAGGGCCACTGGCAATGAGACTAGGATTTATCCCTACTGCTTGTTCTGGCTTTTTGGAACCCATTCTCCCTTGATGGATACCCTGCTTAGCCTACATATAGTGGGGAGGGCCTTGGCCCTGCCTCAACACAATCAATGTGCTAGACTTTGTTGATTTCCCATGGGAAGCATTCCCCACTCTGAGGAGTTGCATGGGGAGTTTTTTTTTTAGCGGGGGGGGGAGGAGGCAAGGGAAGGTAGAGGGAGCAGGAGGAAAGGAGGGATTGAGAAATGGTTTGGCATGTAAAACAAGAAAAGATAGTTTTTTTTTAAAAATATTTTCTTTACCCCCTTCTGACCAAAATTAAGCAGGATTATGAAGGATATAGAATATATACTAGAAATGGTAAACAATGATAGGTGGGCAATAAGAATAATTGTTCATAAAGAATGAGCTATAACTACTGAAATAACTAAGACATTTAGAGTAAATTCTTTTTTTTTTTTTTTTTAAA
>NW_026068045.1:2105104-2118978 GCF_014885135.2 Alexandromys fortis | reverse complement strand
CTTAAGTGTCTTTCAGCCATTTTAGATTCCTCTGTTGAGAGTCCTCTGTTTAGGTCTGTACTCCATTTTTTTTTTTTTTTTAAATTGGATTATGTGTTCTTTTGGTGTCCAATTTCTTGAGTTCTTTGCAAATTTTGGAGATCAGACCTCTGTCTGATGTGGGGTTAGTGAAGATCTTTTCCCATTCTGTAGGCTGTCATTTTGCCTTGTTGACCATGTCCTTTGCTTTACAGAAGCTTTTCAGTTTCAGAGGTACCATTTATTAATTGTTTCTCTCAGTGTCTGTGCTGCTGGGGTTCTATTTAGGAAGTGGTCTCCTGTGCCAATGCATTCAAGTGTACTTCCCACTTTCTCTTCTATGAGGTTCAGTGTGGCTGGCTTTATGTTGAGGTCTTTGATCCATTTGGACTTGAGTTTTGTGCATGGTGATAGATATGAGTCTATTTTCATTCTTCTACATGTTGATATCCAGTTATGCCAGCATCACTTGTTAAATATGCTTTCTTTTTTCCATTTGATATTTTTTGCTTCTTTATCAAATATCAGGTGTTTGAAAATGTGTGGATTGATATTCGAGTCTTCTATTTGGTTCCATACATTTACAATTTTTAAAAATTTATTTGACTTTATTTTACATATATTAGTGATTTGCCTGTATTCATGTCTATGTGAGGGTGTCAGATCTCCTGAAACTATAGTTGCAGACAGCTGTGAGCTGCCATGTGTATGCTGGGAATTGAACCCAGGTCCTCTGGAAGAGCAGATCATGCTCTTAACCACTGAGTCAACTCTCCAGCCCTGATAAGTTTACAACTGCAATATTACCTCATCAACAAATGGAAATTAGACATAAAGATTACCTATCCTCTAACTTAAAAAAATTATTTATAAAAACAGTACTCAATTATAAAAAATAAAAACAACACTGATAAGTGCAATGCTTTGGGTTCAAATTCCTAACCAGGTTATTTGTTTTATGATTCTCTATCTCTGACAAAAGGTAGAACATGGGGCTGGAGAAATGGTTCAGCAATTAAGAGAAGACCTGAGTTTAATTCACACATTAGTAAGCTGACTCTGGCTCCAGGAGATCTGGCACCACCTTCTGACCTCCACGAGCACTGCATGGACATGGACAAACTTGACTCCCTGCAACACATAATCTTTTTAAAAATGTAAGGATGCAGAGCCCTGGCTGCTTTGGCAGAGGATTCCAGTACCCACATGGCTGCTCACAGTTATCTGTAAATCCTGTTCCAGAGGATCCAATGTCCTTTTCAGTCCTCTGCTGGTAACGGACATGCATGTGGTACACAGGTAAGTGCAGGCTCCCAAACGCATGAAAAAGAAAACCTAAAATCTCTTATCTAATAACAACAATAAGAACAAATCCATCTCTTAAATTCATAATGCTACAGTGTTGTTGGTTCATGAGATCTAGGCTTCTCAGGAAGGGTGAGTGACATGCACACCTTTGTAAGCGATGATACCATCACAGATCTCTTTGAAGATCTGTGCTAGGCGTGCTGCCCGGGCCACTTCCAGGTTTTCTTCTGCGGCTGCCAAGCGTCTTGTTCGAACAGATCTAGCTGTCTGCAGGGCAGAGAACTGGGTCATGAAGACATCTGCAAAGAGAAGGTATAAAGCAGTTCAAGAAATGAAGAATTGGATTCATGTTTTTCTTTTCCAGCTGACTAGTTCTTTCTATTTTTTTAAATCTATTATCTTAATATCTTTAGGATATTAAGTAGAATTAGTGGGCAGGTAGTTGCTTCTCTTCCCCTACATAAAAAACTAGAAAACACTACTGTTTCTATATAGCGGTAAATGCTACAGAGTGCAGTGGCTCCAAGTGTATATACTCCATAATGAGTCTAAGCAGCCTCCATCCTTCTTACTTTCTTCTCTCCTCCCTATATTAACATGCTGCTTACACCCTCCCACCCTTAAGTCTCTCGGCAGCTAAGAGTTTGTATTATTGCTCTTGTTGAGGACCTGAGTTTAATTCTTAGCTCCCATGTCAGGTAGTTCACAACCTTCTCTATCTCCAGTGTCCTGGTATGTCATGTCTTCCTCTAGACTTACACACTTAATATACAAAAGTCTTTAGATAAACGTGTGAGTGAGCCGAGTCTAAGCTGCAGGAAGTACTCTTTCTATTTCCAGTTCACGTCCTCTCTTGCAGTGCTGCTAAAAACAGTCTTGCCAAAGTCAATGTGAGGAGGAGGATGGCAAACTGGAGTGCATGCACGTGTGTGTGTGCACGTATGCGAACACGCGCATGTGAATTTAGCAACAGGCAGTGTGCCTGGCACTACATTGCTCTGGTTGGGTCATATACATCAGGCTGGCCTTTTTAAATATGCAGTTCCTCTGCTTCTGCATCCTAAATCCTGGGATTATAGAATGTGTCATCACACCTGGCTCAAATAATTTTTTGTTGTTGTTGTTGGTTTTTTTGAGAGAGGGTTTCTCTGTAGCTTTGCAGCCTGTCCTGGAACTCACCATGTAGACCGGGCTGACTCCCTAGTGCTGGGATTAAAGGCATGCATCACCACCGCCTGGCTTGTTTTCTTATTTTCATGTATTTAGGTTGGAAGGAGGCAATCATAGGAAAGTGGTTAGCAATTTGGGACTCCTTTTTGTTTAGGCACACACTTCTCTTAACAAGTGGCAACATTAGACACTGATCATACTCACACACCCCTCTCTGAATAGGTGACTTGTAAGATAGGACCCTTTGGTAGTTTAAAATGAAAATGGCCCCCAAAGGGAGTGGCACTATTAATCCACACACCTATGAACATCTGATTTTTGACAAAGAAGCAAAAAATATAAAATGGAAAAAAAAGCATATTTAACAAATGGAGCTGGCATTAACTGGATATCAACATGTAGAAGAATGAAATAGACCCATATCTATCACCATGCACAAAACTCAAGTCCAAGTGGATCAAAGACCTCAACCTAAAGTCAACCACACTGAACCTCACAGAGGAGAAAGTGGGAAATATACTTGAACGTATTGGCACAGGAGACCAATTCCTAAGTATAACCCCAGTAGCACAGACACTGAGAGAAACAATTAATAAATGGGACCTCCTGAAACTGAAAAGCTTCTGTAAAGCAAAGGACATGGTCAACAATACAAAATGGTAGCCTACAGAATGGAAAAAGATCTTCACCGACCCCACTTTGGACAGAGGGCTAATCTCCAAAATATACAAAGAACTCAAGAAACTGGTCATTAAAAGAATAAATAGTTCAATAAAAAAAATGGAGTACAGACCTAAACAGAGAACTCTCAACAGAGGATTCTAAATTGACTGAAAGACACTTAAGGAAATGTTCAACATCCTTAGCCATCAGAGAAATGCAAATGGCCAAGATCAAAAACACTGATGACAACTTGTGTTGTAGAGGATGTGGGGAAAAGGGAACACTCCTGCATTGCTGGTGGGAGTGTAAGCTGGTACAACCCCTTTGGATGTCAGTGTGGTGATTTCTCAGAAAATTAGGAAACAACCTTCCTCAAGACCCAGCAATAGCACTTTTGGGTGTCTACCACAAGGACATGTGCTCAACTATGTTCATAGCAGCTTTGTTTGTCATAGCCAGAACCTGGAAACAACCTAAATGCCCCTCGACTGAAGAATGGATAAGGAAAATGTGGTACATTTACACACTAAAGTACTACACAGCAGAAAATAATGACATCTTGAAATTTGCAGGCAAACGAATGGATCAAGAAAACATATTGAGTGAGATAATCCAGACCCAGAAAGACAAATATAATATGTACTCACTCATAAGTGGCTTTTAGACATAATGCAAAGAAAGCCAGCCCACAATCCCAGAGAACCTAGACAACAAAGAGGACACTAAGAGAGACGTACATGAATCTAATCTATATGAGAAGTAGAAAAAGACAAGATCTCTGGAGTAAATTGGGAACATGGAGTTCATGGGAGAGGGGTGAAGGGGAGGGGCAAGGAAGGGAGAGGAAAGCCAGGTGGAAGGCGCACGCCTTTAATCCCAGCACAGGGGAGGCAGAGGCAGGAGGATCTCTATGAATTCGAGGTCAGCCTGGTCTACAAAAGCTAGTTCTAGGACAAGCTCCAAAGTTACAGAGAAACCTTGCCTCAAAAAAAAAAAAAAAAAGGAAAATAGCCCCCAAAGGGAATATAGCCTTTTTGCTCAGGATACCACCCAGTGAGTCAGCTGACTTCCTGTAGCCTGTGGAATTCAGCTATTCCTCCAGCATCACATCCTACCTGCTTGTCACCATGTTCCCTAAAAATCATTTCAGGGACAATGGACGGAACTTCTGAAAATATAAGCCAGCACCTCAATTCAATGTTTCTCTTTATAGGTGTTGTCATGGTGTCTCTTCAAAGCAATAAAAACCCAAACTGCGACAACTTCCTTCCTATATGGAACTGCATAGACACCTCACTTGGAACAATGGAGTAAGTTTTCCCTTTCCTTAAAAAAATCAAAAAACAACAACAAACCCCCTTAAATTTGGCAGGGTGGTGGCGCACGCCTTTAATCCCAGCACTCAGAAGACAGAGGCAGGTGGATCTCTGTGAGTTTAAGGCCAGCCTGGTCTACAGAGCTAGTTTCAGGACAGCCAAGTCTGCACAAAAAAACCAAGCCTGCACAAAGAAACCTTGTCTTGAAAAACTCAAACCAAACCAAACAAATAAAGCATCAAACTTACTCCACTTATGAAGTAAACTGGTTTTGAATGCATGCAAAGTAAGACAAAATGTACACTTAGAGTGAGCTGTGAGGGAAGGGTCCCTATTCACCATGCTAGGCCTATACACAATTGGATGTACACAGGATTACAAATGAGATCCATAAAAATGAGTATAATAGCCAGATGGTGGTGGTGCACACCTTTAATCCCAGCACTTGGGAGGCAGAGGCAGGCGGATCTCTGTGAGTTCGAGACCAGCCTGGTCTACAAGAGCTAGTTCCAGGACAGGCACCAAAACCACAGAGAAACCCTGTCTCGAAAAAACAAAAAAACAAAACAAAAAAACAAAACAAAACAAAAAAATGAGTATAATAGAAAAATGATTATATAATTTGTTCTGTTAGTTACAATAGAAAATGTTTTCATAGTACAAGCGTAATAACCAAACTCCTGAGACTCCTGAGACTCCTGACCCCTGAAAGGAGGCCCACAGTCAAGCACTTTCCCTCGTGCCCTTGAGGTTGCTCCTGCTTTCAAAAACGTTACTCTGCTACTTTTCAAAATCCAAGTGAGTCTTTATTTTAATTCCTTGAGTAAAAAGCCAAGAATCTGGCAACACCCAGCCCAGATCTGGGTCATTGTTACCAGTCCAGGGATAGACGTGTCTAATCAGGACATGGCTATAAGATTTGAACTGTTTGGCTTGTAACTTCAAAGAGATTCTAATACCAAATTGCTGAAAGGATTTAAAAATCTGAAAAAATTCATTTTTCTCTTGGCTGGTGAGACTGCTAAGTGGGAGGAGAAGTTTGATGAAAAGTCTAATGCCCTGAGTTTGAGTCCCAGGACTTCCACAGTGTCTTCTATCCTCCACATTCATGCCCTGCCACTCTTTCTAAGACAAAGAAAACTGACCAAGTCATAATCCCAGTACTGTGAAGACACAGAAAGGAGGAATGGGTATTCAAGGTCATTCTCAGGTATATAGCAAGTTCAAAGCTAGTGTGAGCTACACGAGACCCTGTCTCCTAAGTGCAAAACAAGAAACAAAAACTCTTTAAAAAAGTTATTTAATTAGAACATTCCACTTAAATATTGGTACAGTCAGCATGGCTAGATAATTAAGGACTGATCACTGTAAGATTCTAAAGTTCTTTGTAACTGATTAAAGAGAAATCTGTTGGGGAAAAAAAAAAGTTAATTAATTAATTAATTTGAAACAAGGCCACTGTGTCCCAGGCCGGCTTCAAACTGCCTCACTCTCAGTGCTGATTATACGATGTGGGAGACTTTTGTGTTGATTTCATTGGTTAAATAAAGAAACTGCCTTGGCCCTTTAACAGGACAGAAAATTAGGTAGGTGGAGTAAACAGAACAGAATGCTGGGAGAAAGAAAGCCGAGTCAAGAGTCGCCATGATTCTCCCACTCCACAGACGCAGGTTAAGATCTTTCCTGGTAAGCCAGCTCATGGTGCTACACAGAATATTAGAAATGGGTTAGATCAATATGTAAGAGCTAGCCAATAAGGGGCTGGAACTAATGGGCCAGGCAGTGTTTAAAAGAATACAGTTTCCGTGTAATTATTTCGGGTAAAGCTAGCCGGGTGGCGGGAAGCAGCCCACCGCTCAGATCACAACAATTATAGGTATTCATTAAGTCACAGGCCTGGCTCTTTCTTTTGAGACAGTGTAATGACTCATGCAGCTAGCTCAGGCTGGCATGCAATGGTGATTTCAAATACTCGATTCTTTTGCCTCTACCTCACAAATAATGGGGCTACAGGTAGTGCCACCATGTCTGCGCTCCCCCCCCCTTTAATAGTTAGTTACTTACCTTTGTGAATGTGCGTATGTCCCAGAACACTTGCGAAAACAAGAGGACAGTTTTCAGAAGTCTCTTCTCTCCTTCTACTATATGGGTCCCAGGGAAACTCAGGTTGTTGGGTCTGGTAGCAGGAGTCTTATCTGCTGAACCATTTTGCTGGTTCTGAGCATGATCTTTTTAATATTTTCCTTCCTACTTTTCAATAAGACAGGCTCTTGTTTGGCTGGGTGGTGGCAGTGCATGCCTTTAATCCCAGCACTCAGGAGGCAGAGGCAGGCGGATCTCTGTGAGTTTGAGGCCAGTCTGGTCTACAAGAGCTAGTTCCAGGACAGGCTCCAAAGCTTCAGAGAAACCCTGTCTTGAAAAAGTGAAAAAAAAAAAAAAAAAAAAAAAGAGACAGGCTCTGGTGTAGCCATTGTCTGGCTTGAGGCTGGCCTTGAACTCCGGATCTTCATGCTTTCACATCCCAAGAGCTGGTATTAAAGGCATGCACAACCACATCCTACACTAGACATTTCATGGGTCAGGTGTTGTGGTGAGATTTTAATCCTAGCACTTGAAGCCAGGCGGTGGTGGCGCACTCCTTTAATCCCAGCACTCGGGAGGCAGAGGCAGGTGGATCTCTGTGAGTTTGAGACCAGCCTGGTCTACAAGAACTAGTTCCAGGACAGGCTCCAAAGCTACAGAGAAACCCTGTCTCGAAAAACGGAAAAAAAAAAAAAATTCTAGCACTTGGAAGGCAGAAGCATGTTGTGGGACAAGCATGTCTTGTACCTTGTAAAGATTTGTTACTTGTATTGTTTAATAAAATGCTGATTGGCCAGTAGCCAATCAGGAAGTAGAGATGCGGCCACCAGAATAGGAGAATTCTGGGAAGAGGAAAGGCTCATTTATCAGTCATCACTCAGACTCACTCAGACACAGAGGAAGCAAGATAAGAATGCTTCAGTGATAAAAGGTACCAAGCCACATGGCTGACACAGACAAGAATTATGGGTTAATGTAAAATGTAAGAGTTAAATAATAAGACGCCTGAGCTAATATAAACCAACCAGTTAGCCGGGCAGTGGTGGCGCACGCCTTTAATCCCAGCACTCAGGAGGCAGAGGCAGGCAGATCTCTGTGAGTTCGAGGCCAGCCTGGTCTATAAGAGCTAGTTCCAGGACAGGCTCCAAAACCACAGAGAAACCCTGTCTCGAAAAATCAAAAACAAAACAAAACAAAAAAAACAAACCAACCAGTTTATAATTAATGTAGACCTCTGTGTGTTTCTTTGGGACTGAACAGCTTTGGGACTAGGTGAGACAGAAACCTCTGTCAACATAAGCAGGTGGATCTCTGTAAGTCAGAGCAAGCCTGTTCTACAAAGTGAGTCCTAGGATAGCCAGAGATACACAGTGAGACAAAGTGTCAAAATAAAACTAACGAAACAAAAACAAAAGGATGCACAGACAAGGCTGCATCTCATCTGTTCTGGACTGGATACTAGCTCAAATAATGAGGCTATTTCTAACATTCACTCAAAAAGACTGGAAAAAGGAAACCAGATGCTTTGGATGTATAGTTCTTATGTAAATATGTGAGCAAAGTCCTTGAATTTATGATTACGATTTTTTTCTCTCCATAATGCATCTGACATCACTGTGTCAAGTAACTGAGACAAGGGAAGGTAAAGGTGCCTGGCCCATGCAAGCCTGGTGATCTGACTTCAATCTCTGGAAGCCATGTAAATTTAGAAAGAGAAAACTAATTCCAGGAAATAGCACTCTAGTCTTCACGTATGTGTTGAGGCACACATGACCCAACCCTTATATCATTTATATACATATACCCTTCAATAAAAAAAAAAAGCTGGGCAATTTACCCACTCCAAATAGATACTATAATGTAGTCTTAGCTGGCCTAAAACACAGTATTTTGATTAGGCTGGTCTCAAACTCCTTGTGCCAGGATTACAGGTGTATACCACCATACCTAGCTCTAAATTTTTTTTTATTTAACGTGTATTTTGCCTGTATTCATATATACCCTGTGCATGAAGTGTCCATGGAGACTAGAGGAGGGCACTGGATCTCCTAGAACTGGAGTTACATAGTGGCAGTGTGCCACTATAGTTCCTAGAGTGCTAGGAAGTAAACCTGGTTCCTCTGGAAAGTTAGCCAGTGCTCCCAAAAGATGAGTCATCTCTTCAATCCTGATTTTTTAAAAGCAATTAAAATGATCATTTTTGAATAATTTTATAGAATTAAGAATAAGTCTTCCGAGAAAGATGGTGGTGGCACAAGAATTTTACCAGCACTTGGGAGGCAGAGGCAGGTAATCTCTGTAAGTTTGAGGTCAGCTTGGCTACTAAGAGTTCCAGAACAGCCAGGGCTACACAGAGAGATCCTGCCTCAAAAAACAAAACAACAAAAGAATAAGTCTTCCTATGCCTTACCAGACTTAATATTCCCGTCATCTCTGCAGATGCCATTCCAACGGGTGTACAATGATGTTGAGTGGATGTCACGGTTGTGCTTTACTTCTTCCTGTTTCTGATGAATCTTTTCCCAGTTTCGGACCAAGAACACATGATGCTTTAATATAAAGTTTCTGCAAGAAAAGAGAGGGGTGTTCCTTAATACTCCAGTAGGACTTTATTACATTTCTCACTCTCTACTGCGGCTAAGTGACATAGGTAAGGGAGCAGAACAGTGACGAGACAGGGTTCCTGTATAACAGTCCTTGCTGTCAGGGAACTAGTTCTGTAGACCAGGCTGGCCTCAAACTCCTAAGACCTGGGATTAAAGGTATGTGCCATCACCGCCTGGTTGAGTTTGGAGCTTTTAATAAAGACAATTACAGAATTTGACACTGGTTATCTGAGCACTTAGGGGACTCAGACTTGAAAGTCTACTCGGGTGCTGGAGAGATGGCTCAGTGGTTAAGAGCGCTAGCTATTCTTACAGAGGTCATGAGTTCAATTGCCAGCAACCACATGGTACCTCCCAGGTACCTATAATGAGATCTGGTGCCCTCTTCTGGCATACAGGCATGCAGAACGTATGTATTATTTATACATAATAAATAAATCTTAAAAGAAAAAAAAAGAAAGCCTACTTGGGAAAGACAGTGTGACTTGCAAAACAACTAAATACCATTTTCCTATATTATCTTCAAACATTTGGTAAGAAAATAAATAAATGAGAAAGCAAGAGGTTTTTGGAATGTTGTATAAATCTTGTTTTATTTATGGTCCTGAATTCACTATTATAGTCTAGGCTGAACTCAAATCGTGTAACCTTCTAGTTTCAGACTTCCAACTCCTAAGAATACAGAAGTATACCAGAACATCCCGCTATTTATACAAACTGGGTGGTTCTGTTTATTTATTCAAGTCAGGCACGGTGGCGCACTCCTTTATTCTAACACTGGGGAGGTAGAGGCAGGCTGATCTCTGTGAGTTAGAGGCCAACCTGGTCTACAGAGTGAGGTCAAGAACAGAGAGGGCTGTTATACAGAGAAACCCTGTCTTGAAAACGAAACCAAACCAAACCAAACCAAACCAATTCACTTATTCACAAATTTATTTTGAGATAGTCTCACTGTAGCTCTGGATGATCTGAAACTCTCTATGTAGACCAGGCTGGTCTGGAACTCACAGATTTTGTCTGCCTCTGCCTCCCAAGTGTGAATTAAAAGTCGTGCACCACCATACCCAGCCTATTTATTTTTATTTTATTTGTTTGAATGTTTCGTCTTCATGTACATGTGTGTAACATGCATATGCAGTGCTCATAGAGGTTAAGAGAGGGCACACGCATGCATGAACATATATATGCAGTGCTCACAGAGACAGAAGAGAGGGCACCTGAACTTTCAGAACTAAGATTATAGGTAGTTGTCAGCTGTTGGATTGGTGATAGAAACCAAATCCTGAACCTAAGTTAAAAAAAAAAAAAATGCTCTCACCAAGGCCAGCTGGACTGTGACTGAGAAAGCATGGGATAAAACCGGACTCTCTGAACATGGCGAACAATGAGGGCTGATGAGAAGCCAAGGACAATGGCACGGGGTTTTGATCCTACTTCATGTTCAGGCTAGGTGGGAGACTAGCCAGTTTGGACGTTCACCTTCCTAGACATAAACGGAGGGGAGAGGACCTTGGACTTTCCACAGGGCAGGGAACCCTGACTGCTCTTTGGACTGGAGAGGGAGGGGGAGAGGAGTGGGGGGAGGGGGAGGGGAGGGGGGGAGGGGGAGAAGGGTGGGAGGAGAGGGAGGGAAATGGGAGGCTGGGAGGAGGCGGAAACTTTTTTTTTTCCTTTTCTCAATAAAAGAAAAGCTCTTAACCACTAGCCACAGCTCTAGCCCTTCAATATATTTATTGTCAGTGTGTGTGTGTGTGTGTGTGTGTGTGCGCGTGTGTGTGTATGCACGTATGATATGCATATAGGCAGTGCGAGGGCCACAGTGACTACTTGGAGGTCACAGGACATCTTGTGAAGTCAGTTCTCTCCTTCCACTTTTATAATGATTCTGGGGAATATAATTTAAATCATGAGGCAAGTGCATTTCCCTCCCTCCCTCCCTCCCTTCTTTTTTTCTTTCGGTTTCTCAAGACAGGGTTTCTCTGTGGCTTTGGAGCCTGTCCTGGAACTAGTTCTTGTAGACCAGGTTGGTCTCAAACCCACAGAGATCCGCCTGCCTCTGCCTTCTGAGTGTTGGGATTAAAGGCTTGTGCCACCACCACCCAGCTGTTTTTTTTTTTTTTTCTCCTGAGCCATTTCAACAGCCCTGACTGTTATGCTCTGTTGGCCTGCTATGTCACCTGGGTACCCTGTCCCTTTAAGAGACAAGCCCCACCCACTCCCAACTCCCCTTCTGCAGAGGCAAGCAGGCCTCCTCCAGCCTGAGCTCTCTCCCCTGAAGAGGTAACTTCTGCTATCTCTCTCCCTCTCTCTTCTTTCCCCTTCCCTTGTCCCTCCATAACCCACTGAATAAACCCTATACCTAAACTCTTTTTGCATGGCTTATCTGTCTGTCTCTCACCCACTACAGTTTCCCTGAGACCTCTGGTCACTGCCACCCCTTGTGCTACACCTGCCCATCCTGAGACCAGACCCCCACCACTATATCTTTGAAAAAGAATAACACTGACTTTGAACATTTTTGTTTGTTTTGTTTTTTAGACAGAGTCGTTCTGCCTAACAGTTCTGGCTGTCCTGGAACTTGCTTTGTAGAACACGCTTGCCTCAAACTCATAAACAATCTGCCTGCCATTGCTTGACTGACTTTGAAATTTTTTTTCTGATAAATAGCTAATTCCTAAAATATTTTCTTCTTTTTCTATTTTGTACACTGTGAACATGTGTCTCTGCTAAGGCACTTTCTGATTGGTTTAATAAAGAGCTCAGCCGAGAGGTGGTGGTGCACACCTTTAATCCCAGCACTGGGAGGCAGAGGCAGGCGGATCTCAGGCCAGCCTGGTCTACAAGAGCTAGTTCCAGGACAGGCTCCAAAGCCACACAGAGAAACCTTGTCTCAAAAAAACAAACAAAAAGTATTCAAACCCATTGAGCCATCTAGCCATTTGACTAACTTCTTTCTTTCCTTTTGATAGGGATAGTTCTTATCAGAATAAGCAAGGGTTCTTAATTGCTGAGCTACCTCTTCTAGCCTGAAACTTAGTTTTTTTTCTTTCTTTTTGGAGACAAGGTTTTTATATGTAGTTCACTTCCAGAGTGCTGGCATTAAAGGTTTGTAGCCTTTATCAAGCCTGCATCAAGCCTAACTTTTATTTATTTTTAAATTTTTATTTATCCGTGTGTGTTTTATGTGACATGTATGAGCAAGAAACTTGAGGCCCTGGTTTAAAACATCAAAATGATACATACATACAAATCAATGTTTTTTCTCTATGTGTACTGTGGATCAAATTAGGTAACTTCTACATGTTAGCAGTGTATTGACTTATGACCACTTATATTATCATTTATTTATTTATTTGGGTGTTTATTTTCAGGTTCTATATTTTTTTCTAGATTTATTTATTATGTGTACAGTGTTCTGCCTGCATGTACGCCTGCAGGCCAGAAGGCAGAAAAAGAGCTTATTATAAAGGTTGTGAGTCATCTTGTAGTTGATGGAAAATAAACTCAGGACCTCTGGAAGAGCAGGCAGCGCTCTTACCTTTGAGTCATCTCTCCAGCCCTATTTCTAGATTCTCATTATATGACTTTGACTGGCTTGTAGAGAGGGTTGGTCTAAAACTTGCAGAGATTCATCTGGTTCTGCCTCCAACTTTAATGCCTTAGTGCTGGCATTAAAGGCATGCACTACCATGACTAGTTCCTACATTCTTTTTTTTTTTTTTTTTAATTTTTATGTGTATGGCTGTTTTGCCTGTATGCATGTTCCTGCTCCACATATATGCTCCGTGCCTGTGAAGGTCAGAAGAGGTCATTATTTTCCTCGGAACAGGAATTACAAATAGTTGTGAGCCACCATATGGGCATTAGGAACTGAACCTGGGTCCTCTGGAAGAGCAGTAAGTGCTCTTAACCACTGAGCTATATCTCTAGTCCCTTATATTCTTTTTTGAGACAGGATGAGGTGGTCTGAAAGAATATGGCCCCTAAAGGGAGCAGCACTATTAGGAGGTGTGGTTTTGTTATAGCAGGTGTGGTCTTGTTGGAGGAGGAGTGTCATTGAGAGAGAGGGCCTTGAGAAGTCTCCCCGTGCTCAAGTTACTCCCAGGACACAGACCATTTTCTGCTGCTTCCAAGACCATTCAGCTACTCCTCCAGCACCCTGTCTGCCTGCATAGCACTATGTCCCACCACTATAATGAACAGAACCTCTGAAACTGTAAGTCGACATCTCAATTAAAGGTTTTCCTTTATATGAGTTAACATGCCATGTTGTCTCTTGACAGCAATGGAAGCCCTAAATAAGACACTGTCACCGTGATAAAGCACCAGGACCAGAAACAACCTGGGGAGAAAGAGCTTATTGGGCTACAGGTTACAGTTCATCATCAGAGGGAGCCATGGAGGACTGCTACTCACTGGCTTGCTTCCCATGGTTCACTCCCTCACTCCTGCTTTTTTTTTTATAGGAAACAGGATCCAGGTGTATGCCACCGCCCCAATCCAGTGCTTTCCTTTGTAAAAGTTACTGTGACTGGGCGGTGGTCGCACGCCTTTAATCCCAGCACTCGGGAGGCAGGAGAGGCAGAGGTGAGTTCTCTGTGAGTTCGAGGTCAGCCTGGTCTACAAGAGCTAGTTCTGGAACAGGCTCCAAAGCTACAGAAAACCCTGTCTCAAAAAACCAAAAAAAAAAAAAAAAAAAAAAACAAAAAAA
>NW_026068045.1:2079756-2104264 GCF_014885135.2 Alexandromys fortis | reverse complement strand
TATGCCTACAGGCCAGAAGAGGGCACCAGATCTCATTACAGATGGTTGTGAGCCACCATGTGGTTGCTGGGAATTGAACTCAGGACCTTTGGAAGAGCAGGCAATGCTCTTAACCTCTGAGCCATCTCTCCAGCCCCCCAGCCCATAATTCTTAAAGGATGGTATTATATAGTAGTTGGTCTAACAACTATAGCAATAATTATGCAGTGATAAATATGGTATGAGATGTTTATAATACCTGTAGAATAAAATGAAAATATCTTTGAATGTTGGTAACAAAGTCATGGATATTGCTAAATTTTTTTTGAGTCAGGATCTCATGTAGCCTAGATGGGCCCTGATCTCAATATAGCCAACGATGGCCTTGAACTCCTACTTTCCTGTCTCTATCACCACAAAGCTCGATCACTGCAGATATGTACCACCATGCTCGGTTTAAATTTCTGTTTAAATTATACACAGCTGGGTATGGTTTCTATGTGTTCCTTATTTTTTCATTGAGCTATATACAAGTATGATTTTTAAACATATAACTACCTTTAATCTCAGCACTTGGTGGCAGAGGCAGGTGGATCTCTGAGTTTGAGGAAAGCCTGGTCTATAGAGTGAATTTTAGGTCAATCTTAGCTACACAGTTGAGATCCTGTATAAAAACGAAAACAAAAGCACACACACCTTTCCTATAATTGAATTAAGATCTCACGTAGAGGGCTGGAGAGATGGCTCAGTGGTTAAAGAGCACTGGTTGCTCTTCCAGAGGTTCTGAGTTCAATTCCCAGCACTCACATGGTGGCTCACAACCATCTGTAATGAGATCTGGCATCCTCTTCTGGCATGCGGGCATACATGGAGGCAGAATGTTGTATACATAACAAATAAATCAAAAAAAGTCATTGATTTAAAAAACAACAACAACAACAAAAAGATCTCATGTAGAAAGCAAACCAAATTCATAAAGTTCAGCATATTTTAAGTTGACAAGCAAGTCACTTAAAACTTTTTTTTTCCAACACATATAACTTTTTAAAGTTGTTTAAAAATAACTCAGTATTAAAAACCGTACCTCTCTCTATTGGACATTGGCTTCATCTGTAATTGTGGAGTCAATCTTGTTGGGGTATTGATGTTTTCACTGGGCTCTTCAGAGGGTTGGCCTCTCTAAAAATTCATGTGGGTGACAGCACAATAAGAAAAAAAAGAATAAATCAGATCTCCCCTCTAAAATTGTAAAGCCAACGTTAAGACGTAACCCTGTGGTGAACCTTATTCTAGGAAGTCCCTGAAGGGGACTCAGAGCAGCAGTTAGGGAAACCCATGAGATCATGATTCACCCTTTTCTTCAGCTTGTGTTTAGACTTCCTCTTCTCTTTCGACCGTCCATACTTTTTATGTGTGCTCACAGGCTGGCTGCTTTTATGGCTAGTGAGTCCATTCACCCGCTGACTTTTGCCTCCGATGATTCCTCTACATTTCTCAAAACCACATTTACAAAGTTGCTGTAAGGAAAGAGAATATTTTTTAACCCTGTATATATCTTTTTTATAAGTTCACAGAGGGTGTGCCCTAAGGACTTGGATCCCTAAAGTTTTAAGCACGATTCAAGGACTTTAAATGCAAACATGCAAATAGTCAACTGAAATATATTCTGGTGGCCCATCCCTATAATCTTAGCATTTGGTAGATGGAGGCAGGAAGATCTGGAGTTTACTCTACAACACAGCATATCTGAGGGAAGCCTGACTCCAACAAACCAGAAAGAAGAAAGAGGAGAGGAGGAAAGGGAGGGAAGTGACTGATTAGAATCACTGAAGTAATGATGCACGCCTATAATCTTGGCACTCTACAGGTAAATCACACCACCCAAGGCTACAAATTAAATTTGGGGATCAGCCTGGGATACCTCAGACTGGTCACAAACCAATCAACCCACAGGCCAAAGCAAATATAAAACCTAAGAATACTGCCACATGCTATCACCCTACTTAGAAGGAAGGAGAAGGACTGCTTCAGGTGCGAAATCAGTCTAGTCAATACAGCAAGTTGTAGTCTTGCCAGGGGCTATATATAGCAAGGCCTTATCTCAAAAAAAAGAAAAAGAAAAAAAGAAAAAAGACATGAGTAAAGAAAAGAACAGCAGCAGAACACTGTGGTCTCCAGAGTTCTCAAACAGTGGGACCTACATCTTAAGAGTGAAGAACGGTGACTCTCAATGTGACTCTCAATGGCTCCCTCTTGAATTCAAATTCCTACCTGTTTTTCCACATTGAAGGAATGGAAGTTGTAGTCATAGGTGAGCTCAGTCCCAGCCGGCACATCCTTAAGCGCATAGAGTCCAATACGGTACACTCCATTAACAGACCTAGAGAAAAGGACAAAATTCCAAGTTGGGACTTCTTATCACTTGTATGTGACCCAAGTACCCCACCACTGAACTACAGCCTTGTTCCCTTTCCTTTTATGTCTTTTCGAGAGTCTTCTGCCATCATGCTTTTAATTCCAGCACTCAGGAGCAGAAGCAGGCAGATCTCTGTGAGCTCTAGACCAACCCAGTCTACAGAGTGAGTTCTAGAATAGGCAGAGTGATGTGAGAAACCCCTACCTAGACCTCACACCCCGAAAAAAGAGAAGTATCACTGTGTAGTCCCAGCTGGCCTGGAACTCACTCTGTAGATCAGGCTGGCCTCAAACTCAAAGAGATCTACCTTAAGTGCCTAGATTAAAGATGAACAGCAACAAGTCCAGCTTATTACTATTATTATGATTATTATTTGGCATGGTCTCATGTAGGAGCTTATATTGACCTCAACCTCACTAGGCAGTCAAAGATAACCTTGAACTTTTGGTCCTCCAATCTCCACCTCCTGGGTGCTAAGATTACAGGCCCATGTTACCACATGGGATTTATGAGGTGCTGGTGATTGAACCTAGCCAGGCCTCTGTGCATGTTACACAATCAATCACTCTTTCAGCTGAGCTTTATCCCCAGCCCCTTGTTTATTTACACAGCCTCAAATTCCTGGTGATCTATCCTCTTGCTTCAACCTCCCCAGTGGTGGGATTACAAATGGTTTGGCCTTTGAGTGAGTATCTCCCTTCTCCCACATTCTTGCTGCCCCCAAAAGGATATTTTTTGTAGCCCTAGTTTTCTTGAACTCTTCATGGAGACAAGACTGGCCTTACCTCACAATAGTCTCCCGACTTTGCCTCTGAGTGCAGCACGAACACCGAAGAGCTCAGCCCAGATAAGAACTACACAGTGAGACACCATCTCAATCAATCAAACAAAAACCTCAACCAAGCGCTGCTCCCAACACCAAAGAGTGGTAGCACTGTCTTCTATTTCCATCTTTCTGTGGCAAAGTATGATGCTCAGGAGTATAAGGCCAGCCTTGGCTATAGAGAAAGTCTGAGGTCGGCCTAGAACCTCCTCAACAAACGAACAAACAAATAAATAATAAGAGAGTACTGCCTAGTAGTACAGTTGAGGTTCTCGGTTCAATCCCTAGGAAATAAAACAAATCCACACTACACAAAACTGAAAGATATTAAAGCAAGCAAATCCTCCCCTGTGCCACAAATCTTGAGTACATACCTTCCTGAGTTCTTACTGATCAACGTACCTGTATACTCTCTCAGAAAGCGCCCAAGTCAGTACCTATGCCATAAAAGATCTGTATTTTTCTGATCTTTACCACTATGTATTAGCTTTGTCTATTTTGTAGTTCAAATAAATGGAATCAGATAATATAATCTTTAAAAAGAAATATCCTTATTTTATGTGTATGAATGTTGTACCTGTATGCCTGTGGAGGTCAGAGTAGATACTGGATGCCATGGAACTGGAGATACAGATACAGATGGTTGTGAGCCACCATGTGGGTGTTGGGAACTGAACCCAGGTCCTCTGCAAGAGGAACAAGTACTCTTAACTACTGTGCTAGCTCTCCAGTCCTTAAAAATTTTTAATTGATGTGTATGTGTGTATCTCTGTGGGAGGGGTGTATGCCGTGTGTCTACGTAGAGGTACCGCAGAAGCCAGAACACTGCATAAGGTTCACAGGAGCTTGTGCCACAGCTAGTTCTAACCTGCATGGTTGCTAGAACTGAACTCCATTCCCTTCAACAGCAGCAAGGACTCCTAATGGCTGAGTCACCTCCTCAGCCTTCTCCCCCCCATCCCCCCTTTCTTCAAGACAGGTTCTCTCTGTGCATCCCTGGCTGTCCTGGAACTTGCTCTGTAGACCAGGCATGTCTCAAACTCACAGAGATCCGCCTGCCTCTGCCTCCCAAGTGCTGGGATTAAAGGCGTGCGCCACCTACTCCCGCTAAGACAGGGTTTTTCTACGTAACAGCTCTGGTTATCCTGGAACTTGCTTTGTATACCAGGCTGGCCTTGAACTCAGAGATCAGCTTGCCTCTGTGGTGCAGAAATTGTGGAAATGGCCAACCAATGACTGGCCCAGCCTGAGACCCATGCCACAAGAGTGAGCCCACATTGCCTGGATTGCTAGAGACCTAGGATAGAAACAAACACAACTGGAGGGAAAAAAAGGTCAATGAAACGATGCCTAATGATATTCTACTATACTCATACATTGGTAACTATCCCAAATTGTCACCAGAGGAGCTTCATCCAGCAACTGGTGGAAACAGATGCAGAGACCCACAGTCAAACATTAGGCCGAGCTGGGTGGTGGTGGGGCACGCCTTTAATCCCAGCACTTGGGAGGCAGAGGCAGGCAGATCTCTGTGAGTTCGAGACCAGCCTGGTCTACAGAGCTAGTTCTAGGAAACCCTGCCTCGGGGGAAAAAAAAAAAAAACACATTAGGCCAAGAGGAATCCTACTGAGCAAGCCAGAGGGGCCAAGGACACCACAAGAAAACTCACAGAAGCAACTAATCTGGGCACACAGGAACTCAGAGTCTGAACCAACAACCAGAGAGCCTGAATGGGGCTGAGATAGCCCTCTGTATATATGTGACATTGTGTTTTATATATATAATTTTTTTCATTTTACATACCAACCATAGTTGTGTGTGCCCTACCCTCCGCTGCGTGTTGTTTAGTCTTCTTGTGGGATTCCTAACAGTGGGAGCAGGGGCTGTTTGGCTGGCTTTTGGGAACCTATTCCTTATACTGGCTTGCCTTGTCCAGCCTTGATACAAGGGAGGTGCTTATTCCTACTGCAATGTGATATGCCATGCTTTGTTGACACCCACGGGAGGCCTGCCACTTTCTGAACAAAAACAGAGGAGTGGATCAGGGGAGACAGAGGGGAGATTTGTAGGGGAGAAATGAGAGGTGAGGAGGGGAAATAGCAAAGGCAGCCAGGATATAAAATAAACAAACTTGAAAAAAAAGTGTGCCACCACTGCCAGACCCTGTACTTTTTGTTTCTTTGAGATGACGTCTCACTAATGTAGCTAACACCCAGGCTGGCCTGCAATTTACTCTCCTTCTGCCTTAGCTTCCTAACTACTCAGATTAAAAATGTGCGCCATCACACCTGCCTTTTAAATTTTTAACTGATCTTTCTCTGTGTGTGGCATGTAAATGTCATAAACTATACATGGAGGTCAGAGGACAACTTGTGGGAGTGAATTCTGTTTTGTCCTCCCACCTCCACCCCACCATGTGGGTCTCCTGGACTGAACTTAGGTTTGGCTGCAAACATCTTTACCCACTGAACCTACACCCTGGTCTTAGTATGTACACTTGTATACCCAGTCTCTTTCACTCAGTGTCACACTGAATTGCATACATCAGTTTGTACCTTTACACATTGGATAGTTTTCCACTCAAGTTAAAAAAACCCACCATACTTTCTATACCTATTCTACTGCTATTGACAAACTGTAGTTAACAGTTACAATACAAATCTTTCAGGGCATGTGATGTTGCCTACCTGAACCTCAGCACCTTGGAGACTAAAGTAGAAGCATCTTGATTTTCAGGTTAGCCTAAGATACATAGTGAGACTCTTGCAAAAAGAAGAGAAAACACAACAGAGTTTTATGTGTATATTCTTTTACATGTCTTCCATCCCCCCTTTAATTTACTTTTTCATTAGTTTAAATTCACAAGGGGTATAAAACATCATGAATTCTGCATTCAATGGCCTCTGTGGGAAGGTTGCTTCAGAATTTGGCATATACTATATATGATTCCAGATTACCTTTTCCCAGATTCTTTTGTTTTTATTTGGTTAACAAAAAGGAGTCATTGTGAGTTTGAGGCTAGCCTGGTTCATAAGTTCTACAACTTCAGGGCCATGTCAAGAGACCATGTCTCAATAAATAAATAAATGAAGGAAGGAAGGCAGGCAGGTCCTCATTATGGCTCTGAGACACTGTTTATAGCCAGCAATAAATAAATAAATAAATAAATAAATAAATAAATAAATAAATAAAGGCACTCATTATGGCTCTGAGACACTGTTTATAGCCAGCAATAAATAAACAAATAAATAAATAAACAAATAAGTAAAGGAAGGAAGGAAGGAAGGCAGGCAGGTCCTCATTATGGCTCTGAGACACTGTTTATAGCCAGCCTAGAAGTCCTGCTCTCAGCAGCCCCTACAGGTGTCAAGACTAATCAAAGAGCTATACATGCCTTGAACATACCTAATAATTTTTGAAGACCATATTCTTAGTCCAGGAATAGAAACAGAATGGGGTCCTGGGTTTTTAAGAGGCAATGATATACATTTAAAGAAGTTACACCAATTACAATTCATGAGCAGTTCAACATTAATCCTACTGCTCTATCCTTTTTTGTTATACTTGTTCTCTCTCACTCTGTAGACCAGGATTGCCTGGAAGTTACAACAGCGATCGGCCCACCTCTACCTCCTGAGTTCTGGGATTGAAGACATGTGCCACCATGTCTAGTTGCTTTAACATTACTTCATGGACGTTTTGTAATGTCAGTCCTTAGTTCTAGACATTTTGGGGGGTAGGTACTGGTCTTAAAACCTGGTGTCAAATCCATTGTCTATTTTTTACTTAAGTTTCATGAAGCCCAACCTGTCCTTGAACTTCAGACTCTTGGTATGTCTGTCTCCATCTCGAGTGTTGGGATGACAGGTATATTTTACCATATCTAGTCTATCTTTCAGTGACTATGAGCACTTGAGCACTTGCGGCTTACTTGTGGAACTTAAGTTTAGTTCCTAGCATGCAAGTCAGGCAGCTCCAGCTCAGCTCAAGGGATCTGACACCTGTCTGGACTCTTTGAGAGCTTACACATACTCTAACGTATACACAAATACCACCCTTTCTTTTAAGAAAAAGTATTGTCTTCTTGATTTTATAACTTCCGAGTAAAAATCAGTCCTTTCTCAGATAAACACATACAAATAAATATGTTGAGTATGCCTATATTTATTATTTACTTATTGTTCTTTTTGTGTATCTGTGTGCAGATAACTATGTGCCACAAACCATATGCTGGCATCAGGGATCTGCTAGTGGGAGTGAGTTCTCTCCTTCCACCGTGTAGGTACCAGGGACTAAACTCAGTTCTTAGGTTTAACAATACTCACTTACATGCTGAGCCCTCTTGCTGACCCACTTTAATTGATTTAGGCTTATGTATTAGCTTTTGTGTGTATGTATACATACATATAAAGTCCAGAAGCTGACAATCCTGTGTCTTTCTCAATTGTTTGTCCTCACTTTTTGAAGTTGGAACTTAACCAATGAACCACAGATATCTTCCTGTTTCTACTTCCCCAGTAGAGATTACAGGTGTACACCATGACACTCAGCTTTTACATGAGCACCAGAGAGTAAACTCAGGTTCTAATGGAAAGCACTTCACCAAAAACATCCTGTCTGCCGAGTTACCTCTAACCCCCAGCTTTTAGCATCCTGGTTTATTTGGCATCTAGAATTTCCACTTCTTGCTTCAGTGTCCTAAGCACTAAGATTACAGGTATATACCAGCAAATCCATCACCTTGAATTTCTTTTCTTTTAAAAATTTTTTAAAATATTTATTTACTTATTTATTATGTATACAATATTCTGTCTGTGTGTATATCTGCAGGCCAGAAGAGGGCACCAGACCTCATTACAGATGGTTGTGAGCCACCATGTGGTTGCTGGGAATTAAACTCAGGACCTTTGGAAGAGCAGGCAATGCTCTTAATAACCACTGAGCCATCTCTCCAGCCCTCTTTTAAAATTTTTTGAGACAGGGTTTCTCTGTGTAGCCCTGGTCTGGCTATCCTGGAACTTCCTTTGTAGACAAGGCTGACCTCGAACTCACAGAGATCTGCCTGTCGCTGAATCCTGAGTACTGGGATTAAAGTTCACTACTACCGCCCAGCTCACCTTGCATTCTTTAAATTAAGAAAGATTTTTGGTTTTTAGGTTTATCTGTGTGAATGTATGCCATGTTTGTGCAGGTCCTGGGAAAAGCTGGCAAAGGGAGCTGTTCTGCATCAGTAGCAAGTATTCTTAACTGAGGCATCTATCCAGCCCCACCTAAATGGTATTCTTTTCCCCCCTAAAACCAATTTATTTTTATTTTATGTGGACTGGTGTTTTGCCTGCATGCATGTCTGTGTGAGGGTGTCAGACTGCCAATGGGGTGCTGGGAAAAGCACCCACTGCACTTAACCATTGAGCCATCATCTCTCCAGCCTTCTAAATGGTATTCTGTTGATGAACAAAACTGTGTTTACAGGGATGTGCTGGATTATTTTATATTAAGTTGATATAAGCTAAAGTCATCTTGTTTGAGAAAAGACCCTCAAAAAAAGAAAGCCTCCAAAAGATTGAACTGTAGTCAAGCCTGGAGGGCATTTTTTAAGTTAGCAACTGATAGGAGGGCCCAGTCCATTGTGAGTGGTGCCACCCCTGGGCTGGTAGCCCTGGGATCTTAATAAAGGAGCTCGAACAAGCCATGTTGAGCAAGTTAGTGAGCAGCACCCTCCATGGCCTCTGCATCAGCTCCTGCCTCCAGGTCCCTGCCCTGCTTGAGTTCCTGCTCTCGCTGCTTTTGATGATGAATGGAGTGACATAAACCCTTTCCTGCCCAAGTTGCTTTGGTCATGGTGTTTCATCACAGCAGTAGCAGCCCTAACTAGGATAAAGGGTGAGATCAGACTTAGGGCTGTCTTAGTTGTGAGGCGAGTGCTCTTAGAAATCAATCCACCCCACTCTTGAGTATTTGAGACAGTTTACTACATAGGCCAATATGTCTAAGTATAGACATGTGTCACCATGCTAAACTTTAGAAATATTAATTTTATCAAACTGAAAAAAATTCAGTTTGATAAAAGCATTGTCAGTCCTTTTTGAGGTATTTATACCTACCTTCTGAATCTCCCAAGTCCAAGAAAACAGCCTGCGCCATCTTTCTGGAAACTTACTATCACATGTGTCTTAGGACAGAAAACTATTAAAGGTCTGAAATTTGGTTAAGTCCTTACTTTTTTTTCCATCTAGTTTCTTTTGTTTTCTTCTGTATTTTCCCTGCATTAATTCATATTTAACTTACCATCTTAAAATTTTTAGACAGAGTCTTACTCAGATGAGTCTGCTTTCAACCATTTTTAAAAAATAAATTAATTTTATTTTTTATCTCTATGGGTGTTTTGCTACAAGTATATCTATGCACCACATGCATGCCTGCTGCCTGCAGAGGCCAGAAGTGGGTGTCAGATCCCATGGAAATAGAATTACAGATTACTGAGTACCACATGGATGCTGGGACCCAAATGCCAGTCACCTGGAAAAGCAGCCAATGCTCTTAAGCACTGAGCCATTTCTTCAGTCCCATGGCTTTCACCTTGGCTCTTCTTGTCAGTGCTGGGCTGGAATTAAAGGCATGTACTACCATGCTCAGACGAATTTTATATATATGTTAGCAATGGGCTTGTCAAAAATAAAATGATTTATATTTGAACTTATAGGTCAACTTGATAGCACGACATTAAATTTTTTTATGTATGTATTCAGGAGGAGGCCAGAGGCATCAGATCTCTGAGTTGGAGCTACAGGAAGATGTGAGCTGTTTAGTATGGGAACTGAGTTGTAAACATTCTTAACCACTGAGTTAACTCTCCAGTGCCTATTATAATTTTTAAAAGTATGGACTGTTTAATTAATTTGCATGACATCTTTAAGCAAAGCCTACATTAATCTTCTATCATTCCAATTTTAGTATGTATGCTGCTGAAATACTATTACTTTCTTTTATATTATCTTATGTTTAAGGTGTGTATATCTGCTACAGTGTCTATAGAGGTCAGAGAACAACTTTCAGGAGTTGGCTCCCATCTTCCAATTAGGAGAAATGAAACTAAGGATGTTTGGCTTTGATAATAAATGCCTTTATCTACCAGCCAGCCCTATTTTTCACTCAGAAACAATGCTTTGCATACATGCATACGTGATGGTAATCTCCAGTCCCTCTTCTCTCCTCCCTACTGACTGGCTCCTGGAATGTACAGGATCTCTCACTGAAAGCAAGACCAGACTGGCTGGCTGGTTGGCCACCGAGCTTCTCGGAATCTGCCTGTCTCCACTTACCCGGTACTAGTCACAAACCATGTACCACCATGCCTGGGTTTTGACATGGGTGCTAGGGATGTGGCAATAGGTTCTCATATCTGTGTACTCTAGTAACCAAGGTTATTTCCTTAGCCACCCTCCCCTGCTTTTTTTTTTTTTTTTAAGTCGGTGTCTCATTACATAACTCAAGCTAGTCTCAAAATTTGTAGTGGACAAGTAGATATGAAGATTGATACCTAGCCCTTGAATAAGACCTATCTGTTCATAAAGTTTTGTTTGGTGGATCTTACCACAAAGGTCTAACTTTCTTTAGATCTATTTTTAGGTTTTAAGGACTTTTACTTTTCTAGTACTGAATATGTATGAGTGTTCGGCCTGCTTGTATACATATACGTGTGCCATATAGGTGCTTGGTACTCCCTAAGGTCAGAAAAAGGTGTTGGCTCCCTTGGGACTAGAGTCATAGACCATCGTGAGCTGCTGCATGGGCAATGGACCAGTTCCTCTGGAAGAATAGTCAAGTGACTGCTGATCCAAATCCTAGCTTTAAGAAACTAGTCTTAAGATTTATTTAGCCGGGCAATGGTGGTGCAGACCTTTAATCCCAGCACTCGGGAGGCAGAGGCAGGTGGATCTCTGTGAGTTCGAGACCAGTCTGGTCTACAGAGCTAGTTCCAGGACAGGCTCCAAAGCCACAGAGAAACCCTGTCTCGGAAAAAAAAAAAAAAAAAAACCAAAACAAACAAAAAAAAAGATTTATTTATTTATTACGTATACAATGTTCTGCCTGTATGCATGCCCGCATGCCAGAAGAGGGCACTAGATCTCATTACAGATGGTAGTGATCTACTGCGTGGGTGCTGGGAATTGAATTTAGGACCTCTGAAGAGCAGCCAGTGCTCTCAACCTCTAAGTCACCTCTCCAGCCCAAGAGACTAGCCTTTAATGAAGTTATTATAAAGATCTAAACTTGTTTGTAGCCCCGGCTAGCATAAACTCACAAGATGGCTTGCCTCTGCTTCCCAAATGCTAGGATTAAATGTGTGTACCTATACTTGTACTCAGCTGTCTTTTATTTTTAAATAGTAAATTTAAAATTATGTGTATGGACATAGAGGAGTGTATACCTTATGTGTGCAAGTGCCTTTGAAGGCCAGAATGGAACACTGGATTCTCTGACCTGAGTGACGGGAACTGAACTTAGGCCCTCTTCAGTCCAAGTGTTACCTTGCACTTGGCCGTTAGCACACTGGAAGTGGAAAACAGTACCGAAATCTCCATGTCTACAATCACTATCATTTGGAGTACAGGACAACTTTGACCTTCTGATCCCTTACCTCCACTCCTGAGCGCTGGGATTATAGAGCTGTGCCACAATGTGTGGTCTATGAGTTGCTGGGGATCAAACCTAAGGCTGTGGACATTCTAGGCAAGCACTATACTGTTGGACTGTATTTCAGTCCCGGGTAATTTCTATATTGTTGGTATGGGTTCTTTGAGACAGCGCCTTCCTAAGAATCGCAGGTGTGCACCCCATGCAAACTGCTGGGTGCACAGGTCTCTGCATCCCATTCCATTTTTCCCTCTTGTTTTTCACTGCATCATTTAGTTAGGGCCTTCACTACAAAGGGGAATTCAAGTTGTTGACAAAAATCGTTAAAGTTGTCAGGTTTTTTATTTTTGTTTATTAAACATGTATGAATTGTGCAAAGTTATTATGAGTGCAGCACATGAAGATCTCAGAGGACAATTCCAGAGAATTAATACTCTTCTATCACAATTTGGGTCCTACAGACTGAATGAAGGTCTTTCAGGCTAGGTGGCAAGTGCCTTTACCCAATAAGCCATTTCACCATAATGATAGCCCTAGCCCCCACCATTTCGAAAATGGTCTCCTGTACTAGTTTAGACTTGAATAACACAGAGGAGGAGCAGAACCTCAAGGCAAGGTCTGACTGCAAGATGGCTCAGTGGGTACAGACAATTGCTACCAAGCCTGGTGACTTGAGTTCAGTCCCTAGGACCCACACGGTAGAGAAAACTGATGTCTAAAAAGTAGTACCCTGACACCCACACGTGCTCTGTGCCATCAGTATGTATACACGATAACAAATAAACACACAAATTAATAAAAAACCTCACTGTCACCATCAGTTAAATGGAAAGCTCAAGGCCAGCCTGGGATACGGGGAATCCTATCTAAAAACAAATAAAAAAGTATACCTAAGTGTTATTAGTAAAGATATGGGTCTCAAATTTCTTTTGGTACATGATTTTAATTCTAGACTCAATTTCTTAAGGTATATATTCAGAGTTTCTAGTTATGATATCATTTTTGAGAAAATGTGTTATTCCCTTGTCCTCTAACTTTTCCTAAATAAAGGTATTTAGAGCTGGGTGTAGTGACATATACCATTAACCCCAGCACTTGGGAAGGTATATCTCTGTGACTACAAGGCCAGCCTGGTTTACATACTGAGATCCAGGAAATCCAGGAGATCCTGTCTCAAAAACCCAATAAATAAATTAAAAAAAAAAGCTCAAAGCTATGCCAAGTAGTGGTGGTGCATGCCTTTAATCCCAGCACACAGGAGACAGAAGCAGACAAAATCTCTGAGTTCAAGGCCAGCCTGAAGAGCAAGTTTCAGAATAGCTGAAAAACCTGGTCATGAAAAAAATCAAAAACCAAAAAAAAAAAAAAAAATTTTTTAAGAAGAATCCATTAATTCATGATAAGCATGAGGTCACATGATTTTAATCCCAGCACTCGGAGGCAGAGGCAGGGGGAATCTCTGCATGTTCTAAGACAGCCTAGTTGTAGAGAAAGACCATATGTCAAACAAAGATGTTCACTTTCGTACCCAGTTCATTTTATTATTATTTTTGAACCATTTATTTTTTATTTGGGCATGTGTATATGTGTGTGCATGTGTGTGTCATGGCACACATGTGGAGGTAGGGGACAATTATTGGGAGCCTTTTTTTTTCCTTCTACCATGTGGGAAAATCCACGGGAACACGGATCAAATGTCAGGGTTATCAGGCTTGGTAGAAATTTAGGAATCATCTTTACTAGCTGAGCAGCCTCACTGTGCTTTTGCTTTTTCTGTTTGTTTTCTTTTTGTGTTAGTCTTTCACTTTACAGAGCTAGGGATGAAGTCCAGCTTCTGTGCTTGCTAAGCAAGGGCTCTACCACAGAGCTCCATCTCAAGTCTCTCAACTTTCTGAAATGTTTGCTATGTTTTGTTTACATAGGGGTGCGGTTTTTGTGGATGAATATATTGGTAAAAATTATTACTCACTTAAAACCTGTATTTTTGTGTATCTGAATTACACCTTAATTTAATAAAATTCATGAAAGAAAAAAGGTGAAGCTGTTTTAACTGCGTGTGAGTCCATGTGCATGCCACATTGTGTGTGTGTGTGTAGGTCAGAAGAAAACTTGTGGGACTTGGATCTGTTCTTCCACCATGTGGGTTCTGGAACAATCAAATTCAGATTGTCATGGGAGGTGAGAGGAATCTTACCCTCTGGAGCTGGAGTTATAGGGAGTTGTGTAAGGCATCCAAAGTGGATGCTAGGAACCACACTCAGGTTCTCTGCAAGAGCGGCGGATACTCTAAACCACTGGTCACCCTGCCTTGGCTTTCTGAGGGAATGGAACGCAGACATGTCCCATGTATGTATGTGTCTGTGTGTTGGCATGTGCACGCGAGGGCAGGTGCCAGCTGAAGCAGAGCTAGAACTGCAAGTGCTAGGTATTAAACTCTATCCTCTGGAAGAACAGTATGTACTCTTCACTGTTAACCATCTCTCCAGCCCTTCAATGCCTCTTTGATAAAATTCTTTTCCTTCTCAATTAGATTTGACCATTTAAGACAAAGAACCTCATTTCACCTCTTTTTTTTTTTTTGGTCTCTTATGATAAATCTACTGGAGTAAGTAAGTTTGAAATATAGCCTGGCTAAATAGAATGACATACATACAACGTGGTTACTTAACATACAATAAGCATTCAGTAAGTACTTTAGGATCAGTATTACACGACTGCTCTATTTTTCTGGTAGGAGTAGTTAAGATAACCTAAAGAAACAGCAAAAGCTTACTCTGCCTGAAGGACTTGGTAAAATGGAACTGCCCAAGATGCTGTGTGTAAACTGCATGATAGCAGGAGATCAACCTCTGGTGCCCTCGATACCTACCGTTCTGCACACTTCAATTCACCTTTCTATGCTTTCTTACCATTTCTGCATTTCACAATTTGGGTCACAGCTGTGGTTGATGAATCTGGCCTCATTTCCCATGCGATAACTGTCAATCACCATTCCGCTATCCAGGTTCAAACAGTAATGGTCACTGTGATTATGATACTGTTCAATCATTCTGTTCCTGCAGAAGAGAGAAATAATCAAAAACCGATCACTGATTAAACTGGAGGGCAGCTATTCTCCCCACCACACTATTGATACCAAATCACTAATGATTAAAGTAACATAAAAGTTCACTTCTTTAATTCACTATCCTCACCTTGCAGAATCATCATTTTATCAGAATTTCATTTACCTGAATTCTTGTTCGCTGACAACTTCCCCTAGGTATTCTATGATGAACTGGCCAGCTTTCAGGGGTTCCTTGGTTCTAATTCCCCAACCTTTTTCTTCAGCTCGAAATCGTTCCAGACATTGCACCCACTCATGCCTCTGTATCCTCTGGTTACAGCACTGCTCACCACACGGGCAAGTGTTAGGGGAACACTCAGCAAAGATCATTCTAGAAAATAATAATTGTAGTCAATTTACCAAATACATTTTTACTGCACACATTTTATACCATCAAATTATTTTTAAATTTACTCCATGAAACAACTTTAACAAGAGTAGGTAAGTATCCAATATGAAAATGATATCATTCAAAAGTTAACTTTCATTATTTTGGAGTTGGATCACAGATGATGCTTTACATAAAACTGCCAACCCTCTAGTTTTTCTGATGAGATTGGATGCCTTTAGGGTGCTATGATCGCAGACACTCCAGACTTCCTGTTACTGTTCTTGTTCTTTTTTGAGTTTTTCAAGACAAGGTTTTTTCTTTGTATTCCTGGATGTTCTGAAATTCTGTAGACTAAGCTAGACTCAAACTCAAGGATCTACTTGCTTCTACCTCCTGAGTGCTAAGCTCAAAGTCATAGGCTACCATACCCTACTGGGAACATAGATTTAAAAAAACAAAACAAAACAAAAACCCAAGAAAGAATTGCTGAGAGTAGGAAACCATAGTAGTAAATAAAGAGAAAGGTGCGCATGCCTTTAATCCCAGCACTTGGGAAGCAGAGGCAGGCAGATTTCTATGAGATCAAGGCCAGCCTGGTCTACACCAAGAGAGTTCCAGGTCAACTAGTTTCACAGAGAAATACTGCTTCAAAAAGAGGGGGAGGGGAGGAAAGAATATCACTCCTAAGTAACACTTTTTTATTAGCTGTCTGATTGTATGAAATGGGGGGTGAACTATGTGTCATAGCACTTATGTACATGTCAAAGGAGTTGGGCACGCCTTCCAACAAGTGGGTGATGAGGATTGAACTCAGGTCTTCAGCTTGGTATCAAGCATGTTTATTTGCTGACCAATCATGCTGGCCCTCTGTTATTGATTTCCATGTTAACTTTGTTGAACATTCCATCATCTTTACACGAAAATCTTGTTTTGTAGCCGTTCATGGCCACTTACAGATTTACAGACTTTTCCTTTGGTTTTATTTGTTCTATTTTGAGCAAAGTCTTACTGTGCAGTTCAGACAGTACTGGAGTCTTCTACATAGTGTAGTTTGGCCTGGAATGTATCTTTTATATATATACAATGCATATTTATTTTTATGCACAAACATACCACACAAACATGAAGATAGGGCCTCTTTTTGTAGTCCTGCAACTTGCTATGTAGAGCAGGCTGGCCTCGAACTCACAGAGCTCCACCTGCCTCTGCCTCATTAGTGCAGGGATTAATGGTGTGCACTAACATATTTTATGTTACATGAGTGTTTTGTCTGCATGTATGGATGTGCACCATGTGAGTGCTTTGTGCATGCAGAAGCCAGGAGGGGGCACTGTATTCCCTGGAACTGAATTTATGGATGTTTGTGAACCACCATGTAGGTTCTGGGAACTCTGTTCCCTGCTAAGAGCAACAAGTAACTCTTAATCACTGAGATCCACTTTTGATCTTCTTGACTCAACTTCCTGAGTGCAGGAATTATAGGCAATTAAAATGAAGCCGAGCAAAAGATTTTGAATATAACAGACGAACAGGTGTTTAAATGTCTTTTGAATGTTTGTTTTTGAAAAGTTTCTAAGATGGTGGGCAAGATGGCTAAGTGGGATAAAGGTCCTTGCTATATACGCTTGCTGATCCAAGTTGACTACAAAGATAGGAGAAAGAATCAACTCCACAGAGTTCCCATCAGCTGACCTCTATAAGTGCCCTGAGGCAAACATGCCCACACATATATACATTATACACAACAATAACAATTTCTAACTCTGGAAGGAATGGCTAGCTGGAGAATCACACTGTGTGGTCCAGTCCTCTTGTCTGCCTTCCTAGCTGTTGGACTTCTAGACATGTATCACCACACCTTTAAAAATTTCTGGATCTTTTGATTTTTAAAGATTGCGAGTATAAAGCCGGGCAGAGGTGGTGCATGCCTTTAATCGCAGCACTTGGGAGGCAGAGGCAGGTGGATCTCTCTGAGATATAGGCCAGCCTGGTCTACACAGTGAGTGAGTTCCAGGGCAGCCAGGACTGTTACACAGAGAAACCCTGTCCTGCTCTCCTACCAAATATTTACACAACTTTAAATAATATCAACATATAAGACAAAGACACATGTTAGATAGCTTCATTTAGGGAAGAATTTATCATGGGTTAATTGAAAAATCTAAGTAGGCATCTATTCAATAATACCTTTGATTTTTCTTACATACTAATGCATCTATCACCTTCATCTTGTCATCTGTCACACTTATTTCTTTGTAGTGAACAGCCTCCCACGACACTCATTTGACAACGTTTTTTTCTTAGGGTTATTTTCTAGTCGTGGTTTAAGTGAGAGGTTTGTTAGGACTGAATATAGGCCAGCATGTGAAAAATAAAAGTAATACCTATGCCAATAAAAATGATACAAAGCAATCAATGTATTTAATATGGCAAATGTTCAAATGTCAATTTTGTGGTTACATTTTAAAGCAACTTGGTCCCATCTTATTTTTCTGGTGTTGCTAGGACAGCTCAGGATCTAGCCAGTGAGACTCACTCCTGGCTTAGCTCCTTCTTTTCTATGTCCTTAGGAGTAAGAAAACTGCAAAAAGCCAACAACATATAAAGGATAAATAGTAGACAAAAAAAAAAAAAATTAAACCAGGGCTGGAGAGATGGCTCAGTGGTTAAGAGCATCGCCTGCTCTTCCAAAGGTCCTGAGTTCAATTCCCAACAACCACATGGTGGCTCACAACCATCTGTAATGAGGTCTGGTGCCCTCTTCTGGCCTGCAGACATACAAACAGACAGAATATTGTATACATAATAAATAAATAAAGAAAAAAATTAAATCAACGAAATTCTCAAAATTTAGAAACAGGAAGATAGATACACCAAAACTGATTATAAGAAGCAACAACTGCTGGGGGGTGGGGATAGGGGTGGGGAGGTGGTGGTGCACACCTTTAATTCCAGCAGAGGCAGGTGGATCTCTGTGAATTGGAGGCCAGCCTGGTCTACAAGAGCTAGTTCCAGGACAGGCTCCAAAGCTACAGAGAAACCCTGTCTCACCCTCCCCCCACCCCCCAAAAAAACAAGAAGCAACAATTAAGAGGCTAGAAAGATGGCTCAGGGTTATGAGCACTGGTTGCTCTTGCAGGAAACCTGACTTCTAGTTCCGGGGTATTACACATCCTCTTCTGGCCTACAGGGGTAATCAATCGTGTATTTGGTGTGCATACATACATACATGCAGAAAAAACATTCACATACATAAATAAAACTTAATTTAAATAAAGTAAAACAGCCACAATTAAGTCAAAATATTTCACATTGTTTTAAAATTTGCCTCCAGCCGGGCAGTGGTGGCGCACGCCTTTAATCCCAGCACTTGAGAGGCAGAGGCAGGCGGATCTCTGTGAGTTTGAGACCAGCCTGGTCTACAAGAGCTAGTTCCAGGACAGGCTCCAAAACCACAGAGAAACCCTGTCTCGAAAAAGCAAAAAAATAAAATAAAATAAAATAAAATTTGCCTCCACAACTCCACTCAAGGGTGGGGTTTCTCCACTTGGATTATAGTTGTCTTGAAAAGACAGGGTTTCTCTGTGTAGCCCTGGCTGTCCTGGAGCTCATTCTGTAGACCAGGCTGCCTTGACCTGAAAATCCATTTGCCTCTTCATCCTGAGTGGTGGGATTAAATGCATGTACCACCATCTCCTTCAAAAACATACTTACTTTTAAAATTCAATATGTATCTGTAGTTGGTCTGTTAACTTGCTATATGTAGACCAATAGTCTCCGCCTATGCCTCACAAATGCAAGGGTTACTTACAGGTAGGTGTTCAGCACCATGCCCAGCTAATTCATGATATTAAAAAAATTATATGGGAATATGAGCAATCAGGTTGGGGAGGACCCCAGCTTAGACTCCTAGTAATAGTGGATAAGTAACCTAAACTGGTCATCTTCCTATGACCAAATTGGTGCCTCAACCAATTGTTATCAGAGAGGTGTTATCCATCAACTGATGGAGGCAGATGCAGAGACCTATAGCCAATCATTAGGTGAAGCTTGGAATCCTGCAGAGGAGAAAGGAGCGAAGGAGCCAGAGGGTCTCAATCAGACCCTCTGTAACCTGGGCTCACAGAGATTGAACTGACAGCCAGGGGGCCGGCATGAGGACAACCTAGGCCTTCTGCATGTATGATATTGCTGGACAGCTCTTTTACTGGCTTCTGGGACCTTACTTCTCATACTGGGTCACCTTGCCCAGCCGTAATACATAGTGCTTAGTCTAACTGCAACTTGATATGCCATGTATTATTGACACTCATAGGAGACCTGACCTTTCCTGGTTGGAGACAGAAGAGGAAATTGGGGGTTAGGAGAGAGAGGATGAGGCAGAGGGACTGGGAAGAAAGAATTGAGGAAAGGCTGTGGCCGGGATGTAAAATAAATAGTTTTTTAAAAATTAACTTTTTAATAATTAAAAAAAATTTCTTTTTCTTTTTTTTATATGTATTTTGCCAAATGTGAACAATTTGCATGTTCCCAAGGAAGTCAGAAGAGGATATCAGAATCCACTGCAACTGTAGTTACAGGTTCTTAACCTCCGAGCCATCTCTATTGCCCGGCTAGTGCCTTTTTGCTTTGTTTTATTTTGTTTTGAGACAGAATTTCTGTATGTAGGCCTAGCTATACTAGATTCACTTTGTAGACCATGCTTCTGCCTCTCAAGTGCTGGAATTAAAGGCTTGTGCTACTGATCATCTTTACTTAGGGCTGGTGAGATGGCTTATCTGTTTTGTTTTGATTCTTGAGACAGGGTTTCTCTGTGACACCTTTAATAGTAAAACACTGAAAATAAACTAGATGTCTAAAAGAGATAAGGCCAACTCTGTGGTCTATCAACTTGATGGATGATAGCAAACACTTGTAGACTACAGTGACATATAAAAGTGTGTATTTAAAGTATTTGTAAAAAGCTGGGCATGGTTATGAGACTTTCACACACACACACACACACACACACACACACACACGTTAGAAAACCAAGGCAAAAAGATTGTTTGGAGTTTGAGGCCAGTCTGGGCTACATAGTGAGAACTAGCACAGATTTAGAAACAAGATAAGGTCCTATCTCAAAAATAAAATAAAACAACAAAATACTGGGAGTGAAAAAAGTCACTATTTATTACACATGCACTGATACTGGGAGATGGCTCAGTGGTTAAGAGCATTGCTTGCTTGCTGCTCTTGCTAAGGATGGGATTCAATCCCAAGAAAATGCAATGTCTTCTCATCTGTCAGTTCCTGTATGCATGTGGTGCACATAAACTCACAGGCATATATATATATATATAGACAAAAATAAGTAAACAAATCTTTTCTAAAAAACCCACCATCTGTACCTTCATTATCAACAATATATAAAACTATACTTATATATTATATTTATGTATGGCAATATAAGCCAGGAAAGATTCCCAACTGGCATATTAAAACTAATTCCTCTATTGTCAAGTGGAGCTGACCTCGGGCATGGGGAAGCAGTTGTCTTTGGCTATTGGTGGTTCTGGTTTTTCACAACAGTGTCTAACTATGAGCCCAACCAGTCCAGAACTACCATGTACAGCAGGCACCTTACAATCTGGCTTTTTTTTTTTTTTTTTTTGGTTTTGTTTCACTGGAGTTTTAGAGCCTGTCTAGCTCTTGTAGACCAGGCTGGCCTCAAACTCACAGAGATCCACCTGCCTCTGCCCCCCCCCCCCCCCCCCCCCGAGTGCTGGGATTAAAGGCGTGCGGCCCCATCGCCCGGTGCACCTTACAATCTGTGTGGTTCCTGCAATCTCAGCCTCCACAGGGCTGAAATTAACAGGTGAGTATTACCATATTCAGAACATCAAGTTCTTTATTTTCTGTAAATTTATCTGCATTACTAAAACCAACAATTCTATCTTCATTCCTTCTCCTGCACCAGGCATTTCCATTTGATACCCAGTAGAGGCTGCCGGTGCATGATCATCAGCTCAGCACTTGGAGCGAGGCAGGAGAAGCAGAGCTCTGACACAACTGAAAACAAATAGTTCCCACTAAAAATAAGACCCTCCAAATGAGTTAAGCCACACTTTTTACTTCTGATGATACTTTTACCATCTCATTAGCATTAGTGGTCACTGATCATGTGGATGCTCATACATGCAAATAGTTTATTAGCTCAGTTTTCTGTGGAAATTATACACTTCATTTGGACAGTTCCTCATTATGGCCTACCATATGCTGAAAGCTAAGAAGGCACTTAAGACTTTGGTTATTAACAGATTACAACATCATCTCATATTAACTTGAGAACTTCCCCCAGAGAAGGTGACATTTTGGTACACAAGACTCTCTCTGATACTCTATGCAGTCAATGAGCATCAGTGTCCAATGTCAGAGTCAGACTCCGTTTCAGAGAAACAGTCACAGTACCTATTGAGGCAGTCATCCCCACAGCCCTTCCTGGTGGCATCATCCGGCTTCTTACAGTTACAGGTGGTAGCCTCATAACCAGAAAGAGGTTTGACATCAACGTAGACATCTTGAGAAGACAGCAAATAAAAGTTTTTGAACATATAGAACTATAAAAATAAGTGTCAAGACAGGAGGAATATTGATGTGTTGAAGGCAGAAAAAATAACTTCTAAGTTACTCACTTGAACGAATTTTTTTATACAGGGGGACATCTGGTTTTTTGTATAGCTAGAAGAAAAGAAAATCTTGATATAGCATTTTGCTTCAACTGACAGTGTGGCATCAAACTCTAAAGATAAAGGTAGGTATCCATGCATTCTGTTCATAGGGAAGTATTTGTGGGAATTGGGCATGGTGGGACACCTCTATACTCGTAACACTTGGGAAGGTGAAGCAGGAGGATCACTGTGAGCACAAGCTACATGGCAAATGTTTTTCAGCTTTGCTGAATCAGGTATGATTGAAGGAATCTCACAGTGATTTACTTTTAATTTTCTCCACAATAAAAAAGGGTGATGGAGAATTAGATGTTTTTTTTTTTAAAGGCAGCATCTATGGAGCCTGGGATGGCCTAAATTTTTTTAGGTAAATCTTTTGTTCTTCTCCTATATCCCTTCCTGAGACCTAGAATTATATAGGCTTGTGTAAATAACATCTGAGTTACAACAATGTGTTTTGGATTTGCTTTTTTTTTTTTTTTTTCTAAATTTTAACATGCTGTTGGATAACTACTGAAAAGAGTCAATCTGAAGACCAAACTCATTCACTTGGGTAACTTAAGATTCTATTTGTTGCTATCAAAAGAAAGGAAAGGGAATGGGGGTAAAGGCCAGTGGTACACTTCGTGTTCAAGCTTCAGTATTAACCCTACCATAAAATCACAAAATCCTATAAACCCTAAAACCCTCAACATGTATAAGGTTTGTTTTAGTGTAGTAGTATGACAATAGAAAGATAAGCTGTCCTCTCAGCCGTGACTGATAGGGAATCTCAGGAAATCAGCATTGCGGTGGCTCACCACAAGCAGAGTGTGCTACTGGTGTGCTTGTATCTCAATTCAGCAGTATGGAGATAAAAGCAGGAGGGTCAGAGGTGGTAGGCCAGTCTTAGCTACATAGCAAGTTCAAGGTCAGCCTGGGTAATATGAAACATTGAGGAAAGAGCTCTCAGGTTTGAAATAAAGTGTGCTGCAAAAGAAACAGCCATTGAACTAAACTCCATCACTTAGTAATTTATCAGGATTTATTTTATCTTTTTTTTTTTGGGGGGTCCATGTTGAAAGCTCCATTCCCCAAAGTTAAAAGGGAGGGAAAAAAAACACTGTCTAAAAACAAAATAAAACAAAAGCAACGCCTCCAACCAAAGCCAATAAAAAGACACAAATATATAAGATATTCATAAGAACTTAACAGAGGCCAGGCAGCAGTGATGCATATCTTTAATCCCAGCAGTCGGGAGGCAGAGGCAGTCAGATCTCTGAGTTCTAAGACAGCTATGGCTATTTAGAAAGCCTGTCTTGAAACAATTCACCAGAGAACACCAGAGAAAAGGAGGCAGAGGAGACTGAAGTGCTTTTGATTTTCCAGAGTTAACTTTTATTTAGAGACAGTGTCTTACTATATGGTTCTACTGGTCTGGAACTCACTGAAATCCACCCGCTTCTGCCTCCTGACGACTGGGATTAAAGATGTATGTTATCCCACCTGCCAGTTTCCCAGTGGTTGTTCTCTGGAACCTTTAACTTAATTAAGGTCTGAGGTTTTTTTGTGTGTGTGTGTGTGTGTGTGTGTGTGTGTTTTTAGTGTTATGGCAGTACATCTTCATTTTCATTGTGCCCTGCATAAAACAGAATTGTTATAGCACAAAAATCATTGATACCAAAACAAAAGCTTAGAATAAGAACAAAAGGTCGCCCATTGAAGCAGAAACTTACTATAATTACGAAGTATGATAAAAGGCAAGTAAGGTATACATTAAATATATATGCAAATTATTTTTCTTAGTCTCTAACCTTTATAAGGGCAGGTCTCAGCATATCCTAAGATATAAGGAGCCAGAGGAAAACTTGCATTCCCTATTGCCTAACTGTTATGAATTAAAAAAAACAAACACCAACCCCCCCCCCAAAAAAAAAAAAAACAAAACCTGGACAAAGAGGCCTCTGTACCTGATTGTGTTTCCACTGCCAGAGGATGTCATAAGGAAGCTGGAAGTCAATTCTTTTCTGTCTCAGGTACTTTCCTAAAATAAAAAAGTCAGTTTCAACAACTATCCTGATAAGCAGTCCATACAAAGTCACCAAATAGTCACATGCAATACACATCTGAATATGCAGATACAACACGCACAAATAATTTTTCTTTGGGGAAGCATCTTTACAAGATACGGATTCTCTGTGTAGTTCTGGCTGTCCAGGAACTCACTCTATAAACCAGGCTGGCCTCAAACTCAGACATTCGCTTATTTCTGCCTCCCAAATACTGGAATTAAATGTGTGTGCCACCATTGCCTGGCTGTGCAAAATGTATTTTAAAAATTTATAGTCATGGGGCTGGAGAGATGGCTCAGAGGCTAAGAGCACTGACTGCTCTTCCGGAGGTCCTGAGTTCAATTCCCAGCAACCACATGATGGCTCACAGCCATCTGTAATGAGATCTGGCACCCTCTTCTGGTGTGTGGGAAGCAGAATGTTGTATACATAATAAATTTCATTTATTTATTTA
>NW_026068045.1:2071059-2076322 GCF_014885135.2 Alexandromys fortis | reverse complement strand
GGGCGCTCCTGCTGGAGTCATTGTTACAGTGGTTAGGTTTTCTTTTGTTTTCACCCTCAAGCTTCTGAGTGATTTTGGGAATTTCCTGTTGTATTTCTCTACAACAGCCTCCAGCTGCCACCCAAACTTCAGAAACGCCTGGGCTCCAAACGCAACGGGATTTACCAGCCATAGACCAGCTGGTTCTGCTATAGGGCAGCTCCCGCACACATGCTTCTTCCACACAATCCCATGTGTAGTTTTTAGACAGCTGGGTCTCTCCCCCTAGGGTTGTGGGTATTCCCTAAGACCCTCTCCATGCGAGGAGCTGCAGCTGTCCTTACTCAGGCTGTGCACTGCTGGTGGTCTCCTCCCAGACATGCTCACATTCCACCATCACTGTCAACAAATTTAGTGAAACAATTGAGAATTCTTAAAGGAAGGTATTAGTTAAAAGAAATTTTTTCTACATTAAAAAAATGGGGCCGGGCGGTGGTGGCGCACGACTTTAATCCCAGCACTCGGGAGGCAGGCAGGCGGATCTCTGTGAGTTCGAGACCAGCATGGTCTACAGAGCTAGTTCCAGGACAGGCTCCAAAGCCACAGAGAAACCCTGTCTCGAAAAACAAAAAAACAAAAACAAACAAACAAAAAAAAATAAAATAAAATAAAAAAAATGGGAAACACTATTATGATGGATGGAGTTAGGTCTCTGTGTGATAGAATAGTGGATATTTTAAAATTGAAACAATTAAGTGAAGGGATAATAAACTGAATCGAGACTGGCATAATGTTAATGATCATTTTGATAATGATTATTGCTGGTTTGATAAATCTTGGTTTATCCTTTAAAAAGATGATTGATATGAGTGTCATGATACAGAACTTAGAAAACTTATTAAAACAGATCATAGATATTTAGATCCAGACAGAGGAATTTAAAGGAACCAATCTCAGCACTGCACTTTAAGGTTAGAGAGGAAGCCTAAGGTTCCAAATAGCCAGCTTAAATTTATCCAGTAACCCTACAAAAACAAATGACAAATGATAGATATCCCCAAGGCTGTGCAAGAGCTGAATGATCTTCTGCGGAAATGTTAAATTTAAGGAAATTTAAGGAAGCAATAGTCTCATATGGCATAAATTCACCTTTTGTGAATCAGATCTTAAACTCATGGTCAATTTGTGATAGAATTATTCCTCAAGACTGGAGAGACTTGGCTACAGCAGCTTGGAGCCTGGTTCTCAATTACAATGGAGGACCTGGTAGAAAGATGAGGCTAAAACCACTGAACAACAAAGTAAGGCTAGAGGAATGGAAATCTCCCAAGACCAACTTCTTGGACAGGGAGATTATGCTAGTGTACAAAAGCAATCTCTATGATGACCATACCTTGGCTGTATGCCATACAGCAGCTCTGAATGCTTGGGACAGAACTGGAGAAATAGGAATGACAATTGAGTCATTTACTAAAAAGTTATATAGGACCCAAAGGAAACCTTTACAGATTTCTTACAAAGAATGACTTTAGCAGTAAATGGAATAATACCAAATTCAGAAGCTAGATAAATTATAATTGTTATCTCTGGCTTTTGAAAATGCTAATGTACAATGCAAAAGGAGTAATTAGGCCATTAAAGGCAAGATCAGTACTCTTGGGTGAACAGATCTGAGATACAATCAATATTGAATCTCATGACCATGATGATGCTTGGAAGGAGAGGTGATTTCCAGATATTTGAAGAAAGAAATCATAGTGCTCTGGAATCTTGCAACCAAACTGGCCTCTACAGGAGGAAACTGTTCAGCTTTTAGGGAATGGAACACTATCTCAGGTAAAACAGAGCGCAAGATGGGTCAAAGGTATAGGGCCAGAAGGACAGAGGGGAAAATTATAGCCTTATGTAGCTACCAACAATAAATTTGTGGGGATGTGATTTGTTACAGAAATGGAATACCTAGATCAACATTCCTCCAATCTTAGAAACAAACCATAAACTAATGTATGTTTCCGGGCAAAGTATTAGAAGGTACCATAAAGCACAGTCAGCGACCATTCAGAGGCACCAACAGTCCTAACTGTAAATGGTTGACAGGCAAGCCCATAAGGGTTGAGCAAAGGCCTTCAACAACAGAGAAACTGCAAGCCTTAGAACAGCTGGTACAGGAGTGGCTAGATGCTCAGCATACTGAAGAATCTACGAGCCCTTGGAATTCTCCTGTATTTGTTGTTAAAAAGAAATTTGGAAAATGTTGAGTAGTGACAAATCTAAGAGCTGTCAACAAGGTGATGCAGGCAATGGCTCTCTACAGTCTGGCACTCCTTTGCAATCCCTCATTACCTAAAGGATAGCCACTTATAGTTAGTGATTTAAAAAATGGTGCCTTCATGGTATTTACGTATAATAATTCTCAGAATGTTTAAAGATTTATTTATTTATTTATTTATTATACAGTGTTCTGACTGTCTGTATGTTTGCTGGCCCAAAGAGGGTACCAGATCTCATTACAGATGGTTGTGAGCCACCATGTGGTTGCCGGGAATTGAACTCAGGACCTCAGGAAGAGCAGCCAGTGCTCTTAACCTCTGAGCCATCTCTCCAGCCCCTAATTCTCAGAATGTTAAGAGAGATCAATATGTAAGACTTTAAGACAATCCTGAAGCCATTTTTGACAATTCTGAATCCTCTCAGCCTCTGTGCCATAGCGCTTCCCCTCCTCCCTTGGGAACCAAGGACCTAACAGCTACACTCACACGTACTCAGTTCCTGAACAATTACTCATATACGTATGTTTTGGTTTGGTCCCCTGGGAAACCTCTTACCTCTTACCTCATCTGATCTGGCAACAGCTCTCCAGTCAATTATTGGTAATAGCCCTTTCGAATAAGCCAATCAGAATAGTCAAAGAACAACCCCCCTTGCTTCTGTGGCCCCTTTAAAAGTAGACTGTACCAGCTATTCAAGGTCTCTCGGCTTCCCGAATGCTGAGGGGCCCTGTCATGACAGAATTAATAAAATCCTCATGCTTTTGCATCAGCTGTAGTGTGTGAGATGGTCTCTGGGGGAGACTCCTCCTCGGTGTTTGGACGCTAGAGTCCAACAGATAGAAAGTTTTCCCACAGAGAATGTAAAATAGTCCCACCCTGTACCAATATTTTGTATGACAGCCATTGAAAATGATATATAATCAATTTCCTCAGTCCATAATTTGCCCTTACATGGATGACATCTTCCTAGCTGATTCAAATGTAAATACTTTAGAAAGAATGTTTAAAAAAGAAAGTTTTGCTTTCTTAGGGATTACAAATTGGTCCTGAAAAATACAAAGAGATTCTACTAATTATTTAAAATATAAAATAGATTTACAAAAGAATTGGATCCCAAAAGGTGCAAATTAGGAGAGATCAACTGCAGACTCTTAATGACTTCCAGAGATTGATAGGAGACGTGTCCTATTGGGGATGAAAAACAAACTGAGTAATTTGTTCAAAACTTTAGGTGGCACACGCCTTTAATCCCAGCACTGGGGAGGCAGAGGCAGGCAATCTCTGTGAGTTCGAGGCCAGCCTGGTCTACAGAGCTAGTTCCAGGACAGGAACCAAAAACTACGGAGAAACCCTGTCTCGAATAATTCAAAAAAAAAAAAAAAAACCTTAAGTGGTAACAAGAATTTAACTAGTCCAAGAAAATTATCAGAAGTAGCTGACAGAAAATTGGCTTTGGTGGAAGAGAAATTACAGAAGGCACATATGGATTGTGTGGATCTGAAGCTTAACTGCATTCTGGTCATATTACCCTCCAACCATTCCCCTACAAAAATTTTAATGCAGAGGTAAGATATTATCTTAGAATGAATCTTTTAACCACATAAACCAAGTAAAAATTAAAAAACTCATGTGGAAAAGGTCTCTGAGTTAATTTTAAAGGAAAAATTAAGACTTCATCAATTAGCTGGAGTAGACCTAGCAGAAATTGTAGTACCATTCACTAATGATGAAATTGACAAATTATGAGCAGAAAGTGAACCTGGCAAAGAGTTTGCAGTAATTTTCTAGGGAGAGATTAGCAACAACTATCCCAAAAGCAAGAGAATTTAACTTATGAAGAGAATTAACTAGATCCTTCCTCGCACTGTATGGGACACACCAATAACTGGAGCCCTTACAACCTATACTGATGCAAACAAATCAGGAAAGGCAGGCTGGCTACAAATCACAAAATTTAAGAAAAGTGGATCAAAGGCCTTATGTGTCTGTACAAAAATCAGAATTATATGCTATTCTCATGGTACAAAGGGATTTTAAAAAACCTCTCAACATAGTTACTGAAAGAGTTGTTTTACATATTGAAACTGCTGGGCTGGAGAGGTGGCTCAGAGGTTAAGAGCATTGCCTGCTCTTCCAAAGGTCCTGAGTTCAATTCCCAGCAACCACATGGTGGCTCACAACCATCTGTAATGGGGTCTGGTTCCCTCTTCTGGTCTGAAGGCATACACACAGACAGAATATTGTATACATAATAAATAAAAAAAGAAAGAAACTGCTGAATTTATATCAGATGAAACAGAACTGACTTTATTATTCAGTTATAAGAAATAACCAGGAAAATGATTTGTCCCAAATATATAACACATAATCCTATCCCATACAGGTCTGCCAGGAGCCTCTAGCAAAAAGTAATGAAGAAACTGATTAACTATTGATAGGAAATGCACTGGAGGCCTCAGAAGAAAAAAAGAAAAAAACAAAAACAAAAGCCATCATGTCAATAACAAAGGTTCAAAAGAAACCTTTTTCATTATGTGGAAACAAGCCAAGAAAATTATAATGGAATGGAATGTAGTTTTTTTTCATTATGTAGTTTTTATTTTAGATGAACATTATTGTAAAAAATGTCCACCTGGTGGCCGGGCGATGGGTGGTTGTGAGGTCTCTCAGCAGAGAATAGAATGGTGGCCATGGCCTGTGGGCATCAGTATCCTGCAGGGCCTGTTGCTGTAAGAACCAGTTCTGGCTGGGTGAAGTAGAAGCAGGCAGATCTCTTGAGTTCAAGACCAGCCTGGTCTACAGAGTTCCAGGACAGTCAGGGCTACACAGAGAAACCCTGTCTCAAAACCAAACCAAGACCTGGCGATGGTGGCGCATACCTTTAATCCCAGCACTCGGGAGGCAGAGGCAGGCGGATCTCTGTGAGTTCGAGACCAGCCTGGTCTACAGATCTAGTTCCAGGACAGGCTCCAAAGCCACAGAGAAACCCTGTCTCGAAAAAACAAAAACAAAAA
>NW_026068045.1:2059616-2069106 GCF_014885135.2 Alexandromys fortis | reverse complement strand
AAAAAAAAAAAAAAAAAAAAAAAAAAAGACCTTAGCTAGACGTGAAAATAAAGCCCTAAACTGGGTGGTGGTGAGGCACACCTTTAATCCCAGGCAGAGGCAGGAGGATCTCTGTGAGTTCAAGGCCAGCCTGGTCTATAAGAGCTAGTTCCAGGACAGGCTTCAAAGCTGCAGAGAAACCCTGTCTTGAAATACAAACAAACAAACAACAAAAAATAAAAAAAGAAAGAAAATAAAGCCCTAATGACAATTTCCCTATGTGAAATCCCAATGCATGAAGCTCACAGACAGACACAACAGTTCTTACATATATTATTAGTTTCAGATAAGTAAATAATGACAAGAAGTCGGGCAGGAAAAGGGACAGTAAATATGACCCTCATAAACAGTGAGACTAGCTGGGTGGTGGCGGCACACTCCTTTAATCCCAGGACTTGGGAGGCAGAGGCAGAGCTCTGTGACAAGGCCACAAGAGTGAGTTCCAGGACTGGCTCCAAAGCAACAGAGAAACTCTGTCTCGACAAAAACTAAAAAACACTAAAAGAAACAGCGAGACTAGAGTGCTTTCTACACGCTGTTTCCAGAGAGGAGGCAGCGGCAGCCATCTTAAAGAAAACAGCTACTCAGGGATGAGCAAAATTGATAACCACCTGAAAAGATGAAAACGATATGGCCTCTGTGAATAAACAGGTATTTTTATGAATTTTAAAAGTTAATCAGAATTTAATGGTTTTTAAGAACACTGCAAATCAAAGTCCTTTAATAAATGCTACCAATAGAGGAACTTTTGGTCATATATCCCAGGCCAACCGTTCTTTAATTTTAGTATATCAACCTCTGTTTAATGTTCTGCTGTCTTTAAATATCCCCAAATATATAAGTCTAGAACTTCATGCCACTAAAGTGCTCAGTTAGGAGTCTAAGATTATGCTGTACCACAGAAAGACCGACACTCATGTGCGAAGAAAGATAGCAGCTTCCAGGACAGGCAGTAAAACAAGGAAAAACCAATTAAGTCTTGCATGTGTCTCCACATCATTGCTTCCCTGTCTGAGGAAAGGAGCCTGCTCTTTTGCTAGGTCATGTGGCTGGAATCCACTTGGTGTTCTGTGTTGAGAGGCCTAGAGTTCCATAGTGCTCTCCGCAGCAGTTGGGCGAGGTGGCTCTGAGGCTGGGTAACCTGTGCTTTCAGAGAAGCAGGGAAGGGCCCTCTAGGTATACTGCAGTTTCTCAGAAATGAAGAGTTCATCAAAGCAATGAATAACGGAAAAGACTTGTCTTCTTAGATAGGTTTTCTGTTATTTTCACTGGCCCGCCTGCTCCTGATGAATTGCTGTCATGTTTTTCTGTTGAGTTTTGTCATTATATCCCATTCAAGTATAAAAAATGCCTCTTTAAATTTGTGCTGGATTTTGCACTTGTCTCCAAAAATTTAAAACCATGGTCAACTGCTAACTTCTCCCCTCTTTTTCTGACACTTGTCTTTTGTCATTCATATCACATTTGTTATCCAGGATCATTCTTTATTTTTTTTTAGGATTTATTTATTTATTATGTACAGTGTCTGGCTCCATGTATGCCTGCAGGCCAGAAAAGGGCACCAGATCTCATAGATGGTTGTGAGCCACCATGTGGTTGCTGGGAATTGAACTCAGTGTTCTTAACCCCTGAGCCATCTCTCCAGGCCCCAGGATCATTCTTTCAACATCTGAAGAGGCATGCTCTTTAGTGCTTCTTATCCAGTTTTTAATATTGTCAAAGGACTTTTTATTGGTGATGTCATAGACAAGCATAATTCCCATGGCTCCTCTATAGTATGCTGTTGTGATTGTTAGGAATCTTTCCTGACCTGCTGTGTACCATATCTGAAGCTTAATTTCCTTTCCATTGAGTTCTATTGTTCTCATTTTAAAATCAATCCCGATGGTGGAGATGAAGGTGGTATTGAAGGCGTCCTCAGAGAAGGGGAACAGGAGGCAGGTTTTACTAACACAGCCAGAGTCGGTGATCAGCAGCAGTTTGAACAGATAATCGTATGTCTTCGCCATCTTCTCGCTCTGGCCCTCTCTGACCAAAGAAAGCAAGGAGGAAAGAAGGTGGTGGAAAGAGGCACCGAGGGGGCCTTGGGTGAGGGGGCGTGTCCGCCGAGCCACCTGCAACCTGCCCTGCCTCTTCCTAGTTATTTTTTATATAACTAAACTCCACTACCTGCAGGAAGCAACCCAAAGGGTACTCAAAGGAATGAAATCTGGCAAATGGATGTGTTCCATTTTGTATAATTTGGAAAATTAAAATATGCACACCATACCACTGATACCTATTCAGGTTTTCAATGGGCAACTGCTTTGAGTTTGGAAAAGGCTGATTTGGTAATCATACGTTTCCTAGACGTTATGGTCATCAAGGGTAACCTGCACAAATTAAGAGTGACAGTGCTCCATCCAGCATAATCTCTAGTAAAATCAAAGTTTTTTTTTTTTTTTTTTTTTTTTTGCTTATTACATATAAAGCACATTAAAGGTATACCACAGGCTGGGTGTTGGTGGCGCACGCCTTTAATCCCAGCACTAGGGAGGCAGAGGCAGGTGGATCTCTGTGAGTTCGAGACCAGCCTGGTCTACAAAGCTAGTCCTAGGACAGGCTCCAAAGCCACAGAGAAACCCTGTCTCAAAAAACCAAAAAGAAAAAAAAAAAAATAAAGGTATACCACATAATCCTACAGGGCAGGAAGTTATAGAAAGACCAAATTGAACTCTAAATAAAGACACCCAGAAATAGACTGCATAATGACTTACTAACTTTGAATTTGCTAAATGCTAATGAGAAAGGAACAACAACCGCAGAAGGACATAATTATCACATCTATTATCCAATGATATTAGAAAAACTATGGAATTAAATCAACCTGTCTAATTTAAAGATGTGCTGACCTCAGAATGGAAATTTTGCTTTTGTTTTCACAGAAGAAGAAGATATGGACACCACCAAAATTGATAAAGATTCAATCTGAACATGCTAGCTCATAAAACAATATGGCCATTCAATCTAATCTATAAAATTAAATACTTTTCATTTGATCAGATATAAATAGCCAACAGGGAACTTTCCCAAAATCAGGGACTGGAGAAGGGCTATGTTTTTTGTCTTTTCAGGAGAATGAAGGAATCCAGCTAAGGAATCTGAAGACCACTGGACCAATGAAATGTCGGGGTGGAGTGGGGGAAAAGGACAAATCACCCCCCGCCCCAAAATAGAAAAAGAGTAAATTAGCCTTTTGGTATTTCACATTTTCAAAGGATAAAATTTCATAAACCTTCCCAAATATCCATTTCTGCTTTTCTCTATAGACTTATAGTGCAAATGCTCTTTTTGTAGTACCAGTATAACTGATATTAACACTGGCTTTGGAGTTGGGATGTGGCTCCCAACTTTTCTAAAACCAAGCATGCTTGCTTATTAAAATAAAATGTAAAATGTTGGATTTGAGTCAGAAGAGCCACCTAATAGGGGACAGAAGAAAAAAAATTAGTTTATTGTCACTAATCACATAATCCTTATATTCTGACTCTTTAAAGCTTTTCTTTAGGCATAAACATTATCTCAAAACTTATAAAATTAATATACATATATTTAAAACATTTTTGTCATGATATTAGTGGTCATATAAAGTACTAATTTTAGAAAAAGGCTTCATCTAGCTTCCTGTAGCTGACTTCAGGTTTGAGCCTCTACCAGGTAACTAGAAATTAAGCTTTTGTACTCTGGATGGACATAACAAAGTATGGTCCTTTAATCTCTTTGAGATCTGCTGCACATAACATTTAAAATGTTTACGTTTTCTGCAGTGAACCAAGACCATGCCGAATAGTGACCTCTGACGTCTCCAAAAGGGAGGACGGGGGCCCCACAAGGATGAGCCCACCAAGACTACAATAATACTGCTAAGATGACCAACACCAGCAACTGCTCATACTGAAAATTTTTATTTTATTAAGATCTCCCTCCCCTCCCTCCCCCCAGGTATGTGTTTGTGAGCACACACCATAGCGCATCTGTGGAAATCAGAGGGCTGCCCCACAGTGCCGGTTCTCTGCTTTAATGTATGTAGTCCTGGAGATAGAAAGGGAGGTTTGGAAACAGGTACTTTTAGTAGATGAGCTGTCTCATTGGATTCTGTCCCACCACACCAGGGTTTCTCTGTAGCCATGGCTGTTCTAAAACTTGCTTGGTAGACCAGGTTGGCCTCCAACTCAATTCACTTTTTTCTGCCTCCTAAGTGCTGGGATTAAAGGCACGTGCCACTCTGCCTTGTGACTACTGACTTTTAATACTGAGATAAACTACAAAAATTTTAAGTGGAGACTGGTCCTAAGAAGAGGAAACAAACTTTCCATTTATTTGTTTGTTTGTTTGTTTTTGAGACAAGGTCTCACTGTGTTGTCCTTGTTCCCTAGAAGCAGCTGGCCAGGGCTGCTGAGACGGCTCATGTGGGTAAAAGTTGAGTGTCTTGCAAACCTGATGACCAGAGTTTGATCCCATGAATATATGGTAAGAAAGAATCAACTCACCACAGGTGTCCTTTGACCTCCACATGCATGCTGTGGGATGAACCCCCCACACACACACCACACATGATACACATTTTGAAAACCATTAAAAAGGGCTGGAAGCATGGCGTAGTGGTCAAGAGCACTGGCTGCTCTTCCAGAGGACCCCAGTTGAATTCCCAGCACCCACATGGCAGCTCACAATCACCTGTAACTCCAGTACAAGGGAAACTTGATTTCTTCTTCTGGCCTCCACATATACCAGGTGTGCACCTGGTGCAACGATAAGACACATAGAAGAGGACAGAAACTGGCCAAGGGGGTCAGGCTACATGCCAAGAAGGGAGGAGACTTAAGCAGCGTTGTCCACTTGTCACTGGGGTGAAGGTAAGAAAGCTATAAGACTGACAGAGTCGTGGAGTGTTCTGTGATTTCAAGAGCAGCTCTGGCTAGGGAATGTGTCTTACAAGAAGGCCCCTGAAGGCCAGTGTGTTAAGCTGGGAAGATGAAACCTAAACCGAAATGGAGACTCCAGGACCATGGGATACACACCAGAGAGAGGTGTGCGTGTAGAATCTAAGTGTGCTGCCTGCCGTAGAGATTAAGGGTTGGTGCTACTCAAGCCTTTTGTAGCCCAGATGATTATACGATGAGCCCCCAACGATGGAGATGGAACTATGGGATTTAGTGTTTGCTCTGCTAAATTTTTATTTTGCTTTGGTGTGATTGTTCCTTGTTATGCCTGAGTTCTTTCTTCTTAAAATAGGAATATTTACTCCGTGCTGTTAAGTTGAAAATATGTCTATGTATTTTTTTTTTAATTTTATTGGAAACTGATTTTTTTTTTTTTGAAATGAGGTCTTACTGTATAGCAATAGATAGTCTTCTTCCCAAGTACTGGGATTAAAGGTTATGTGTTATCACACCTGGCTAGAAACTCACTTTTACTTTTTTGAGAGAGGGTTTCTTTGTGTTGACCTAGCTGTCCTAAAACTCACTATGTAGGACCAGGCTGGCTTCAAACTTCAAAATACACCTAGCTCTGCTGAGTGCTGAGATTAAAGGTGTGTGCCACTAATGCCCAACTAAAAACTGACTTAATGTGCTACAAATTTTTTTTAAAAGATTTATTATGTATACAACATTCTGCCTTGATGTATGCCCGCATGCCAGAGGAGGGCGCCAGATCTCAGTACAGATGGTTGTGAGCCACCATGTGGTTGCTGGGAATTGAACTCAGGACCTTTGGAAGAGCAGCCAGTGCTCTTAACCTCTGAGCCATCTCTCCAGCCCCCTGTGCTACAATTCTGAAAAACTTTGCAGACTTCTAAAGATGGAGTGAATGTCCTTTACATTATAATATGGTAATGAGCCTTGGGCAAAAGTCAAGTGATGTGTGTATAGGAGTCAAGTTGACAAGTGGTAGAGTTATGACATTAGTATTAATTTTCAACTTGACAGAATGAAGACTCATCTGACCGATGATGAGCCCTTAGGCAATGCTTGTTGCCTAAGGATTATATTGATTATATTAATTTAATGTGGAAAGACTAATCTTAATTGTGGGTAGGACTGGACTACACTCATGGTAGAAAGTGAGCCAAAATAAGCCCTTTCTCCCTCATGTTGCTTTTCCTAGGGTACTTATCTCAGCAGCAAAAATAAGATAGTAATTAATTTCTAAACAGTGAGGTGAAGACTGGGAATGGCATGCAGTTTATAATCCCAGAATTTGGAAGATAAAGTCAGGAGGGCCAGTAGTTTAAGGTCATTGCTTACCTTTATGCAAGACTTTATCTTAACAACAAAAATAAACTCCCAAGCAAATAAACAATAAAAAGAAAGATCTATCTAAAGAATGTCCTTGATCAATGTCTGCTTTAAATGATGTCCCAGGAGAGCCCACTCAAAATTCTCATTTGGAAGAAAAAGAATAATGCCCGTTGCTTGGCTAATTCCATGATAAAACAAGAAAAGCAGGGCTGATGAGCAGATCAGTGGCAGAGTGTATTTCCCCTCCCTCTTTCCTTCTACCTTTCATGCAGAGCTCCAGGCTGCTCGCTAATTCACTGGGTAGCTGAGGATCTCCTTGAGCTTCTGATCTTCCTGCCTTCAGCTTGAGTGACAAAGTTACATGCATGTTCTCTGCCTAGTTCATGCTCCTGGTTCATGAAATACTTATGGGGATCCAATCCAGGCTTTATATTTGTTAGGCATACACTCTTATCAACTGAGCTACAGTCCCACATCCTTGGTGAGAAGTACTGGGAATGTCTTATAAATAAATGATAAAGAACTTGAACCCAGTAGAACTAAGAACAGAAGCACTTCACCTAAATTAAACATATATAGTTTATTATTCTTACCAATAAATTATGTGGACTCAGTACTCACCAACATGAATTGGTGCTGGGAACAATCCATATTCATGCTCTCCTGGAGTATATTCCAGCTTCTCTTTCTTTAACTGGATTAATCGGCTCTTTGGGCTGTGATGAGAAAAAGAGTAAGAAACAAAGGCAATTAAATTTCTTCCTGAGGTCAAATGAAAACAAATTATATCTGAAAAGATGATTCAGTATATAAAGGCACTTCCCATCAAGACTGACAACCCGAGTTAGAGGCCCTGGAAACTATATTATTAAAGGAGAATTAACTTCTGAACACTATCTTTTCCTTCAACATGCATGTATGCTGGCCCCTTTTCAATAAATAAACAGAAAGAAAAAATGTATCTAATAATGTACTTAAAAAAAAAAAACAACCTGGGGTTAGAGAAATGGCTCAGCAGTTAATAGCACTGCCAGCTCCTTAGAGAGGACCTGAGTTTGAGTCCTAGCACCCGTGCCTGCGACTGGTAAGGACCTGGCAACCTCTGTCCTCTGCATATACTCTCATGTACCTTTGAGCACCCATAAATATGAACATAAATAAAAAAATCTTAAATTCTGGAAATTCCCTTTAAAAAGAAGTTCTTTAATATTCTCTAACAATTTTATTCATTCAACAGCAGCCCTGGCTGTCCACGTGTGACAGTCTGTAGCCCAGACCACCTAAATTCAATCCCTGGAGCTTATGATGGGAGGAGATATGATGGGAAGAGAGAATTCAAAGCTCAAAGTTGTTCTCTTTCTTCCACAAATACACAAGGTCACTTATACTCATGCATACACATCATACAAAAACAAAACAAAAAGATTAATTAATTAATTTTATGTGTGTTTTGTTTGCATGAACATTGGTGTCACACAAATGCCTGGTTTTTGCAGAAGCCAGAAAAGGGCAATGGATCCCCTGAAACACCATGTGGGTGTTGGGAACTAAACTCAGGTCCTCTGCAAGATCAGCAAGTGCTCTTAACCACTAAGCCATCTCTCTAGCCATTGAAGATATTTTTTTTTGAAGGGGGCGGGGTTGAGACAGGGTTTGTCAGTATCTTTGGAGTCTGTCCTGGAACTAGCTCTTGTAGACCAGGCCGGTCTCGTACTCACAGAGATCTGCCTGCCTCTGTCTCCCAAGTGCTGGGATTAAGGGCGTGTGCCACCACCGCCCAGCTTAAAGATAATTTTTAAATGAATTTATGATTTATTATCAGTATATGTTGGGTTTTTATACTGTTTGGTCCAAAGTGAGTCCCCAAAGTAGCAGTGCTGATGACAATATTGCTAACAGAAGCTCAAACTTCCCTATCCCTCATGATTCTCATAAGGGAGGTCTGTTTACCAGCTAATTCAAACAGCCTGCACCCTGCTATCACAGAAAATACTTTCCCACAAGTTGCTATTCTCTGCCACCAGAGATAGCCTTAGCATTTTGATTCCCAATAATCTGTCCTTATACACACAGAGTAGCCCAGTTTGGGGGTTTCACTATAACCTCTCTGACATATACCTCTTTTATATGTATACATACCTGGGCCATGGAAATTGTTCTTGGGTAAAACAGGGTCATGATTGTAAAGAGCAGCTGTGCCGGAAACTCTACAAACACACCAGACCCCAAGGGCTGGGGCTCTTAAATTTAGTCTTCTTTCAGTTTTATACTTTTCTGCTATGTTCAGAGCCTCATAGCCAGGTTTCTTTTATTTTTTGAGACAGGGTCTCACTGCAATATGTAGCTCTAGCTGGCTAGGAACTTGCTATGTAGGCGAGCTTCAAATTCACAGAAATCCACCTGCATTACTCTAAAGTGATAGGATTAAAAAAAAAAAAAAACTTTAAAATTACCCCCTGAACTACTTGGCTGGCTAAGTGACTGTTTCAGGTTTTTGTTGTTTACATTTTTAAATAAAAAACTGAATTAAGGCCAGATGTTACAGCTCATGCCTTTAATCCCAGCACTTTGACTAGTTTTTAACTTTATATCATGAATACCTCCTTGGTGTTTAAAAACCCACACCCAGCTCAACGATGTTCATAGCAGCTTTGTTTGTCATAGCCAGAACCTGGAAACAACCTAAATGCCCCTTGATCAGAGAATGGATAAAGAAAAAAATGTGGTACATTTACACAATGGAGTACTACACAGCAGAAAAAAATAACGACAGCTTGAATTTTGCAGGAAAATAGATGGAGCTAGAAAACATTATTTTGAGTGAGGTAATCCAGCCATAGAAAGACAAGTATCACATGTACTCACTCATAGGTGGTTTTTAAACATAAAGCAAAGAAAGCCAGCCTACAAACCACAATCCCAGAAAACTTAGACAACAATAAGGACACTAAGAGAGACTTACATAGATCTAATCTACATGGGAAGTACAAAGTAGAAAAAGATAGCCGGGAGGTGGTGGCGTAAGCCTTTAATCCCAGCACTCAGGAGGCAGAGTCAGGCGGATCTCTGTGAGTTCGAGACCAGCCTGGTCTACAGAGCTAGTTCCAGGACAGGCTCCAAAGCCACAGAGAAATCCTGTCTCGAAAAACCAGAAAAAAAAAAAAAAAAAA
>NW_026068045.1:2058725-2059242 GCF_014885135.2 Alexandromys fortis | reverse complement strand
AAAAAAAAAAAAAAACCAGCCCACACCACACCCCCTGCCCCTAAAAGACAGGGTTTTATGCAGGCCATGCTGGTCTAAAATTGTCTATGTGGTAAGGAAGGGTGGCCTTCAACATCTCCTCCCTCCTTGGTACCCTCTGCAGTGCTGGGTTACAGACAAGCCCAACCATATCCAGGTTACGAAGCACTGAAAACCTGACTTAAAATTTTCAGCATAAACGATCAACATATCCAGCCCCAAGTTTTCTAATTACACTAAACACCAGTGATCCTAGCCAGCTGGTGGGCTAGTATGTTCTACACAGTCAGTTTCAGACTGTGTCAAAAAGTAACAAAGGAGTACTGATCAAGTTGTATCAAGGAATTATAAAATTCTTCAAACTATTCATTTGACAATTTAATCAATGAAATTTAAAATACATTTACTTATGCAGACAATGCTATTTAGCATCCTTTTGGGGTTTTATTTATTTAATTAATTAATTTATATTTTTATTTTCTTTGGTTTTCAAGACAGG
>NW_026068045.1:2050953-2058603 GCF_014885135.2 Alexandromys fortis | reverse complement strand
AGGTGTGCGCCACCACCGCCCGGCTAATTATTTTTTAAACTTTTTTTTTAAAAAAAATATTTATTTATTTATTTATTATGTATACAATGTTCTGTCTGTGTGTATGCCCGAAGGCCAGAAGAGGGCACCAGACCCCATTACAGATGGTTGTGAGCCACCATGTGGTTGCTGGGAATTGAACTCAGGATCTTTGGAAGAGCAGGCAATGAATGCTCTTAACCTCTGAGCCATCTCTCCAGCCCCAACAATTTCTTTTAAACTTAAGAAACGTCCTGGCAGGCTTGAAATGAACTATGTAAAGAATGAAGTCCTTGAACAAGAGGCAATCCTCCTGCCTCTGCTTCCAGAGTACTGGCATTTCAGGTGTACACCACCACACCTAGCTTTTATTCTTATTTTCAAACAATAAAAGGCATAATTGGACTCCAACTGACAGAATGGAAGTAGAAGAGAGAGGCTAAACATCAGGGATGATAATTATAACCTGTAACAGTGTGGCATCAACAGTCCAGTGAGTATTCAGGTACTCGAGACCGGTACATATACAAGACACATTACACATATATAATGCTATATATACTGGTTTTTGGTAGTGAAAAAAAATATTTTGTTCAGGCTCAGTGGTTAAAGGTGCCTGCCACCCAGTCTGGGGTGGTAGAGAGGAGACTGGATTACACAAATGTAGTAAAAATTATAAAGCTATGGTGGATAATAGGGATAAGAAGATATAAGCTTTCAGTTGCCACTACTTACTCTGTGGTTTTGTAAACATCAGAATACAGCCCAGCTCTCTGGTACTTTTTCTTTGGAGGACGTGGGGCCTTCTTTTCTCGTGGGATGAGAGCCAGCACAGGTTGCAAGGTACTTTCAGGTTCAGAAGGTTCGGTGGGGGTTTCAAGAGGAATGGGAATTTCAGCTGGTGTTTCTATAAAACTAGAAAAAAAATAATTTAAAGATGTTATTGTGAAAAATAATTATACACACACATACATGTGTATTTGTTGTAATTTTCGAGGCGGAGTCTTAGCCCTGAACCTGCTGTGTAGACAATAATGATCTTCAGATCCTGATTCTTGTGGCTCCTATTCCCATGCACTGACCTTACAGCCATGCATCAGGCATGTTGATGCCCACTTTTAATTTCAGAGACAATCACTGTTCTATGAGCTGGTGGACAGCTTGGTCTATACTACATAGTTCTAGGCTAGCCAAAGCTACACAGTAAGACCCTGTCTTAAAAAAGAAAAAAGCACTCAGGAGGCAGGCAGATCTCTGTGAATTCAAGGCCAGCCTGGTCTACAAGAGCTAGTCCAGGACAGGCTCCAAAGCTATAGAGAAACCCCATCTCAAAAACCCAAATAAATAAATAAATAATTTAAATTAGACAAGTTGGGTGGATGGCTCACACATTTAAGCAAGGATGTCAGGACCATGTGCACCCACCCACTGAGACAGTGGGGCTGATCTTATTGGGAGCTCACCAAGGCCAGCTGGACTGTGACTGAAAAAGCATGGGATAAAACCGGACTCTCTGATCATGGCGAACAATGAGGGCTGATGAGAAGCCAAGGACAATGGCACGGGGTTTTGATCCTACTTCATGATACGGCTTGGTGGAAGCCTAGCCAGTTTTTGATGTTCACCTTCCTAGACATGGACGGAGGGGGGAGGACCTTGGACTTTCCACAGGGCAGGGAACCCTGACTGCTCTTTGGACTGGAGAGGGAGGGTGAGAGGAAGGGGGGGTGAGAGGAGTGAGGAGAGGGGGAGAAGGGTGGGAGGAGGGGGAGGGAAATGGGAGGCTGGGAGGAGGCGGAAACTTTTTTTCCTTTTCTCAATAAAAAAAAAAAAGTATTAACCTGAAGTTATATGAATCTAAGTCACCATGAGGATGATCAACTCAAATAAAACAAAGCAAATGATAATAAATGTGCTGAAAGTCACCAATGAAGAAAACAAGACAGTGAGAGGAAGCAGGATATAAGAATTTCAAGGTTACAAGCCAGGAGCAAATCCAGTCCCAGGAGCCAACCCAGTCCTGGGACACTGGCAAACCAGAATTGATCCAACGACCTGACTCAGAGACTGCAATCTCCACCAGAGTGGGACTGAACCTAGGACACAGAGAGAACAAGCTCCACCAGGAGCAAACCCAGTCCTAGGACATGGGCGGATCAGGATTGAGCCAGCGACCAGATCCAGAGTCAACAACAATCTCCACCGGAACAGGTACAAGGTAGTAACTGCTGAGCAAGTGAGCCAGGACAAGAGACTGCTGAGGGTCCGGATGTGAATCTGGAACCTTCAAGGGAGTAGACCTAAGCTAACATCCTGGTGGGTCTGGGTGAGAGTCTAGGACCTCCCAGGAACTGGGCTGGAGCCAGGACCTCTGTCAGTCTGGGGGTGAGTTAACCTGGGTCCTCCGAGGAAACAGGCAGGAACCAAAGATCTCAGCGGGGCTAGGCACAAGTCTGGGACCTCAGAAAGAGTAGGCCTGAGCCAGGTCATCTGTGGGTTCAGGCATTGGTCTGGGACATCAAAGGGAATAGGTAGGAACCTGGAACCCCTGCGTGTCTGAGCATGAGTCTGTGACCTCTGAGGAAGTATGCAGGTCCTCTGTGGGTTCAGGCACACCTGAGCCTGGGACCACCGAGGCAGCAGACTGGAGCCAGAAACATTTCCAGGTCCAACTCCAAGGCAGGGACTTCTGCAGGAGAGATCCAGACCAGGATTTACAAAAACAAATCATAGCCAGCAGCCTAGTCCAAAGTAGGCCTGAGACAGCAATCTCCAAGTGAGCAGACCAGAGCCCAGGAGCACTGGGCTACCTCCAGGAGCATGGAGTAACCAATGGGGTAACTAGAACTGTGAAAATGACTGTACCATGAGGAACAACCATCTGAGTTTTGGATTAACTGTCACCTAGAAGATTATTCAACAGAATCTCAGACAGCCCCTATTAGAGACCTATTAGAGAAAAAGATAGTAGAAAAGGTAAGATCACTCACATGCTACACCACAAAGAGCAACACAACACCAGTAAAAACTAAAGACCCTACAAAAGCAAACCTGAACAACCAAATATGGATAAAAGAGAACATGATCTAAAAAATAACCTTAAGAAAATGTTTGAAATTCTTAAAGATGAAATGAGAAATTCTCTTTAAAAAAAATGGAGAAAAAACAAACAAAAAATTGGAAGGCATCAGCAAATCATTTAAAGTCAGGTCTTAAAAATTGAGATAGAAACAATTAAAAAAACACACACACACACACACAAGCCAAAGGAATTATAGAAACAGAAATGAGAAGAAGAGCAGGAACCAGCTGGGTGATGGTGGCACACGCCTTTAATCCCAGCACTCAGGAGGCAGAGGCAGGCGGATCTTGTCTCGACAAACCAAAAATTGGGAGCATGGGGACATTGGGGAGAGTCGAAGGGGAGGGGAGAGGCAGGGAGGGGAGCAGGGAAAAATGTAGAGCTCAATAAATTCTTTCGGCTGTTTATCACACTAGACTCTTGAATTCATTAACTAAAGGTTCATTTTTCTTTTTTTGTTTTGAATCTTAGGCCCGTTTACTTTTTTTACTATATCAAAATAATTTTATGGCCACCGTGTGTTTTAAAAAAAGGCTCTAGCTATACTATGTGGCCTAGGATGGCTGAAAATATCAGTATAGCTCAGATTGACCTTAAAACTCCAGATTGTTCTTCAACCTGGAATCATTGGCATGCATGAGTACTTCACCAAAAACATTCTTACCTATTTCTTAAGGATAGAAAACAGTCTTTGACAGGGTGTGGTGGCACTCGCCTTTAATCCTAACACTCAGGAGGTGGGGCCAGGCTGATCTCTGGTAATTCAAGGCCAGCCTTACCAATAAAAACAAACCAAAAAAATAAAACAAAACAGACAAAAAAAGAAAACAGCCTAAAGAAGCCAGGCCCTCGTGCACGTTTTTAATCCCAGCAGTCAGGGGCAGAGGCAGGTGGATCTTGGTGATTGAGGCCAGCCTGGTCTATAAAGCAAGTACCAGGACAGTCAGAGATACACAGAGAAATCGCATGTCTCAAAAAAAAAAAAAAAAAAAAAAGGAAGGGAGGGAGGAAGGAAGAAGGAAGGAAGGAAGATTCCGTTACATAAATATAGTACAATTTGGAGACACTTAAGCTGGTCTTGGAGAATTAGCTCATCAATGAAGATGCCAATTGCCAAGCCCAATGAGCCAAATTTGATGTCTGGGACCCACGTGGTGGAAGAGATCTCACAGATTGTTTTTTGGGTTCCCCTATACCTGCCATCATATGCATACACACATATAGAAGATAAACAAACAAGAAAATAAAGAAGTTAGAGTGCTGTTATTTAGACTATAATATCTTAAGAAAGAAATTACCTTTTATTGTTTTCTTGTTCTTCTTCCTCTGGTATTGTCTTCTGCTTTTTCCTACTTTGTTCTTCTAACAGCCAATTTTTCCTCTTCAACCCCTTCTTATGTTCTGAATTAAGGTTCACACTCTGAACCACAGCCTCGATCACATCAGTAACTGTGTCTGGACTTAGGTGCAGCGCTACTTCTTCACCTTCATTCAATTCTGGATTGACCAACTGGGCAGCCTGGAATGCTTGCATTGATACCACAGCTTGGAGGGGACATTTCCGAGGTCGACCTGGTCTGCGTTTCACAAAATTGTTCCCTGTCCTGGCCTGCCTTTGAAGTTTTTTGGCTTTTAAAATTTTATTGACGTGGTCCAGGTTTTTCTTGGTGGCCAAGATTTTGTCATAATTGCACATTTTCCGAGCTTGGCGCTGCATAGCTTCAACTACACTTCTCTTGATATGATGGGGAGAACATCGACTTGCTAACTTTTCAGAAAGAAGTGGGACATTATTATCACAAGAGTCACCTGGGACCGCAGACATTAGAAGACTATCTGATTTACCTAGGGCTCGCTCTTTGCTATAGCTATGGCCTGGACTGGAGGAAGGTGGTACAGACACAGCTGTAACTGCAGCATCAGTACTTTTCTCCATGGACTCTTGCTCATCATGTACTATCCGTTGCAACAGACTGTCTACAGAATCATCCATAGACGCAACCAATCTGGGACTTCTGGAGGGAATTCCATTCACTAAAAGAGACAACACAGCACACACAGACAAAAAATTGATCACTGAGTTATCTAAATTGCTCTGTTTCTATTTTTTTTTTCTTCTTCACCTTTTGAGATAAGGCTGTGCTACAAAGCTTTTGCTGGCTCAGAATGCACCAGGCAAACCAGGCTGGTCTCGAAGCTGTGGCGATCGATCCTTCCTGCCTGTCTTCTGAGTGCTAGGATTATAGGAAATCAATCAGCTTTTAATTTCATTAATTAAATATTTATTTTTAATTTATGTATATGTATGTGTATGGCATGTGCACAAAGGTGCCTACAGAGAGCAGAAAAGAGAGTCTGATACCCTGAAGTTAGGAAGTTAAGTGAGCTTATGGATATGGGTGTTGGGAAATGAACCCAGCTATTCTAGAGAACAGTATTTTTAACTAAGCCATCTCCCAGCCCCTTCTTTTATTTTAAGAAAGGTCTTCTGTAGCTCAGGATGGCCATGAATCTACTACATTTGAAATTATTCCTAATCCTCAGTCTCTGTCTCCCAAAGTCCTGTTATTACAGCTGTGTCCCACCATGCCTGGCTAACTAACTTTCTGTACTAACAAAAGATAAAGGCTATACAGTTAAAGACTGGATGAAGAGCTAAACTTGTCTAGATTGCTGGGGGTCTAATCCATACACTTGCCCACATCAGGCAAGTTGTTTACCACTCAGCTAAATCCTGAGCAAGATGGATTCCTTCCCTTCTTTCTTCCTGATTTTTCAAACAGAGTGTTACACTGTAGGAACTCACCAGATAAGGTTATCTTCCTTCCTTAGCCTTCTACATTCTAGAATTAAAGGTGTAATATGCCACACCTGTGAGGTTTTTGTATACGTGTTCATGTGGATCCAAATTTGTATTTGTGGGGGTGGGGTGGGTGGGGTCCACTCTTGTGTGCTGTTTCTCACGGGCTATCCATATTATTTTTATTTGGAACCAAATACATATCCTTTCAATAAGTGTTATCTTTCTAAAAGAATTATTGCTTGTATTTGTGTACACAAGTGTGCATGTATGGAGGTCAGAGAACAACACTGTGTTTTAGGTTCACCTTCCATTTTGCTGTGGATTTGGAAGGGAAGAATGCAGGTTATCAGGCTTCTGCAGCTTGTGTTTAGATCTACCTGCCGAGTCATGTCTTCAGGCCAATTGGGACTTAGTTAATGAGGTGGAAGACCATCCACCACAGAAGAAGCGTCCTTCTTCTAAATGGGACCTTGCGAAGGGGAACCGAGAAGCAACTTTTATTTATCCTTCTTCATTTCCTGGCTGTGGAAATGATGTGACAACTTGCTTCAAGTTCCTGTTGCCCTGACAAAGATGAACTGAAGCTTTAACCGTGAGCTAAAATAAACCGTTTATCCCTTAAGTTTCTTCTTTTAAGGCATTGTTAATAACAGGAAAGTAATTAAGTCTTGAAACTCATAATTTATTATTATTATTATTACCCACAGGTCATAGTTTATTAATTAATGGACTTATCTACATGTTTCTAAAATGTGCCATTAGCTGACATGCATGGTGGCTAATAACTGTGTAACTTCAGCATACAGGAGGCTAAGCCAGAAAGATTACCACAAACTTCAAGTCAGCCCTGAGCTACTGAGTGGGGACTGAGACAGTAGGGCACAGCAAAACTCTATCCAAAAATATTTAAAATTAGTGCTGGCAAGATAGCTTAGGGTAAAAGCATTTGCTGATAACCTGAGTTCAAACCCTAGGGACCACAGTGGAAGGAGAGAACTTTTCAAAGTTGTCCTCTGACGGTAGTCTGCATACATGAGTACACGCACACGCTCAAGCACACAGACGCACACACACATTTTAAAATTAAGAAAATGGTATTAGAGTTGGGGTTCAGTTTAAAAAGTGTCTACCTAGTATGTAACAATATCATGTATCAAGTTTTGGGGAAAAAATTCCAGCATGTGGGAGAGTGGAAGATCAGATGTTGAAGATAACTTTGGCTACACAGTGAGTTTGAGTCCAATCTGGATTATATGACTCCCTATTCAAAAACAAACATGGGAAAAAATATGTTATTAATCTAGTTTTTTTAAGATTTTACTTTTATTTATGTGTCTACATCACAGGGGTACAGATGCTTTCTGATACCAAAGGAGAATAAGAAATGCTAGGAGTAAGAATCAGGTCCTTTAGAAGGCCAATAATTGCTTTTAATCACTGAACCACCTCTCTAACCCAATCCCAAATATTTCCCTATTAAGTACTAGCAATTACCAAAACATCTATCTCATCAGGAAATGGATTTTTCTTAACAATCCCAGTAACTTGATGTTAAAATCCTAAAAATGAACAAGGTAGGGGAGGGATGAGATATATAACTGGATCTCTGTTTCTTTTCAATGTAGCCATTGTTATGGTATTGGTCCCTTTAAGAGACAAGCCACGCCCACTCCCTCCCCCATCTGCTGAGGCAGGCTGATCTTCAGCTTCAGCCTGAGTTCGCTTTTTTTTTTTTTTTTTTTTTTTT
>NW_026068045.1:2043641-2050547 GCF_014885135.2 Alexandromys fortis | reverse complement strand
CCCCCCTTCACCCTTCCTCCTCCATAACCCCCTGAATAAACTTCAACCTCACCCTGCATGTCGTGTCTATCCATGTTTCTGTCTTCTGCCCACCTGCCATGTGTCTCCCTGCCTGGGACCAGCCACTGCTCAGGGACCAGCAGCCATCTCTGCCTGGGGCCTACTGCCTGCTGCCACATGGCCCGCCAGCCACCACTGCTCTGAGACCAGCAGCCGTCTCTGCCTGGGACTGGCTGCTCCCAGGGCCCGCTGTCTGCTGCCACATGGCCTGCCACCACCACTCAGGCCACCGCTCTGGGACTGGCAGCCATTTCTGCCTGGGACTGGCTGCTCCCAGAGCCTGCTGCCTGCCACCACATGGCCTGCTACCACTATTTGGGACCTACAGCATTTCTGCTGCCTACTGCCGCGGGGATCTTGTAGCATTTTTTAAAAAAGAACAACAGCCATATTGAATAAAGATCCCTTTTCTGCTTTCTGAATTCCACTATTGTGCCTTGAATTGGCAAATTAAGGGCTAGTGGGGGAGAACAGCTTTTTAGGACTGTCAGAGTAGCTTCTTACTGTAACCTTAGAACCCACACTGCAAGAACTATACACACACACACACACACACACACACACACACACACACACGCTTGCTATTGCTCAACACAGAAAAACAAAAATATTTCGAGTAGCCTAAAAAGTTCCTTAGGTACCCTTTCATTGACAACATCACAGGAGCAGGTCAAGGAGGTACCTACTGTTTGTTTCCTCTTAATACTGATGATGTCTGCCTTTCTAGAAGTTTATATAATAGGAAAAGCTGGAAATCTACAGCCAAACAATAAAACTGTGTGACACTTAGAATCTGTCTTTGAAGTGATTCCTATCTTAGGCCCAAAAGCAGTGTCTTCTGCCTTCATTGTGTCTGTCTTTTACTTTGGCTTACCTTACTAATTCTGAGACCAGGCAGGTTAATCCATAAAGGAACGGTTGTCTATCCTAGCTCTAATCATTTTGCCTTTCAAAGCTGAAGGCAAAGAGAAGTTACTATCCTAAACCTGCAGTCACATTGGATTCTCAGAAGAATAATCAACGCCCCAAGTTCCGTAAGGGCAATTATTTATGAAGTGAGAAACCCCAGAGCACAAGTATCATCTGAGACTCATCTTGCCCTCTAAATCAGAGGACTTCTTTGAACTACTTTGCAGAACCAGAACTGGTGTCATCAACAACCAGTCCATATCTTGATCAGTACTGATACAATCCTCCCTCTGGAGGAAAATAAAAATCTCTCATTCCCAATTCTTCCTCAACTGAAAGCAGAAACACATCTCAGTACTCTGAAGATGGCCTTTCCATTGGTAGACAGTCACTGCTGGACTAGCTGGATCAGAGCCTGCAAGCCTTTTTACTACATTCCCTTTATATATACCCCCCCCCCCCATAGATTCTGTTCCTCTAGAGAACCCTGACTGACACAGGGTATAAAATTAAACTCAAATGGTTTATGGCCTTAACTTAGTACAGTGCTGCTACTGGTTGCCGTCTGCAGGGGAACTTTAAGACAAAAAGTTCAGCCAGAGGGCTTGTTAACCCTTTAGAATAGCTGGAGTTACATATATTTATATATATTCCTCCTACTAAATTACCATCTCGTCCTGTAAGTTGCATGTTTTGCCAAACTTCTGTGACTTTTGTTCCCAGAAACGGCCTCCCAATACTTGAAAACTCGTGCAGTTTTGGGCCTGCAAGACAGGTCAGAGCATGGAGACACTTGTGGCTAAGTTGAGGACCACATGGTGGAATAGAAATAAGACTCCTGTGAGCTGTACTCTGACAACTCACATATGTATACACACAATATATAAGTAAACAAATATTTTTAAAATAAAATCTGTAATTTTTTTTGTTGTTGTTGTTTTGTTTTTCGAGACAGGATTTCTCTGTAGCTTTAGAGCCTGTCCTTGAACTAGCTCTGTAGACCAGGCTGACCTCGAACTCACAAAGATCGCCTCTGCCTCCCGAGAGCTGGGATTAAAGACACATGCCACCACCGCCCCGGAAAAAATCTGCAATTCTTAACTTTATCTGATTTTATGTATATGAGTTTTCACCCCTTCAGCTCTTCCTGAATTTTGTTCTCTTTATTTATTTATTTTTTTTGAGACAGTGTTTCTCTGTGTAGGTTCGGAGCCTGTCCTAGAATTCACTGTGTAAATCAGGCTGGCCTCAAATTCACAGAGATTCACCAGCCTCTGCCTCCTGAGTACTGGGATTAAAGGCACATGCCCCACCACCAGGCCCAGATTTATCCATTCATGTGTTGCACCTGCATATATGTGTGTGTACCATGTGTGTGCTTGATGTGTAGTTCAGAAGATGCCCTGGAACTGGATTCATGCATGTTTGTCAACAACCATGTGTGTTCTCCGAACCTTGCTTCAAGAGCAAGAAGTGCTGGGATAGCTACAAAAATGTTCTTAGCCATCAATAATCTCTTCTACATCTACACCTAAGTTGTGGTTTTGGTGTGTGTTTGCTTTTCTTTGTTTTTGTTTTTTTTTTGACTGAATTTATTTAAGTGTGACCAAAACACATTTTGGCCTTTGGAGGACAAAAGACAGGGTCTGTCTGGATCCAGAGTAACTGAAGATGCAGGTGGCTGTAAACAACTATGTGGATGCTGGGAACAGAATCAATGTACTCTTTAAGACAGCAAGTGCTCTTACCTGCTGAGCCATCTCTCTGGTCCCTTTTTTCTTAGCTTCTTTAAAAGAAACTCATTAGTCAGACAGTGATGGCACACACCTTTAATCCTAGCACTCAGGAATCAGAAGCAGGTGGATTTCTGTGAGTTTGAGGCCAGCCTGTCTACAGAGCAAGTCTACAAAGCTAACCAAAACAAAGCTAACAAATGGATTGATTGTATAAAAAATAGAAAATTATGGGACATGAAATTGAACTTACTGTGTGTGGGGGGAGCATTTGTAGCATAGCTCATGTATGGAAAGGTCAGGGAACAAGTTATTGGAGCTGGTTTCTCTTTAGCATGGGGTCTGAGACCACAGTTTATTCTTTATGCTTGGTGCCATGTGCTTTTATCAAGTGAGCTATTTTGCCCTTCCCTAATTTCCTTGCTTAAATGAAAATCTTTTTCTTTTTTTCAAGACAGGGTTTCTCTGTAGCTTTGGTGCCTGTCCTGGAACTCGCTCTGTAGACCAGGCTGACCTCAAACTCACAGAGATCCACCTGCCACTGCCCCCCAAGTGTTGGGATTAAAGGTGTTTCTTTTTCTTAAATTGAGACAGGCTCTATAACTCACAGATTTATCTGCCTCCTCCTTCAGAGTGCTGGGTGACGTGGTTCTCTGTTTCCCCACCCTTTTGTGCCAACTCTCAGCTTCCTAAGACTTAGCTCCTTGGTTTTAGGTCTCCTGTAACCCAGGCGCCAGCATCTACCTCCTCACTGATAGCGACAGCAATACCAGCCCTAACCAACAACAAAATGTTTGGTTTTGGTAAAGGAAATATTACTCCTTTCATTATTTTTCCCTAACTATTGAGGCTTAAGCCTAAGGTCCTGCATAGGCATGTACATGTTAGCCTCTGGAGTAGCAGGGAATGAAAAGAGCGTCTCCCAAACACTGAAATTTTGGTGTGATCATATCCATGACCACTAAAAATGTTTCTTCTTTCTTTTCTTTTATTCCCACCCCCCCCTTTTTCATTGTTGAGATGGGGACTCAAGTAGTGAAGGCCAGCTTCAAAATAAAACATTACATCATTGAGGTCGGCCCTGAATTCCTGACCCTCCCATCTCAACTCTCCACTCCTGGGGTTAGAGGCTAACGTCATAATACTATGCAAAAGACTGGAACTCTCCATTACTCCAGGTTGGTATTAACTGCACAGTGACCCTCTTACCTCAGCCTCCAGAGTGCCACGATCAGCCTTTGAAATCTGTCTATCATGAAGATTTTTCTCCTATATGATCAAGTTTTATGGTTTTAGAAAGTTCACAGAAACCTATATTTCAAGTTAAAATTCCCGTGGTCTACAGTCAATGGTCCTCTCTCTTTATAAAGCCATCTAGCTGTTTTTCATTTCTGTTAAAAAGACTGTCATTATAACATTAGAATCATGTTTGAGAAGAATGAACTGAAAGGACACGAGTGGTGGCTGAAAACCCAGAATTTCTGAGGCTGAGACAGGATTTCTTTGATTTCTAGCCCAGGCTGGGTTACACAATGACTCTAAGCCAGCCTGAAAAAACATCTTCATAAAAACAAACAAATGAACCAAAAGTCAATGTATAAGGTCATACAGACAGGTCAGTGTTTAAAAGCACTTGTTGCCAGGTCTGAGATCCATCCCTGGGACCTACATAATAAATAAATGAATAAATAAATAAAATAATAAGAAACAAAAAGGCATAACTGATTTCTGTAAGTTGTCCTTTGACCTCTGTCCTGTGCCCTTGTGACAAAAACACATACAATAGATAAATATGATAAAAATATTTTTAAAGGAAGTATATTAAGAGTAACTATTTCTGGTCTTTAAAATTTTTTAAAAAATATATTTATTGTGATTCAGATCATCAAGCTTGGAGACTTTTATACCTATATCAACGACATAAACTCAAAGGCCCTATTTCCAGACTTTCTGCTTCAATAAAGCATACTATATGTTTATAGTCCTGGCAGGAATGGATATTCTTTTCTTAGAGATAGAGTTTCACTATGAAGACCTAGCTAGCCTTCAACTCACATAGATCTGGCTGCTTCTGTTTCCCAAGTGTTAGGATTAAAGGGGTATCTTAGTTACTGTTCTATTGCTGTGAGGAGACACCATGACCAAGGCAGCCTATAAAAGAAAGCATAAGAAAGCTTAGTTTCAGAGGGTTAGTCCATCATGGTGGGGAGCATGGCGGCAGCAGGAATGGAACTGGAGCAGTAGCTAAGAGTTTACATCTTATCCACAAAATGGGGGCAGAGAACAAGAAACTGAGCCCAACCCCAGTGACACACTTCCTACAACAAGAATACACTTCCTACCCTTTACCAGATAGTTCCTGTAGAGTAAAAGGGACAACTGGAGCAGGAAACCAAACAATCACTGAGAACTGAGCAAGGAGGAACAGAACAGAAAGAAGAACCCTGCTAGGTCGCTCCTTAAGGGGGGCTGAGCAAGGAAAAGCAGAAAAAAGTAACAACTTTTAGCAGCAGTCAGAAGAGATGGCTACATTTCTGCAGGGGCTTCCTTGTAGAACAGTGTTAGCAAAAGAAGTAACATCTTGGACCAGAGAAGAAGCAGACAGCTCTGTTAAAACGTTTTCCCTTAAGGGAATGGAGCAGAGCTCTACTCTCCAGAGCTGAGCTGTCCTATTGCGGCCCTATCCCTCCAGTCTAGCCTGGCTTCCCGATAGATCAGGGTATCTCTGCAACTCCAAAGGTGTAACACATTCACCCACAGTTCCGATCACTGGAAACCAAATATTCAAGTAGATGAGCCCCGGTGGTGGTGGTGGTGGCGGCGGCTACCTTGGTTATAAGATAACTAGAACAGTGTTCCCTCACAGAGATCTAATGTAAGGAAGGAAATGGCTAGGGCCATTGGTCAACCAGAGGAGGAACTTATCTTCAGGAAAGATTTCACCAATACACTAGCTGAAGCCTGAAGCCTGAAGGACTACTTTCTTTCTTGTAGCTCTGGCTATCCTGGAACTCCCTCTGTAGACTGACTACAACTCTGACTCTGAACTGGATTAGAGGTGTGCTACCACCGCCTGGCCTTATTTTGTTTTTTGAGACAGGATTTCTTTATGTAGCCTAGGTATTCTAGACTGTCGAAGAATTCTCTCTGTAGACCAGGCTGGCCTTGAACTCACAGAGATCTGCTGGCCTCTGTTTCCCAAGTGCTGGAATTGAAGGCATGTACCACCACTGCCCGTCTCACTTTTATGCTTTTTAAGACAAGGTCTCTGTATTTCAGGCTGGCTTTGAAATCTTGGAAAACCCCTTGGTTCAGCCTCCCAAGTACTGCAGTTACAGGCATGAGCCAGCACATCTGCTGGGCACTATATAAATCTTAGAATCAGTACCTGTGAGATGACTCAGAGGTAAATACACTTGCAGCCTGTGCTCAGTCTGCTCAGTCTCAGGTTCCACAGGACAAACATCAGAACAATTTGGAAAGTTGTTCTCTGACCTCCACATTTGCGATGTGACACGTGTGCACCACGAGCAAACACACACATAATATATAAAAACGCAACAAATATATATTGTATACATTTGCCATAGTGTGCTGTTGATCAAAGCCTTAACCCCAGGAGTTACAGAATTAGCCCATCATTTCAAATGAATTTAAAAAAAGACCACATTACACATATAAACTGGTTTAGAGAATTGTCATCTTAATGACATTTATCTTCATTGTCATCTTGAGTCATTTATCTAAAACAAGGAAATATGCTTCCTTATTAGTCTTTTGATATTGTCTTATGTAACCTAGGTAAGCTCCATATAAACTGCAATGTTGGGGAAAGACCCCAGGGGTACATAAAGGCGAGAAAAGCACTCTTTATCAACTGAGCTGTAATTCTGAACCTTATTATTATCATATAACGTAGCCAAAGTTGGCCCCAAATTCATAGTAATATCTCTTGCTATGTCTCTCCAGTGCTGGGATTACCAGCTTACTTTTTTTTTTGAATTTAAATACTTAATGTGTATATTTGAGAGATTTATCTTTAAATATGTCATGGATGACCTTGAACTCCTAATCCTGCTTCTGTCTCCCAACTATTGAGATTATAGGCAACTGCCAATATACTCACAACAACAATCATTTTTTTAATATTTATTTATTTATTTATTTATTTATTTATTTATTATGTATACAATATTCTTTCTGC
>NW_026068045.1:2031435-2041827 GCF_014885135.2 Alexandromys fortis | reverse complement strand
GTTTTATTTTTTTTTTTTCTTCTTTTTTTTTTTTTTTTTTTCAAGACAGAGTTTCTCTGTAGCTTTGGAGCCTGTCTTGGAATTTACTCTATAGACCAGGTTGGCCTCGAACTCACAGAGATCCGCCTGCCTCTGCCTCTCCAGAGCTGGGATAAAAGGCGTGCGCCACCACCACCGCCGCCGTGGAATTATTATTTTTGTAAGCTACTGGCAGTATTGAGAAGTCAGATACTGGACAGTGCACCCTAGATGTAAGATCTACTCAAGAACAAAGACAGTTTACTTTTGAATTCCAAAGAGATATAAAAAGGGACTTTTGAAAACAGTACAGTAAATCCCCATGGTGCTGGCTCCGAATGTCTACTACAGAGCTAATAGTATGATAAAGTAAAACATCTAAAAAGTAAAAAGGCAAGGCATCAGTGAAGACTAAGAATTAGTACCTAAGAGTTCATATAAGGACAGATATATTTTTTCTAGCGAGGCATGTAGCCAAGTTAGAAGACAACAGTGGCCAAGACGCTTGAGATGTCACTGCACTCTATTAGCATTCCTGATGAATGGGAAACAAGGTAGATTAAGAGTCAGGGAAAAAAGGAACTGAAGAGCACTTTTAATAGTTTTCTCTCAGTCATAAACTAACATCCTTCAGGGGAATTTTCATGGCTGGTGTTTGGCCAGACTGTGGAGGTGGGAGGAAATAGATCAGAGAACAGGAGCTTGTTTAAAGTTGTGTGTATCATCACACACTACACTTCAGATGATATTTGTGCTGTCTGCTCTTGAGCTCCATCTTCAGTTTCTAAGCTATTTGGTAACTTTCCCCAAATGTTTTGGTCATCTTCAAAGTCTTCATGGAGGCTTCATCTATACCTTTGATCATCAGGGTATCCTGAGAACCACCCTGCCTGGCCTCATCCACCTCAGGGTAAAGAGGGTACAGGCACTTTCTTCAAAGCTCCTTCTTTTGGTGGCATCTGGAGCTGCTTAGGAGGCAGTAGGAGGTGGAATAGGGGTCAGATCCCCGGAGATCGTTATTGGCAGCATTGTACAGCAATTCCTGAGAAATTGAAACAATTGAGAGAGAGATGGCTTAGCTCACTTAGCTTCTGAGCCATTTTTCATTTTCTGAAAGAAATGGAGGCCAGCAAAGTATCATTAGAATGTAATAGTTGTCTGGAATAAAAATTGAGGAAGCTATCATTTTTCATTTGTAGAAGTGTGTTCAAATCCCCTGTTCATACAGAGTAGAAGTGTTCTTAACAATACTGCATATTTAGAGAATAAAATTATATCCATGAGATATGCTCAAAAGCAGTGCTAGCAGGTGCAGTAAGAGATGAGAATACCTGGGGGAAAAACAATGCCCAACAATTTAAAGTAAACAGAGTTAAGACTGGAAAGCAGTGCTGGAAAGCAAGAAGCAACCTGCTAAAGATGCATGAAGTATGTGAAGACTGGCCTATAAGTTTATCAACTATATAAACCTACTGCCTTGTTAACTTCCATTATACAGTTCAGTGATTAGGGAAGAATAGGAGAATATCCAGAAAGAACTAACATGTCTCTTCCAGCAGAGACCCCAACATATCTGTATGTCCAAACATAAGACAAAACAAAATGCAGAGTGGAGTGCAGGACAGTGTCAAGTAAGTACGGAGAAAAGTAACCTGGGTTTGATTGTTCCATCTTTAGTAAATTAAGGATCAGGAGCAAAGCATATCAACATGCTTTAATCTGGCTTATTAAAGCACTCTAAACCATAAGACCGTTTTAAGTCCCAAATGGTATAGTAAATGTAATGTCACCTTACAAAATTCAATGTGGTTTATACGTGTTAGTGACTATTACACAGGAAGAGGGTCCTGATACTGGTCACACTACTCTTCTCTTGGGGAGAGAATGTCAATGACTTGTGCTTCACTAAGCTGAAAATTCACCATTATTGTAAATAATACTTTAGATGTTAAAAACATAAGTAACTAACACATTTAAGTGAATATTCAATTTTAAAATAAGAATTTAAGGAAAGCGATGTGGGAGTGATTTCTTATTAATAAAGAAACTGCCTAGGCCCATTTGATAGGCCAACCCTTAGGTGGGTGGAGTAAACAGAACAGAATGCTGGGAGAAAGAAGCTGAGTCAGGGAGTCGCCATGATTCTCCCACTCCAGGCTGACGCAGGTTAAGATCTTTCCTGGTAAGCCAGCTTGTGGGCTACACAGATTATTAGAAATGGGTTAGATTAATATGTAAGAGCTAGCCAATAAGAGGCTGAAACCTATGGGCCAGGCAGTGTTTAAAAGAATACAGTTTCCGTGTAATTATTTCGGGTAAAGCTGGCCGTGCGGGCGGCCGGGTGCCAGGGACGCAGCCCCGCTGCCCTTATTTCAACAGGAAAGCAGAAACAAACTCTAGTCAGGAGTTGAAAGTATCCTATAGGCCTAGCAGTAGTGGTGCACGCCTTTAATCCCAGCACTCAGGAGGCAGGATCTCTGTGAGTTCTAGGCCTGCCTAGTCTAAAGAGCGAGTTCCAGGACAGGCTCCAAAGCTACAGAGAAACCCTGTCTTGAAAAACAAACAAACAAAAAAAGAAACTAACCTATAGCTATCAACATCTACCTTAAATGTAAAGTGAACACAATTAAGATGTCCTCCAAAAACAAGGACACCCAGGGCAGGGAAGAACTTGCAAGACAGAAAGTCATCTGAAAAGAATCTTTTTAATGTACCGACTCTTTACCTTAGTTTCTCTAGGAATGGACTGATATCTAAGCCACAGCAATAATATCTGATGTACCAAGATACTAATTGGATCCAGGTGTCCAGCTTTCTGTTTAGTTCCTTAACAAAGGACAAAGAAGTTTTCTGCTTCCCCTATTTATTTTTTGTGCTTCTAATTCCCAGTTATCTTCTAAGTGGAGTTACAACTTTGTTGTATCCAGCTTGGGGGAAGCATTACTCAGTTTCACTTGTAGTGAGGTAAGATTTGCCAGCAAAGATGCAAAGACTTGATTCCACAAAACAAGGTCTGTTTATATGAATTTAAGCTCAAGAAAATGTGATACCACCTCAAAAAAAGTTCACAAACACACACAAATAGAAATAAGTTTCCATCATTTCTCATTTCAATTTAGAACAAAGGAATATAGATGGAAATTCTTCAGTTCATAGAATTTTTAATTAGGAATATTGCTGGGGTCTCAGTACTCAGACCACAGCCTAGAAACCTGTTTAGAACTACATACACATAAGTAAAGCATTAATTACACAGAAAGAAGAGAACATATCTTAACTAAAACTGGACATATAATAAAGGTATAGTGATTCCAGGAGTCAGTTCCTAATGCCTACTGATAATAAAGACAGCAGAGCGCTCCCAAGGAGGAAGCCCGAGGTCTCACAAACTAGGATACACAGAGGGACAGAAAAAGCAAAAATAAACTCGGATATCTAAAGAAACCTCACAAGTCATTTGAACTACAGTATTTTTGAGTTTCATTAGTCCATTATTTGATAAACTTATAAGACAAGACTTTTAGAAAATATTTGTATCAATGAAGGCAAAAAGGGGAAGATGGTCTAGATGGTATGCACATAGAAGAAAAAGTTCAAGAATGTCAGAAAATTGAAAAGGGAAAAAGAACACAAATGGATTATGAACAATAATCTAAGAGCATAGTATCCACAAAAATAAGTGAAGACCAAATAGCTGTCATAAGGTTGCTTTAAAAAAAAAATCTTGATTAAATCTACTAAAAAAAAAAAAAGAATGCTATTTTCACAGATAACTGGGAGTAAGCAAAGAGTCAAATGGTCAAAGCTATCAGAATCAAGAGAAAACTGCCACAGATAGTGTCTCTGTGTGTGGAAAAGTAGAAGAATCACAAATAAACAGCCATGAGATGACTCTGTGAATAAAAAAGTTTGCTGAGCAAGCTTGAAGACCTGAACTAGGTCCCTGGAAGCTGCCAAAGGCAAACACATGTGCATAAGTACATGAGCACACACACAGCAATACACTCTCACTCTAACTTGAAGAAAAAATTGTAAACAAATTTAAAAAAGGAAAAAAAAAAGGCTGGGCATGGTGGCAGTCAGAGATAGATGGATCTCTGTGAGTTGAGGCCAACCTGGTGGTCTCCATAGGAGCTCCAGACCAGCAGGAATATATAGTAAGATTCTACTGTCTCAAAAAAAAAAAAAAATTCAAAAACCTGCCAGGTGGTGGTGGCACATGCCTTTAACTCCAGTACTCTATGGAGACAAAGGCAGGCAGACTTCTGTAAATTTGAGGCAAGTCTGAACTACCGAGCGAGAACCAGGACAGCCAGAGCTACAAAGAGAAACCCTGTCTTGTAAAACTAAAACACAACAAACAAACAACAAAAAAAAATCTAACACCCATACGCTCACCATGAAAACAAGATTCAGCCTAACTACTTCATTGAGGAGGCCTTAATTATTTCAAAAAAATAAATTTTCATGCTGTAAATATGAATTAGAAAGAACACACGGATTAAGCATCATGACATATATATGACTCTGATTCCAGAACCCTGGAGGTAGAGGCAGATTAGCCTGGTTTATACAGTAAATTCCAGGTCAGCCAAAACTATATAGTAGACTTGTCTCAAAATAAATAAACGAAAAAGAAAACAAGGAAACCAGTAATCTGGCCAAATTTATTTCTTTCATCTAAATTCATATTAAAGGTTTTTTTTTACAAATTTATATACTATATACCTTATTTGGAATTCAATAATAAACACTCACTAATTAGGAATTATTTAAATGAGCAAAATGTCTGATATTTCCAATGCTACAAACATCTTTGGATTAACCATGGAAAAACAAACTAACTTGTGGTAGATTTAAAATGGTGCTTAGTGGTGAGTTCAAAGATGTAGACCTATGGGCTGAGAGATGGCTCAGAGGTTAAGAGCACTGGCTGTTCTTCCAGAAGTCCTGAGTTCAATTCCCAGCAACCATATGGTGGCTCACAACCATCTATAATGAGATCTGGTGCCCTCTTCTGGCTTGCAGGGATGCAGGCAGATGCTGTATACACAATTAATAAATAAATTTTTAAAAAAGAAAAAAAAAAGAAACACAAAGATGTAGACTTATTTCAAAACAGTGTTTTAAAGTAATTAAATCATTTCTTTCCAAAAATTAAAGCAGGGCACAAAATTTTAATTTTATGTTTGTGATATACATGTTGATTTGCATGTGTGGAGGCACATGTTTGTGTGGGCATATGCATACATGTGGTGGTCTGAGTGAGGCTGATGTTGGGACCACCCTCAATTGGTCACACATCTTAATAATGGAAGTAGGATTTCTCAAACCCACAGCTTGCTATGATGAATCCCCGTCTCTACCTGCTAAGGATGGCGTTACAGGCAGGCTGCTGTCTACCTCAGGCTGATATGGGTTCTAAGGATGGCGTTACAGTCAGGCTGCTGTCTACCTCAGGCTGAGATGGTTCTGGCATTTTAATTGATGAGCTATTTCCCCAGCCTCAGAATTTGGAGACTTTGATGAAGTATTTTGTTCCTGGATTTAAATTCTAAATCTATTCCTCAATCTCTTCAACACAACAGCGCTACACGTTTCTTGTCAATAATTTGAAAAGTGGGATAAAAGCTGATCTTTAATAAAAACAGGTGTTTCTGACTATAAGAAATACATTTACAGAAAGCAACTGCATCTCATTTACCATATTAGTTAAATGCATTAAGAGGAGGGAAAGATTCATCAGAGTCTGTGCTAAGAACAAACAAAATCTCCCAAAGTACCTCCCCCGACCCCAATTGTGAAATTCCTCACAAAGCAAAAATCAGATCATTTACTAGGGAGGTGGAGACAGGAAGGGATATGGCTGGGTGGAGAGGAAAATAAGGCAGGAGGAGACAAGGAGCTCAGGATTTAGTTTGAGGTTTCGAATACATGGCAGTCAGTCTGAGAACGTGTAGAGACAGGCTACCCATTCGGTCTGAGGATTTTGTAGAGGTAAGACCCAGTGGCTGCTCTGCTTCTCTGACCTTTCATCCCTAATATCTGACTCAAGGTTTTTATTATTAAGACCAATTAGATTTGTGCTACAGATACATGTATATACCCCCCAACATATACAACCACATAATTAAAAGTAAATATTAAAAGAAAAACTCACAAAACTTTGAGTTAGTATTGGTATGGATAGATTCTAACTGGTAGGGTGCATGCCTAGCATACAGCAAACACTGGCACTGATACCCATGCAATCCCACAAGACTGAGGCAGGTGATCGGGTCATCCTCGGCTGCACACCCAGTCTTGAGATCAGTCTGTACTACTACATGAGACAAAAAAAAAAAAAAAAAAAAAAAAAAAAAAAAAAAAAAAAAAAAAAAAAAAAAAAACAGCCAGCCAAACAATAAAAAAAAGCCTAGATAATAATTTAAAAAAATGCTGAAAAGTCAAGTTTAGACATCCCATGTTAGATACCCATTCTCACCATATCTACCTAATATAGATCAAATAATAGATTCAATTACCAGGAATAGATGAAACCAGGAAACCTAGTCTCTGTAATTAAGAATATTAATATTAAGACCATTAAGTTTTTCATGGTTAGTACAGAACAACATATAAATTAAAAAACTGGGTGCCTGTATTTGTCTGTGGCCTGTGCAGATATGACAGCCAGACACAGCAGGATATCATCCCCAAATGCTTTTCTACTTATTTATGTACTTGATGTATATGGCTGTTTTGTCTGCATGTACATCTGCACACCAGAAGAGGGAATAAGATCCCATGTGACTACAGTTATAGGTGATTGTGAGCCACCATGTGGTTGCTGGGAATTGAACTCAGGACCTCTAAAGAACAGTGCTCTTAACCACTGAGTCACCCCTCCAGCTCCACAAAACTATTTTTCATTCTCTCATTCTTTTTTTTTTCTTTTCCACCGAGACAGGTATAGCCCTGTACACCAGGTTGGCTTCACGTTCAGAGATTCGACTGCCTCTGCCTCCCCAGTGCTACCACTGCCACATTTTTCTTTTTTTTGATTTTCGAGACAGGGTTTCTCCATAGCTTTTTGGTTCCTGTCCTGGAACTAGCTCTTCTAGACCAGGCTGGCCTCGAACTCACAGAGATCCGCCTGCCTCTGCCTCCTGAGTGCTGGGATTAAAGGCGTGTGCCACCACTGCCCGGCTGCCACCTTATTTTTGAGACAAGGTTTTAAACTGAACCTGGGAGCTTACTACTTTGGCTAGATACAACGTTTGGCTTTTTGTTGTTGTTAATGGATATCCATGATCTGAACTTAGATATTCATGCTTGCAAAGCAAGCACTATGCTCACTGAGCTATCTGGCCAGCCCTGGATTATTATTCTTTTTATCTTTTGCTGGTTTAAGTCAAGAAATAAGTCAGTTTGATGCTTGTGGGTTATTTGCTTTGTTTTGGTTTTTTTTGAGAAAGGTTTCTCTGTGTAGTCCTGGCTGTTCTGGAATTCACTATGTAGGCCATGTTGGCTTCAAACTCAGAGATCTGCCTGCCATACCTTAAGTGCTGTGTGTGTGTGTGTGGGGGGGGGTGTTTTGCCAGTCTATGTGTGCCTGATGCCCACAGAGTCCATGAGAGGACATCAGACTGCGTGACTGGAGTTAAAAACAACTCTGAGCTGCCATATGGATGCTGGCAATCAAACCTGGGTTCTCTGGAAGAACAATCAGCTGACACAGACAACAAATCCACGTACAGTAGTAATAATAAAGAGAAGCTCCACCCCTTGAAAGAGAGATCTACAGGCATCACTTCCAGTTGCTCTGTACAGAACTTGTGTCCTTTCCATTGTTTAGCCAACCATGTAGTTCTATCAGCACGGGCTCCTAGGTATTTAAGGTTATAGTCCAATATTAACATTATTTAGTCACGAGAATTGTTCCAGGTCTTGTCACTGAAAGTTATTTCAGAATTTTAATTTTCCAAAGGTAATTTGACAATTTAAAAAAAAATACTATGTATAAGTGTATAAGTCAGGGGTGGGGCATTTCATTTGGTGATCAATTTAAAATAATAGCTTGTTTTTAAAACCTTTATTCCTCAAGAATAAAGACCATCACAACAGCAATCACAAGTTGAGAAAAATTCACAAAAGACACAAACTAATTAACTAATTAGTACATAAACTAATCAGAACTGCTCTAAAATAGCAATTTTTTTTTTTTGGACAGGGTCTCACTATGCAACCCCGGCTGACCCTATAGCTTGTGTAGACTAGGCTGGCCTCAAACTCATACAGATCTGCCTGCCTATGCCTCTAAAGTTCAGGGATTAAATGTGTATGCCACCAGGCCAATTGGTATAAAACTTTTCGTATTTATTTAAATTTTTTTTGTTTTTGTTTTTCAAGACAGGGTTTCTCTGTGGCATTGGAGCCTGTCCTAGCACTAGCTCTTGTAGACCAGGCTGGTCTCGAACTCACAGAGATCCGCCTGCCTCTGCCTCCCTAGTGCTGGGACTAAAGGCGTGCGCCACCACCGCCCGGCTATATTTTTTTACTTTTCATTTATTCTTCAGCCTCCAGAAACTTAACACCTGCTATTAAACAAACTGCTCTCAGATTGACAACGTAATTGCTAAAGCCACTTGTACACTTCATCTTTTTCCAGTTCTTTTATGATGATCTTTTCTACATTGTTTCTTGGGTAGGGCTACTATATACCTTAAACTTACTCTCACTAGTTGTCCTCTGACCTCCACACATATGAACTCCTTTCTATTCCCACATGAAAGACAAGCATGTCACAGCACACGTATGTGGAGCTCAGAGCAGTTTTAGTTCTCCTTCCACCGAGTGGTCATTAGATTTGGCAGCTAGTGCTTTATAGCTGTGCTACGTTGCCAGTCCCTTTCCACTTAAATTTTTCTTTTAAAATCTATTTATTATGTATATTATGTATACAGTGCTCTGTCTGCATGTATCCCTGCATGCCAGAAGAGGGCACCAGATCTCATTTTAGATGATTGTGAACCACCATGTGGTTGCTGGGAATTGAACTCAGGACCTCTGGGAGAGCAGCCAGTGCTCTTAGCCAATGAGCCATCTCTTCAGTCCCTCCTTTTAATTTCTTCAGACAGGGGTCTCTAACAGACTGGCCAATTAATGCCAGGGACTAGCCTAGGTGTCCTCCAATCCTTAGCTGTGGTTACAGACACATGCTACCACATTTGGCTTCTCCGAGGCTGTTGGGAGATCCATTACATAGATGGAGCTATCTCTGTAGTCCCTTCCCCCCAAGCCTGTCTTTGAGACAAGGATTTGCTATGCAGTCTTGCGATTTCCTTTGTTACCCAGAATGACCTCAAATTTTCCTGCCTCTGTCTTCCTAGTGCTGAGGCTATGTCTCCCTGTCTCCAGGTTTATTTATTTTATGAGTGTTTTGCCCGCATGTGTATCTGTATAACACATGTGTGCCTGCTACCCAAGGAGGTCAGGAGTCATTGGAGCCCCTGGAACAAGAGTCACAGATGACAGATGTTTGAGAGCTTCCATGTGGTGCTGATGATAGAACCTAGGTTCTCTTTAAAAACAAAGGTTCTTAACTACAGAGCTATCAATTCGGTCCCTGTGTCTTTCTAACATGCCCAATGTGCAGCTTTTACTTTTAGGATCTCTGTCTGTCTCTTGTCTGTCTGTCTGTCTGTCTGTCTGTCTCTCTCTCTCTCTCTCTCTCTCTCACACACACACACTCACATACATTTTGACACAGGATAGAATAAGGGCACAGAAGAAGGAAAAGAAGTCCTCATTTAACAAATATTTGAAAAGGAGACCATATTCCTTTATATACAGATACTTTAAATAAGTGTCATGTGCAAAGTCTAAGCACATAGCCTTCCTTTGTTCTTAGCTACAAGCATGCAGTTGTCTGCAAACCTTAAAAGAAATTCCACTTATAATAAAAAGACTGTCTTAATCACTTCGTGAAATCCTTGTGACCTATATAAGGTTTTACCTTATCGAATTAGACCCCCATCCAAAATATCTCAACAGTCACCCACCTACATAAATCACATAAATCACATTTCCACTAAGAAACAAAACAGGCCTTAAAAAGTTTTCATAAAAATACCTACTCGGGCTGCTGCAGAAGGTAACAGAGTTGTATCTCTACCCTCTGCCCGACTCTATATACAGGCCAGGCTGGTCTTAACTGGGACTCCTGTGTCCAGAACTACATGTAAAGGCCAGTACATCTAGCTTAACTTCTCTCTTGAGATAGAAATCTATGTCTTATAAAATAGCAACAAGGATGAGGCTGTTTTCTTCTTTCCTTTTAGTTTTTTTTTTTGTTTTTTTTGTTTTTTGGTTTTTGGGCTTTATTTTTTTTTT
>NW_026068045.1:1897507-2031429 GCF_014885135.2 Alexandromys fortis | reverse complement strand
TAGTTTTTTTCTAGACAGGGTTTCTCTGTGGCTTTGGAGCCTGTCCTGGAACTAGCTCTGTAGACCAGGCTGGCCTCGAACTCACAGAGATCCGCCTGCCTCTGCCTCCCGAGTGCTGGGATTAAAGGCGTGTGCCACCATCGCCTGGCCTCCTTTTAGTTTTTAAAAAACAACTATTTGTATGTGTATTAGTGTTTGCCCACATGCATGCATGTACACCACACACATGGATGGTGCCCTAAGAAGTCAAACAGAATATGAGATCTTCCAGAACTGGAGTTACAGACAATTGTGTGCTAACATGTGGGTGCTGGGAACTAAACCTGGGTCCTCTGCAAAAACTGTCAGTGCGGTTAACCACTGAGTCACATCTCCAACTTCCCTAAAACTTTTTTCTTTCTCTGTTTCCTTTGCATAATACCTAATTTCCCATAATCATATTACCATTCAACTAAGTGCGCCCCAAAGAGGTATTTTGAAACGCTGTTTCTCGTCCTTTCTCTTCCTCTGGAAGGAGTTCTTTTACTGTGTACCTTTCAACCCTCTGCTGGCAGGGTCTGCAAACAGATCAGACTTCCTCTGCTAATCCACCAATTTCACTCTGCTGTCCTATATTACAAGGACCGATTATCCTTCTGCTTTAAATCTTTGACTTTGGGGACAAAGAGCCTTAAGTTTTATACATGTTAGGCAAGTACTCTACCACTGAGCTACAATCTCCCAAATTCTTTCTTCTTGTAGCAAGAATTTTTTTTTTTTAAAGTTGTGTTTGAGTTACTTTCCAGTTCAGGATGTTCAAAATATACTTTTCACCCTGGTTGCTCATCCCAACTCTTTTTACCCTTAGGCTGTGCTAACTGTATAGGGAGGTAGTTCTCTCCCATCACCTTTTCTCTCTCTAACCATTCTGTAGTAACAACACACGCTTCTCTCAATTATGTCCTTCTGCATCTGCTTGCCCGTACTGTCTGACTTCCTTCCCTGCACTGACAAAGACAAGAAGTCAGGCATCAGGTCTTTGTTCAATATCACATGCCAATAACTACAACAGTGCTGAAGTTTTGGAAATAAACCAATGAATGAGAAAATTAATGAATAAATGAATGTACAGTGTTCTGTTTCTCCAGTGAGACGTTCATGCTGAGTGTCCAATTTTATCTTACGTCTTTTTCTCAACAAGTCATTCTCTGAAAGACCCCTCATTTTATAGAATCCTATAATACCTCTTTTGTACATTTTATTACAAAAAAACAAAATTTCCTCTTTTCTTGTACTTTGAAGATAAGCTCATACAATACAGCCCTGCCTGGTTGGGAATTTGCTAACGTGTAATCTTCCTGTTGCTATTTCCCAAGCACTAGGATTACAGTCGTGCACCATGACACCCAACTTCACAATAGGGAAACTGGGTAGAATTTCTGTTATTATCCTTCTCTTCCACAGAAAAATGAAACGTACATCCCAATCCCTATTCTAAACAAGGGCTCCCAAAGTACAACACCTAGCAAATAATTGATATCCAAAAACTAGCATTGGTGGCCAGGCAGTAGTGGTGCACGCCTTTAATCCCAGCACTTGGGAGGCAGAGGCAGGGCGGATCTCTGTGGATCTCTGTGAGTTCGAGGCCAGCCTGGTCTACAGAGAAAGTTCTGGAGCAGCCAGGAGTACACAGAGAAAACTTGCCTCTAGAAAAACAAAAACAAAAACAAACTCAAGAAAACAAAAAAGCAGCATTGGTTAAGATTTTATAAAAAAAAAAAAAAAAACAAAAAACAAACCAAAAAAAAACCACCTGTCAAATAAAACAAGTTACAGAAGTATTTTACTCCACATTAAAACAAAAAGATTGGATGAGATGTAGATGTACAATAAAGTAATCTAAGCCGGGAGGTGGCACACACTTTTAATCCCAGCACTCGGAAGGCAGAGGCAGGCGGATCTCTGTCAGTTCGAGGCCAGCCTGGTCTACAAGAGCTAGTTCCAGACAGGCTCCAAAGGTACAGAGAAACCCTGTCTCGAAAAACCAAAAAAAGTAATCTAACAAGAAATTAAAAACAAAGAAACAAAAATCTTCCTGGGGGTTAAAAAATAAAAGGAAGCCAGGTGGCCTGGTGGTGCACACCTTTGATCCCAACACTCGTCAGAGGAGGATGGGTTCTCTATGATTTTCAGCTCAAGCAGATGCACTTAGTGCTTTTGTTCCTGGACAGCCAGAGCTACGTAGTGAGACCCTGCCTCAAAAGACAGATAACAACAAACAAATATTTTACCAAGGGTGTGGTAATGGTGAACACCTTTGATCCCAGCACTGGGAGGAAGAGGAAGGTGGGTACTCTTTGAGTAAGGCCAGCCTGGTCTACACACTTCAAAGACAGCCAGGGGTACATAAAGGCCTCAAAATAGAACAAAACAAAATTTTATTTTACTTTTAGGTATGTGAGTGTTTGTCCTGCATGTAGGTCTGTGCACCATTTGCATGGTTGGTGCCTATGGAGAAGAGGTTGTCAGATGCCCTGGAACTGGAGCTACAAAGAGAATCATTATATAGGGGGCTACAAATCAAACCTTGACCCTCTGTAAGAACAGCTATTGGTCTAAAGTGGTGAGCAACTGCTCCAGTCCCCTTTGGGTCTACATTTTCAAGAAGTAAATTTACCTTATCTACTAACACAGATTTTGATTTTTCAAAGTTCATTGAATAAAAAAAAATTAGAAAATAACCTACTTGTCCCTGAGGGGTCTTTTTCCTCTCCAATATACACATTTTTACCCTTTTAAAAGAATAAGGATAGAAATGAATGGCTCTTTCCCCACTATGGTGAGCATTACAGTATCACTCAGCTCTAATGTTCCTGCCCGGAGTTATCTCTAGAAAATCAGACAGAAATACACATATAAAATTTACTTACAGCATCAGACTTTATAGTTAAATTTACAAACCCTTTAAAGATTATAGTAATTGCTAAGGTATGCATATCCTTTATTTGCATAAGCAATGACTTCAGTTTTATTTCTATCTTCTCTCGTATCAAAAAACATTTTTCTAAGAGAATGATTTAGGTATGGTTCATGTCTTTTTATATCTAATTGAAATAACTTTGATGAAGATACCTAAAAGTAATCTGGAACATAAAGCCTCTCTGAATATTCAGTCCAATATTAGTCCTGAAACCTGATGGTGACGCACACTTTTAATCCCAGCACTTGGGAGGCAGAGGCAGACGGATCTCTGTGAGTTTGAGGCCAGCCTGGTCTACAAAGTGAGTTCCAGGACAGCCAGGACTGTTACACTGTCTTGGGGGAAAAAAATTAGTCCTCAAAAGTTTTCCTCTACTGAGACATGGGTATTCTGTGGAACACAGACACACTTGCAATTACCTGACTACCATACAGTAAGTGCTACCTACCGCTCACAAGAGTCTGGGCCATTTCTTGATTAAGGTACGAAGCACAAGCATTTGTGTAAAGAGTTGGAGCATTTTTTCCTGGTTTCCAAAGTCTTTTTTTTTTTAAAGGATGCTTCTCAAATAATAAATAAAACGTAGAACAAAGATATTCCTCACTTTTTACATCTAAGTAAAATAGAAACTTTGAGGATTTCAAAATATATAGAAACAAAAATAAAGCATAAATTTATGAAAACGGTCAAGTACATGGATCAAGAAAGCAGTGGGAAAATAATTTATTCCTGTAACACAAATAATAGACAACAAAATACCCCTCTTACCTGCCAATGTTTGAATTGCCCTTTCACTGGAAGGCAGGGCTTCCTTTCTGAGAGGCCGATTCAGGGCAGTATCTTGCACAGGAAAGAGTCCAGGGCTGTCAGTTAATTTCTTGCGGCAATTGGAGTTAGGGTTTGAAACTCTGCAGTTGCCTATTGCACTTGTAAAAAGGTTCATATGTTCATCACTGCTAGCTGGCTCAGAACTGGGAGTAAATCCTCCAAGGGACAAACTTGGGGAACTTTCCGAGCAGTCAATCTGTAAAGGCGTTTGCAATCCCAAGGCTAAAGAACTGGATTCTGAAGGCTCTCGAGAAACCCACTGTTCTTCTCTGTTTATTAAGCTCTTTGAAGGAGAGAGATGAGGGCAGGACATGTGGCACCTGTGCTTTTCCTTATGCTTATATCTATCTCCAACAGTATCCTTTCCAAACCGGTAACGCTTCAAAGATTCCAAGACAGATCTGGAAGAGCCAGAGTCCATGGAAACCTGGGGTTGCTCAGAACGGTGCTCTCTGTGTTTGTGACGGTGTCTGTGTTTATGCTCCACCATCCAACCATAAGCCATCTCTGGAGGTACGCTGGGGTAGGTGCTCATGGAAAGGAGGGGCGTCCTGCTGGTTGTGAGAAATGCCTCCTGTCTAAGGAGCTTATGCTTTTTCTTATGGTATTTGGTAGGATTGAGCAATAAATGACCAGCATGCATATAGGAAGGAGGTGGCAGTGGAGTGCTGAATGATGGAGATGGAGGTGGTGGATAAAGAGTGGGGGGATACCTTCCATAATAACCTAACCCTATTGGAGCAGCTGTAAGGGGTGAAGGAGAATAAGGCATGCCATAGGAAGGATAAAATCCAGTACTAGATAAAGGAAAACTAAGGCTGTGCATAAAAGGCATTTCTGCCACTGCCTCCCTCATCTTAGGGGGCCTTCCTCTTTTCTTTTTTAAATCAGGCTTCCGAATGTAGTGCAAAGGGTCTAAAGGAAAAGAAGGATGTGTATAGAAACTATTAAAGTTGATTCGAAAGATAGTGGGCAGGAGGTCTCGGGGAATGAAATGATGACTGCGATGGGTGATCCGGATTTCACTTAGACGACTTATTAGCTCCTCTAGCTCTGCGATAAAGTCTGGATCCTGCCTACTGCGAAGCTGGGGATATTTCTTTTTCCGTTTTCGTTTCTGTCTTTTCATTTTATCATAGCTGAGATAATCGTGACTCCTGCGCTTACACTTGTGTTTATGTTTTTCTTTAAGACTGTTTAGGACAGTAGACGTTTCAGGGGGAATCAGAGAAATGTGTTCAAAAGAATGTCTCCTCTTTTTCTGTCCACAAAACTTCTCTGCCCTGTCTGATGTGCTGTTATTATCTGTCCCAATGCCACTATCACTGGGAATAGTCTCATCACTATGAGATTCACTAACTGGGGAAGGAGTAGCTTCTTTCAAAGATGTGAGTTCACTCAAATGAGAAGGAGAATTTGGCAACAAAGTAGGAGGAGATAATCGCCTCCTCCCCTTGGAAGCTTTCTTCATTGCAAGAGTCTGAATCATACTGCCCTGTCTGGAGTGCATATGCAAATATGGCACTGAACTAGGTTCAACAAAGCCTGCGTCACTACTAACAGGACTCTGACCTCCACTAGTCCCAGAAGACTGAGAGCAAACAGGGGATGGAAGGATCTCTGAGCTACTAGCAGGTGAAGGCAGTAAGGGGGGAAGGATCTGTCCTAGTGCTGACCCAGCTGCCTGCTGAGCTGTTTGTTCAAGCACAGCAAGGCTGGCAGGGCTACCAGAAAGAAGGCCATTTAAGACAGTTTTTGGTTTCCGACCCCTCCTCTTCCCTATATAAATGGTTCCTTTCTTACTGACATTTATTTGTTGGCCCAATTTAGAGCCAAATGTGGCAGCAAGACTTGATACTGTATTATGAAGTTTGGATTGTACTTTTCCTTTATTACTTGATTCTACAGAACTTGAAAGAATCTGATTCAACAGTTTTTTTCTCTTTAAAGTCTTCATTTTATTTATTTTGCGAATAATTGTTTTCATTAATTGTCCATTGTTTCGCTTGCTAATTTTTTTTTCTGGTTCCATCTCAAGGTCACTCATACTACAGACACTTTGCCTATGACTGTCATCTAAGTCATCTGTATCCTGAAGCTGATCCTCACTCTCAAAGAAATCACTGCTACTTCTGTGGTTTTCACTTTCAGACTCTAGCTTACTCGGACTTTCAGTGGCAACAAATGGAGCCACTGATAGTACAGGTGGCTTCATCTTCACTGGAGATCTCATCTGCCTCTTAGGCCTGCCTCTCTTTTTTGGAAAAGGAGATACAGACAAACTTTGTTTGAAGGAAGGAATTTCAATTTCTGGCTGTAAAATTGGGGGTTCTTGTTCTTCTTTAGACTGTAAAGAAAAAACTTTAGAGGCAGGTATTTTCAAAGTCCTTTTAGGTGGACCGTCTAGTTGAGGCATTTCCTTGGATTTAGGTCTTCCTCTTTTGGGTTTATAAATATCCGACAAAAGATCACTAGTGACACACATACTGGAGGAAAGTTTGTGAGCAATAAAAGATTTATGAGATGGTTTTTCACTGTCAGTTAAGAGAGCAAGAGATGGAGCTGTAGACTTACTCAATTTTGGCAATCGGCGTTTAAGAAAGTCGTGATCAACAAAAGACGATGCTCCTATATTTTTCATAAACTTAGCTGGCTCAGAACTATTTGATAGTGAGCTACATGAAACATTTTTAAACAGCTCGGATCTTTCTAAATCTAGTCCTTTTGGAGACCGACATGTGCTTCTTGCCACCACTTTAGTCCACCGAGGTTTTCTTCCTTTCCTTTTTTTTAATGGTTTGGACTGGAAACTAGTGCTCAGGCTTTCCGCAACTTGGCAGTGTTTGTCTGATGCAGCTACTGCACCAAGCTTTAAAAAGGGTTTGTTACTAAATAAACTAGTAAAGTTAACAACTGAAGGAGTTATTGTGTGAATACCAGAGTCAGAAGCCAAACTTGGCTTTTTCCCCAAGGAAGAACTTATTCTAGGAATATCTAGATGTGTATTTTTTGATTCACTGATTTCCTTATCAATTCCTTTACACTCAATACTTATGCTATGACTTAATGGCCTATGACCAACATTCAAGTGAGAACTTTCAGCAGTAAACTGGTTCTTTCCAATAGATTCAGAAATTTCTTCCATTTGTTCTGCTGTAGAATTTAAAAGTAACGGGTTTGGAGCCAACTGTGAAGAAGTTTCGGGGGGACTTCTGGTTAAAGGATTAATAGATACAGTAGGTGTAGGGGAAGGAAGATTGCTTTCTCCTACTGCACCAAAGGGAGACTTAGCTGTAGACGCATCAGAGGCAACTCCCATCTGAAAGTCTGGAGAAGTGCAATAGACAGGAGGTTGTTTTTCATGCTTTGAGGTCTCAAAGACTCCCCTTTCATTAGATGAGAAATTGTCTTGCTGAATGCACGTTCCTTCATTATACATTTCTTTCTCCAAATTAGTAATTTCTTTTCGGACTGAAAACTTTTCCAACATGCTTTCTTTACTATGCCGCAGAATATTCTTCTCGAAAGTTTTGATGGTGGCACTGTCTTTCAGAGACTCAGGAAGTTCTTGACTTTCATGATTATTGATGTTTGCACTACAAGAAGCCTTAAGTTGTTCCTGAGTGGGAAGCAGTGCTTCAGTTTTAAGGTTTAAGGCATCTTTATTGCCTAGTCCTGCCAGAGGACAACTTACTAATTTCTTTCCAATGTCCTTATTAACCAGTCCCATTGCTGAACTCGCTACAATCTTCTTCGTAACATCCTTGGCCACTAGGCCAACTGTAGAACTCAATTTCTTTCCCAACTCTTTATTAACCAGTCCAACTACAGTGCCAAGTCCTAATTTCTTGCCAGACTCTTTATTCACTAAACCTGGAACAATACCAATTCCTAGCTTCTTTCCTGCATCTTTGCTCAGCAGTCCTACTGTAGTGATAGTCCCTGGCTTTTTGCCTAAGTCTTTATTAATGAATACTGTTGTAGTGCCAGTTCCCAATTTTTTCACAGAGTCCTTACTAATCAATCCTACCGCTGCATTGAACATAGGCTTTTTCCCTGAATCTTTAGTTACCAACCCAACTGCTGTGCTAAGAGCTGGCTTTTTAATTAAGTCCTTATGAATTATTCCAGCTATAGAGCCAACACCTGGTTTTCTGATTAAGTCCTTGCTAACCAATCCTACTGTAGTGCCAGTTCCTAACTTCTTCGGTTTTGTCTTGGAAGACTTGGAAGGAGGACAGGTAGCAATGAGCTGTGCCAACTTCTCTGTTACACTAGTTCCTCCATTAAGTAATGCTCTGTCTTTTACATCAGGATCCCGTCCGCCAGCAAGAGATGGTGCTGAATTAATGTAATCCGCCATTTGTGAATGTTCCGGAGAAAGCTTCTTAGACAAAGGATTATTTTCTCCCTGTGAATGAAGATGGACGCTTTCTTCAGATTGGCATTCCATGGCTGAAGCATCACCTGCTTTCTTGTACAGTTTTGAAGGGTCCTAAAATTTGAATAAGAAAAAGGTTTCAGAGAGAGCAAATCTTATAACATTTTAATTTCACATTATAATCCAACAAATTGACTACATCTCTCTTCTCTCTCACACACACAAATGCACATGTGAATCACTAATGCAGGTACTCACACAAGCCAGAAGATTTCCTGGAGCAAGAGCTACAAGCTGTTGTAAGCCTCCCAAAATGGGTGCTGAGAAAAAAACTAAGGTACTCTGAAAGAGTAATAAGCGTTTTCAACACTAAGCCATCTCTGTTAAGTGGAACATAGAGGTACATGACTATAATTCAACACTTGGGAGGCTGAGGCAGGAGTACAGCGATGAGTCTGAGCCCAGTCAGTTCAAGGCCAGACTTGGCTATATCTTAAAAATTAACAAAAATCTACCAGGCAAGATGGGTCATTGGGTAAATGGACATGACACCAAGCTTGACAACTTAAGTTGCTATTTTATATGGTTAAAAGTTATAAAAAAATACCCAAATTTCTGACTATCAAAATAACAGAAGCAACTAACTATACCTAACTACAAATCAATAATATGGTATTACAGAAAATATTTTAAGTTGGGTGTGGTCATGATATCTATTAATTCTGGCATATGTAAGGCAGGAGGATTTCCATGCATCTGAATTAATCCTAGGCTATAGAGTTAAGACCATGTCACCAACAGAAGAGGACTTGGGGGATGGCTCAGGGAGTAAGGTACTTGCTGTGTGTGAACACCAAGACCTGAGTTCGGAGCTCAGCACTCATGGAAGAGCCAGATGTGACACCTGTAGCTGAGCACTGAAGACAGAAACAGGAGGATCCTGGGATGTAAGCATCAGTTTCTGCTGGAGACCACAAAAAATTAGGCAGAGAGCTAAAGAACACACCATCAACTTTTGACCTTGTGTGCTGAGGTAAACATGCTTAGGTACCTACCTTACACACAGAGAGAGAGGGGGGGGAATATTTTGAATATTCTAAGATATACTGTGATAAAATAAGTAACCATATTAATATCATTCAGAACCAAATAAATTTGACAAGAAAAGAGCTACTAGAAGTGTAGCTCCTATGAGCACGTGCCTAGAATGTTCATGTTCATGGGAACACATACATTTGTGAAGGCCACAGCACAATTTTGTGGCATTAGTGTTCTCTTTCTACCTTCATGTGGGCTCCAGGAAATGGAGCTCTACTCACAAGTGCCCTTCACACTGTGCCATCTAACTGGCTCCACAACATACTCTTCTAACCTTGTCTCAAATAGTAACCAATAGAAAAATGTTATTATCAATATTTAAATTATCATATAAGTTCAACAGCAAGTTTTTCTTGCTATATAACTTAATGAAGAGAGGTAAGATTCTCCCCACTCTTGGCACATAAAAAAAAAAAGCTTTTTGGGAAGGAGAGTATGTTAAGACAGTATGTATGTATCATCCAGTTAGCCTATAACTTACGATCGTCCAGGGATAATAGGTGTGTCAACATGCTCACAGAGACCAGGAGTTTCAGATTCCTTGCAGCCGAATGTGGGTTCTGCGAATTGCACCCTGGTGCTCTGGTCGAACAGTCAATTCTTTACCTGCATAGCTATCACTCGAGCCCCGGATTCCTTTTATAACTTATTCCCAACATGAAAAATGGCCACAAGAGCCCGTTTCTGGTTTAGTCTAGGCTTTTGGCGTATTACTCTAGAAATCCCTATGTGGACTGAAATCTCAAGGTCCAAATCAGGAGCAGAAGGACAGAGAGCACGAGCAAGGAACTCAGGACCACGAGGGATGCACCCACACACTGAGACAATGGGGATGTTCTATCGGGAATTCACCAAGGCCAGCTGGCCTGGGTCTGAAAAAGCCTGGGATAAAACCGGACTCGCTGAACATAGTAGACAATGAGGACTACTGAGAACTCAAGAACAATGGCAATGGGTTTTTGATCCTACTGCACGTACTGGCTTTGTGGGAGCCTAGGCAGTTTGGATGCTCACCTTACTAGACCTGGATGGAGGTGGGTGGTCCTTGGACTTCCCACAGGGCAGGGAACCCTGATTACTCTTCGGGCTGAGGAGGAAGGGGGACTTGATTGGAGGAGGGGGAGGGAAATGGGAGGCAGTGGCGGGGAGGAGGCAGAAATCTTTATAAACAACAGCCAGGTGGTGGTGGCGCACGCCTTTAATCCCAGCACTCAGGAGGCAGAGGCAGGCGGATCTCTGTGAGTTCGAGGCCAGCCTGGTCTACAAGAGCTAGTTCCAGGACAGACACCAAAAACTTCAGAGAAACCCTGTCTCGAAAAAATTAAATAAATAAATAAATAAACAACAACAACAACAAAAAAGAAACCCCTATGTGGTATTTTCAATAAAAACAGCCCCCACTGGCTCTCAGCTACTTCTCCAGTACCACACTTGCTTGCCTGCTGCCAGGCTCCCTGCCATGATGAAACTGTAAGAAAGCCCCCAGTTAAATGCTTTCTTTTATGAGAATTTTCTTGGTCATGGAGTCTCTATAGTAACTAAGATACCTGGTCTGACTGTTAGGTTTATGCTGTGAAATAATCCCTTTGTAGACTGTGAATATTTGTCTCTATGATTGGTTTAATAAACAAGCTGACTGGCCAATAGCTGATTAAGTGGGTAAGAAACAGAGAATGCTGCGAAGAAGTCCGAAGTTGCCAGCCAGAAAGAGAATGAGTCTGACACAAAAAATGGGATAGAGGTAAAAGTCACTGAGCATTGGGGCAGCAGTAAGATTAATAGAAATGGGTTTGTTATGGGCCCACTCCCTCCCCATCCGCTGAGGCAGGCTGATCTTCAGCTTCCGGGCTGAGCTCTCTCTCTTTTCCATCTTCCTCTCAGAGAGGCAGCTTCGCTTCTGCCTCTCTCCCCACTTCTCTGCTTCCCCCCTTCTCTGTCTCTTTCTCCTCTTCTCTCTCTCTCTCTGTCTCTTTCTTCTCTCTCTCTCTCTCTCTCTCTCTCTCTCTCTCTCCCTCCCTCCCTCCCTCCCTCCCTCCTTCTGTTCCCCCCCCTTCACCCTTCCTCCTCCATAACCCCCTGAATAAACTTCAACCTCACCCTGCATGTCGTGTCTATCCATGTTTCTGTCTTCTGCCCGCCTGCCACGTGTCTCCCTGCCTGGGACCAGCCACTGCTCAGGGACCAGCAGCCATCTCTGCCTGGGGCCTACTGCCTGCTGCCACATGGCCCGCCAGCCACCACTGCTCTGAGACCAGCAGCCGTCTCTGCCTGGGGCCCGCTGTCTGCCGCCACATGGCCCGCCACCACCATTTGGGACCTACAGCATTTCTGCTGCCTACTACGCGGGGATCTTGCAGCATTTTTTAAAAAGAACAACAGGGTTACTAGTTGGTAACCAGCCTGAGCTACTGAGCATTTGTAACGAATAAAGTGTGTTTATTTGGGAGTTGCTGGCAGGACAGAAACTTCCGCCTACAGGCTTGGGCTCAGGGCCACTTGAGTCATGCTCATCTTCAAGAGCCTCCTTCTCTTTCCTCCCTCATAGCTGACTTTGTCTGCAAGCATCAAACTAGCAGACTTCAAGTTCTCAGTGGTGACTGTGTGGTGATATTTTGTTTGTATCTAACAAATAAAGCTTGTCTGAAGATCAGAGTGCAAAGCTAAAGCACTAGTTAGCCTTAAAAGCCAGTGGTGGCCCACACCTTTAATCCCAGCACTGGGAAGACAGGTGCAGAAGAACCTCTCTGAGTTCAAGGTCATCTAGGCTACACTAGTATCAAAGAGAAACAAAGCCAGGTGGTAGTGGCTCATACCATTAATCCCAGTATTTGGGAGTCACGTGCCTTTAATCCCAGCACAAGGGAGGTGGAAGCGGGGGATATGACTGGGTGGAGAGAAGAATATGAAGCAGGAGAAATGGGAGCTCAGATGCAGTCTGGAGATGTAGTCTAAGGATTCAGTCTAAGCACGTACGTAGTCTGAGGATTCGGTAGAGGTAAAAGGTGTCTCTCTTGCTGATCTATCAGTTTTCACCCCTATTATCTGACTCCAGGGTTTTGCTATTAAGAAGTAGAATTCAAGCTACATGACTGCTTTTATGTCACATATGATAAACAAGCACTAACTAAATTGGCCCCTCTTCCCTACTTTCCCTACATTCTGAGCTCATACTCTTATTCCTATAAATATGGGGGGTTCCCTGCCTGGCGGGCTCACAGAGCAGCAGCAAACTCTGGTGGGTCCCCAGCGGTGCTGGGTGCCGGCTCCAGAGTCCAGCCCGTGAGCAAGCGGCTACAGTTTCCCACCAGCGGGAGGCCAGTGGTGGAGGGTAACAGACACGTAAACACAAAAATAGGCAGAAGTGTTTATTAAGGAAGAGGGAGAGAGAGAGAGAGAGAGAGAGAGAGAGAGAGAGAGAGAGAGAGAGAGAGGGAGGGAGAGAGAGAGGGGGGGGGGGGGGGGGGGGGGGGGGGGGGGGGGGGGGGGGGGGGGGGGGGGGGGGGGGGGGGGAGAGAGAGAGAGAGAGAGAGAGAGAGAGAGAGAGAAAGGGAGGGAGGGAGGAGGGGTGGAAGAGGAGGAGAGGCAAAGCCATGTGTACACAGGGAGAGAGAACAGGAAACAGAGAGCATTGGCGAGTGAGGTCACAGGTTAAAAAGGAGTGGGCGTGGCTAGGGCAGGGACCGAGAGAATAACACGTACTACATTCTTTCCTCAAAATGCAGGTCTTCTCCCTTTGCCCCGCTGCCCAAGAATCAGAGTCAATCAGAGCACAAATCATTTTTAAACACTATTTTATTTATGTGTATGAATGTACTGGTTTGTACCTATGAGTACAGGCCTGTGGAGGGCATCAGACAGTGTGAGAAACCACAGAGTTGGCTACGTGCGACAAACATGGCTGCTGGAAATCGAACTGAGGTCGCGTGAAAGTGCAGCAAATGCTCTCAATCACTGAGCAATCTCTCTGTCTCTATACAAGCACACACTATAGTCTACCCATCAGCCAACTACAGTACATGGAACCTCTCTCCCTTTTGAAACTCAAAAGAAGGGTATTTTATTTGTGTTTTAATAAAAAAAGCTGCCCTGAAGACCAGAGTGCAGAGCTAAACTACTAGAAGCCGGGGAGTGGTGGCACACACCTTAGTCCCAGGACTCAAGGCTATCCGGGATTGAATCTGTCTAAAAAGAGAAACAGAGGCGCACAAAGGTATCACGAGCACTTGGGATCACGCGTGGCTGGGCGGAAGAGGAACAGACGGCAGGAGAGATAAGAGCTCATTGGTGGAGAGGGTAGCATGCCCACCTTGAGGGCAGGGTGGCCCCTTTGTCTGGGTCTTAGGTAGAGGTAAGAACTATCTAGTGATTGGCTTCTTTGCTTTTCTGATCTTCAGCTTGAACTTCAATGTCTGTCTCCTGGTTTTTATTATTTGTGCTACCAGAGGGTTGGTTTCTCAGTCTTTATCTTGAACTCTCTCCTAAGAGTTACTGCTGTGCTGCATGTCTGGCTATGGCCTTACTAACTCTAATAAACCTTTTACTCAAAGGAACTCCAAAACTCCTTGTAAACCTGAGATCTCATAGTTACTAACTGTGAAAGAGGTATAATGTAGAATTGTGTATTCAAGCATGTTTTCACTTAAAAAGTGAGATCAGACAGGATCATGCTGTGGCACATGTACCCCTTGAAACACACACACAAGCTCTAGGTTTTGTTATCATACAGGAATTTAATTCTGGAGTCTCCCTCAGAAGACTTCATTTAATATCATACAGCTGTATTTCAGAATTAATTTGTAATATGCACTTACTAAGTGATCTGTAGTGAACAGCTCTGAAATGATTTACAAGTCATTAAAATGAAGTAAGAGATGTGATTAGACAGCTATGAAAACCAGCACGTGAATTGTTAAGCTAAAGTGTTGATTTTTAGCCTTAAATCTCTGTCACTAAAGAAGCTGTGTCTTCTATCAATTGGTTCAATGATGACTTCCATTAGCAAAACAACAATAAAACCAGAAACATATCCAGTACTCTTGCCTCATGATGTACACTACAAAACAAATGACAATTAGGACACAAGCAGAGCCTTTCCGTTTCACACTCTAGGAAAAGTGAGGATTGGAGATGAGATATGGCTCAGCTGGTAAAAGCCAAGGCCCACACAAAAAGAACAAGAAAAAGTGAAGTTGGAAACCAAACAAATAGTACATGGGTAACATCCTATTAACAAGCGAACAGACACGCCAGTCTTTGACCCAGGACCAATGACCAACTAATACTGGACAAAGAGGAAGAGGAGGGCTGTTGACAATGAAATGTAAAAACTGAAAAGAAAATCTTAATACTCAGGTAAGAGAAAAATAAATAATACAGTACAGTTTCAAAACAAAAATACGTGCAATGGCAGCAGGGGGAGAAGTCACAGACATGAAATATGTTTAAGTCTTTAAATCTCTCCCTTTACTGTACCAACTTGTTTTTTAAAATTGTATTTATCTGATGACTATTTGCCTGCATCTATATATGCTTTGCACCAGGTGTGTGTCTGATGCCCATAGAGTCCAAAGGTGGTGCTGGAGTACCGATGGTTGTAAATGTCATGTAGGTGCTGAGAATCATACCTGGGTCTTAGCAAGAGCATAAAGTGCTCTTAATCAACGAGCAATCTTTCTCACCTTTCAATTTAGTAAACTTAAAATTACTTCTTTAAGTTTGGGTAGTTTAATTCTTGATGTTGGGGAAAAAAAAACAAACAAAAGCCTCAAGGTCATTATTAAGTGTACTTAGGAAAGTTTCTACTTGTTTGATAATTCCTCAATTGCTCAATCATAATCAATAGAGTTTAAAATGAAAAGCTACCACACTCCCCTGCTTTGGCTTTAACTATCCACTTACAATTTCATCAGTCATACTCTGCAACCCACCCATATAAAAAAAGAAATAAAGAACTACATGCAATTTAGCAACTTTGTTGAAAATGGGATTCAGAAAGGGTTTCTATTTTCTTTTATTAATGCTACTCCAACACACATATAAATGCCAAAAAAAAAGGGGGGGAGTTTTTTTTTACAAACTTCTAATGAAGAAAACTTTTTCTATACATACTGGACTAGAAGGAAGAATAGAGGGAATATAAGGGTCCATAGGAAAGAACTCAGAACCTTCCATACCAGAACCACACGGAACAGTGAGGCTGCAGAAACAGCAGCTCCCTATGTGGCCGCCTTTTAGTGCTTTAACAACCAAACCCTACAGCATAACCAGTAACTTGCACATGAAGTCAAAAGGGAAACTGTGACAAGGGAGTCCTCTTGTCCAGCCAATTCTCTGAATATCTATGCTTTTACACTCTTTTTATTAATTTATTTATTAGGCATACAATGTACTGCTGGCAAGGAAGGCACCATGTCTCATTACAGATGGTTGTGAGCCACCATGTGGTTGCTGGGAATTGAACTAGGGACCTCTGGAAGAACAGCCAGTGCTCTTACCCTCTGAGTCATCTCTCCAGCCCCACTTTTACACTCTTATACTTAAAATGTATTTACAAACAACAGAGATCCTTTTTTTTTTTTTTTTTTTGCAGTTTCTATAACTCAGGCCAATTTGCTTTTGGGAGGGGGGGTTCAGGACAAGATTTCTCTGTTTAACCCTGGCTGTCTTGGAACTCAAAACTGTAGACCAGACTGGCCTTGAACTCCTCCTGCCTCCGCCTCTTGAGCACTGGGATTGAGCACCACCACGATCACGCCTGAAGGGCTTTTAAATGTAGCCCTAGAACTTTAAATTTAAGATGTAGCATTTTAAAGTCTAAATATCTCTGCAGTACTGTTTACAATTTTTAATTAAAGTTGTACTCATTGGGGGACTGAAAAAGAAAAAAGAAAAGCATAGTAAGTCAAATAAAAGGCTCTGTGGAAAATTTCAGCAATAGAATGGATCAAGGAGAGGACAGAATGTCTCAAAAGACAGGTGGGAAGAACTGGAACCATTTAACAAGGACAAAGAAAATAATAGCAGTGGGAATTCTAAAATCTGTGATTCCCTGAAAAGTTCAAATCTACGGGTAATAAGTAGAGAAGGAGAAGAACCTAAGGCATTTTTAAAAGAGTGAGAACACAGAACTTTCAAGAGTGAGGAAGAGAAACCAAGGCAGAAACAGGAGGCACTCAGGACACTAAGCACACCACAAGAGTTACCTCCCCAGTATGCTGTAACTAAAGCACCAAGCACACAGAATAAAGGCGGGAAAGGAAAGGCACACGCAGCATGTTTGTCAGAAAAAGAGCAGATAACTCAGTTGAAACTGTAAATACCAGGAGGCCTGGACAGATGTTCTGAAGTTCTAAAAGACAACTGACAACCAAACTACAACTATTCATCAAAAATAAAATCATTCCATTAAAAAAGAAAGGCTAAAGAGGATTCTATAGGAAATACTTGAAGGGAAAACAAGTCCATCCATGAAGCCACAGGAAAGAATAACTCATGCTACTGTAACCGTTCAGCAAGAAAGAAAGAGGAAAAAAACAGTACAAAAATCAACACACCAACACACACTTTTGAATAACTCTGAAGATTAATGGTTGTAACCGCCAATCAGAAGAAACAGTCTAGTAGATTGAACCCCAAAAAAGAAACCATCTGTCAACTACCTCTAAGAAATGCATATTAGCACAAAAGACAGATACTGTCTTGTCTGAAAGGAGAGAAAAAGGTATTCAAGCAAGTAGATCTGGAAATGAAGCAGGTGTCAATGATCTGAAGAAATAGACTTCAAACAAAAACTAGCAAGAAAACAACCCTATTCCGATTAAGAGAACATTCCATTAAAAAGGACATTAAGATTCTAAATGCATATCCCTCAAACACAGGTGCATCCAATTTCATAAAAGAAATTATATTGATGTAAAGTCACAGATTCATCTAGCACATACTCTGCTCTCACCAACTGACAGGTGTTTCTAACAAAAAATAAGCAGAGACATATCTGAATTAAGTGATATCCTAAATAAAAGGTACCGAAGAGACCCTAACTATGGAGCATCCATCCACTCCAACACTGCAGAATACACTTTCTTCTCAGAAGCCCATGAGACTTTACCTAAAACAGATCAGATACTAGGACACAAAACGCAATAGAAATAGGGTTTCTGTTAAGAGAAACCCAGAGCAGACACAAACTCATGGAGATTAAACAACATACTACAGAATAACGAGGACATCGCGTGTCCTCAAAGAAACCAAAACAAAAATTTTATTAAAAATTTCTACAATCAAATAAAAACACAATGCACCAACTCCTATAGGATAAAATGAAAACAGTCCTAAAGGAAAAGTTTATAACTTTAAATACATTAAGAAACAAACACCACATAGAAATCTGAAACAACTTAATGATATACCTGAGGGTGAAACCCCAAAACAGCCGATCATTAAGGTTAGGGAAGAAATTAATAAAATGGAAACAAACAAAAGCAATATATACAGCCAAAAAACTGGTCTTAAAAAGACAGAAACAAAAATTAGCTTTTAAGACTGAAAAATCGGTTACTTAACAAGAAAGAAAAACCCTTAACTAAAATAATTAAAAAGAGAGAAGGCCAAAATAAAATCAGACCTGAAAAGAGAACCTCTATAATGGATACTAATAAAATTCAGAGTATCATTAAGTCTTACCTTAAAAACATATTCTACTAAACTGGGAAATCTAAAAAATAAAATAAAATAAAAAATTCTAGAGGTATTATGATCTATCAATTAAAATGAAGATGAGGTTTAAAACTGTAAACATATCTCTAACAATGAGATAAAAACAGGAATTAAAATTCTGGTGCATGCTTTTAATCACAGCACTTAGGAGGCAGATGTAGCGCCATTTTATTTATATTTTAATAAAGCTTGCCTAAGGATCAGAAAAGTAAAGCAGCCACACCGGCCAGCCTTACAGACCATGCAGCTATGACACATACCTTTAGTCCCAGTAACCATACTAGTTTGCCACAGAAACCAGGCAGCAGTGGTGTACGCCTTTAATCCCAGACCTAGAGAGGATTATAACACGGGAGGAGACAACTCTCAGACACAGTCTCAACCTCATGCTGGGATTCCTGGAGGCAGAATCGCCATTTAGGAATGAGGTAGAAGTAAGAGCCAGTGGCTGGCTGCTTTTCTTTTCTGGTCTTCAGGTTGAACCCCAATTTCTGTCTCTTAGTTTTTATTAATTGTGCATTAGGCAGAGACAGAAGGATCTCTGAGTTTGAGGCCAGCCTGGTCTACAAAGCAAGTTCCAGGACAGCCAGGGCTATAAAGACAAACCCTGTCTTGAAAAATCAAACACCAAACCAAAACAAATTAAAACATACAAAAGAAAACCCCAAAACAACATAACTCTCAACTAAAGACCAGACACAAATGGATTCAATGGTAAATTTTACCAGATCTTTAAAGATGTAACACAGAGAAACCCTGTCTCAAAAACCAATCAACTAACCAACCAACTAAACAAACAAATGGCAAACTTTAGCCAACATTATATAATGGGGGGAAGACTCCAAAGCATTTCTACTAAAATTGGGATAAAACAAGGATGTGCACTTTCTCCACTAGACAGCAGTCTTACTGCAGTAAGACATGGGCAGCAAATAAAGGGACACAAAGAGGAAAGAAGTCAGGTACCTGTCTGTAGATGACAGGACTCTATACCCGAGTCCCCAAAGCCTTAGAAAACTCACAAGAACTGATAAACACTTTAAGCAAAATGGCAGGATACTAAATCAAATCCCCCCACCCAAGGCCCCACAAATCAACAGTCTGCCTTCCTATACACCAATCACAGACCCACTAAAACAGGGATTGGTGGCCACAGGGAAACGTCTCTCCAGTTAAGAACACATACCGGCTTTTGGCAGAAGATGTAAGTTAAAGTCCAAGGACTCACATGTGTGGGCACAACCACCTTTAACTCCAGCTTCAGGGAGATCCTACACCTCTGTCCAGCATGGACACCTACACTCATAGGCACACACACACTTAAAGCAGAAGAAGAAAGAGGAATAAAAGTAGATAGAGCATGTGTTGAAGTGGAAGGTAGAGTTGGAGATGGATGTGATAATATATTCTATATAGATATGAAGCTGCTAAAGTATAAGTAAAAAATTTTTTCGATAAATGGAAGTTTTTCAAATGATGTATCAAAATCCAGACATCACAAGTAAAGATTTATGCTGGGCAGAGTGACACATGCTTACAGTGCCTACAATCCCAGCACCAAGATCGCCAAGGCAAGAGGATCTTGAGTTTGAGGTTAGCATGGATACAAATTTACAAATTTTTTACCCAATGCTAGGGATTACATATAGGCCTCATACCTGTTACATAAGCACTTTACCAACTAAACTACATCCAAAATGAGTTATGAATTGAAAACCATACATTTCTGCATGGAAACTGACAAAATAATATCTAAAGAAAACTAACCAACTAAAGGTTGGCAAGATGGCTCTTGGGGTAAAGGTGCTTGCCAGCAAGCCTGAGAACCAGAGTTTGAGCCCTAGAGCCCATACCCACAATTTACACTCCGATATCACATACATACTATGGCATGCATATGCATGCAAACACACAATAAATATAAATTAGAAAAATACAAACTGAAAGAAATTTAAACCCACATTTCAAGAAGCTATGTCACTCCTGCTATTTAGGAAAAATCTTCAGAATTAGCTAAGTTAAAAAAGCACTAGGTAGGCAGAGGCATGCTAGTCTACCTAGTAAGCTCCAGGCAAGCCAGGATTACATAAAGAACAACAGTATATAAAACAATATTATCAATATGGCATTTATATTTTTAAATGGAGAAGAATATGTATGTAGGAGACATGTAGGTGTTTATATATACAAATTTCTAGAAGATATAAAAATGATGCATCGTTTGCTTTCCTGGAAGATTCTTTTCATCAATCTGGTTCTAAACAACATCTTTTTTTAATTTTTACATTCTTGTTTTATGTGTATGGGTGCTTTTGTACCATATTGATTTAGGTGCCCATGGAAGCCAGAGCAAGGTATGTGATACTCTGGAAGCAGAGTTGCAGATGGCTTTGAGTTGCCATGTAGGTGCTGGGAATAGAACACAGATCCTTTAGAAGGGCTAATCCATCTCTCCATCCCTAAACACTGCATGATCTTAATGTAGTATGACTATTCTAGCAAATGTAACCCTAAAAATATATTAAATACAAAAATTTCTTCACTTTGCTTCAGGACTTACTTTTCTACCCACAGTATTATCATTATATCACCATGGTATTATCAAGCCAACTTCCTAAATGGTGATTCAGAAATAGGTAAGTTTAAATGATGACAGTATATTCAGGAACAATGACGGGCTAGTATTTGTTGCAAGAACACCTACTCCCCTCCTGCTAAGGTCTCAATACAAAACAAAGATCCCCCTTATTAGTTTACTGAGCTTACTTACAGGGGATGGTGACTCCAAAGAAGCAACACTGGGAAGTCTGTACCTAGCAAGGATGATACACAGATGGAGCACTCTTCTAGTCTTCTCCAGCCTACATACTCTAACCTCCCCCTGATTCCTAGGGCCATGTGCAATCAATGCAGAATTGCTTACAATCCCAACTCCCCTCTGAGGAAAGGTCAACAGTTCACATGCCCAGCTGGGAATAGAAGGCTGGAGAGCTCAACTTAGTGGTAAAGGGGAGGCGAACCTCTGGGTTCAAAACCCAGTACTAATAAATAAAAGGCCATGCTTTTAATCCCAGCACTCTGGAGGCAGACGCAGATAGGTCTCTTTGAGTTTGGGGCCAGGAAGGTCTATATAGTAAGTTCCCGGTCAGCCAGAGTGACACAGTGAAACTTTCAGCTGGAAACAACTCAAACAAGAACCAAAAAAGTTCTGGTCAAACCAAGTGGCCTACTCAAGTAAACACAACCCAAGGCGCAGGGTCAAGAGTTCAAGGTAAAACTTAGCTATATAGCAAACTGCTAGACCAACTGCAAGAGACCCTGTCTTAACACACTCACACTTTTGGATGCCATAGCAATCCTGCAAAGAACCTGCAGCAAAGATCCTGAAAACATGGAAAAGCACAAACTTCGGAGTAAAGACTTATGGGTAATAAGGGCTAACAAGATGGCTCAGTAAAAGGTGCCTTGACAAGCAAGCCTGATGATCTGAGTTTGATTTCCAGGACCCATAGTTGACTGAGAGAACCAACTCACAAAGTTGTTCTTGAATCTGTATAGTCACTGCAGGATACACCCCCTCTCCTAAATAAAATAAAAAAAAAATAATAATATTGATAATAAGATAGGTGTGGTGCTGCACATTCCCATCGTCTTAGCACCTGTGAGGCTTGGGGAGGAGAAATATAAATTCTAGGTCAGCCTGAGACATATAGAAGACTATCACACAAAAAAGAGAATTAGGTACTGGGGAGATGGCTCAGAGGCTAAGAGTGCTTTGTTTGCAAACATGAAGATTTGAGTTCTAATTCCCAGCAAATACACACACAGCTGGGCATGGTCATGGGTGGAGACAGGAAGATTCAGGGGCCTTTCTGATGCCAGCTTAGCTCTGGAGTCAGCGAACAACCCCGTTTCCAAGGAATGACATAAACAGTAGTAAACATTTGATGCATAACTTTGGTCTCTGCACACCAATCTACCTGTACACATGCATGTACATACACCACATACACTCATAGACTTTTAGATAATTTTTTTTAAAATAATAAAGAATTAATGACAAGTTAGGGATAGAAGCATGTCTGCACTCCAAGCACCCAGCTGTCTAAGCTAGAAGAGCACACTTCAGGACACCTGAGCTACACAGCAAAGACTCTCTTTAACAAAAGCAAAAACAAATAAAAAAAGGAAAACAGGGGAGGGGGGTGTTGCTAGAGAGATGGCTCAGCTGCTAGACCAAAGACCCAGGTTGGATTCTTAGAACTCACATGGGGTTACAGTATGTCTAAGGAGGTTCTGATGGCCTCTTCTGGCTTCTGTGAGCACTACATGCATGGTGCACAGACATACATGCAGGTAAAACATCACAGATCACGGAGAAAAAAAATAAGAGTCAAGTCATTTCATACACTGATAATACAGATAAAGTGGTAGGCCAATTCTGTCTAGCTCCACCCTTAATACTAATGTATACTCTTGATCCTGTAGAGGACACACATTGTATATATATATATATACACCGATACTAAATAATGTAACTAAAACTTCTGGTCAAAAGACTGTCGCACAGATTGCTACTGTTATTAGACAGAGCAAAGTTAAGAAAAATCAGTCATGGGCCTGGACAATGGCTCAGTAGTTAAGAGAGCAGACTGTTCTTCCACTGGACCAGAGTTTAGTTCCCAGTATTCACATGGAGGCTCATAGCTGGTTAATTTCAATTCTAGGCAATTCCTGACCTTAATCTGACCTTTATGAAACCAGGTATGAGTACATTGAAAAGAGATATGCAAGCAAAACACCAATGTACCTCAAATTATTTATTTTGAGACAATGTCTCACTATGTAGCTGATTGGTCTGGAACTCCCCATGTAGACCAAGCTGGCCTCAAACTCAAAGATCCACCTGCTGCTGCCTCCCAAATACTTGAAGCAAGGGATGCATTACCCTTGCTACCAAGCCCACATTAAATCCATGTTTTTAAAGAAGAATAATTAATCATTATGTTTGGTTTTCTGTTTGTTACTCTGAGTCAGGATCTGCACAGGTTTCCACAGAAGCAGTGGACCTTAGGAGAAACAGCAACATCAACACCCTGTACAACAACTGTCACTTCACAAACGCTCTCCTGCTGTAGGTAAATCACATCCTTCAGCCATGTTAAAGGAGAGGTGCTATGATAATTTGTTTTATCTGAGCCTCAATTTATTTGTTATTAATATTTTCATTCTTTCGTTATTGGAAATAGAAAGACAAGATTCAAATCTATATGTCTTAAATATAATCGCCAATTTTTTTCCCCATTGTTACACTGGGAGCAACAATCTGATCTGGTTTACACAAATTAGCTCCATTTATCATGTCATAATTTTACAAGTAAAAATCCAGGGACAACCAGACATTTGTACCTGTAAGACGGCTCAGCCGCTAAGTACACTTGTCTTGAAAGCCTGCCCCGAGTTCAATCCCTAGAAACCATGTGAAGATGGAAAAAACTGACACCAAAGTTGTCCTCTGACCTTTAGATGCATGAAATGGCATTCACTAGACACATTCATACACACAAAAATTTAAATATAGACACAATTATGTTGTTATACTTTACCATCCTTTATGGCCTATTTAGAAATAGCTAAAGAGTAGTGCAAACAAAGATTGATAGAGAAATCCAAGCACTGACAATGACCATGTGCAGTTGGAAAGTTCACTCACCCATTTTGAAGGGCAGTGGTCACTCTTCTCATCTGTCATCTTCCCACTTTTAAGTGCTTTTCTTGAGTGCTTGATGGTTGTTTTTATGGCAGGCCGACACACATAGTTCTCCAAGTTTTTTGGAGGCTTTTTAGTTCTCTTAGCCTGAAGGCCAATTTTCAATTTTAAGTTTCCCTCTGAGAAGTTTGTTTCTTTCACTGAAAACTGTTGCTGTGCATCAGTCAAACCATCATCTTTTCCTACTTCACTGTTCCTTTCTCGATTCCGCTTGCGCGGATCCTCTTCTTCTTTCGTGTTACTCTCTATTTCTACTTCTCTCTTGCTGGCCAGAGTGCCAGTATTGATGGTAGAAGGACTCTTCCTTGAAAATCCTTCGGAATCAGAACCCAATCCTAACATAGCAGTATTCCTAGAGTCCATCACAAGTGTGTTATTGCCAAGGAATCTTATAAAACTTTTACAGAACACTGTTCCATAAAAAAATACGGTTTTCCAAAACTTGCGACCAGCATCTCTTTCCCTGCAGGATAGATCATAACAAAAATTTATCAGAAAATAAACAATAATTAATAAAGGAGCAATAAGGACAACAGGATAAGCACCAAAAAATCTGTTAAATCAAAACGTAGTTTAGAATATATACACATTATTTACTTGTGAATTCACTTAAAAATTTCGAATTTTTCTTGTTCTGTAGATGTGAACAAGCTATAATACTGTGGCACAAATCAGGCTTTAAGAATCACCACTCCAGCAGAGCATGGAAGCATATTCCTAGATCACAGCACTTAAGGGGCCAAGACAAGAGGATATAAAGTATGAAGCCAGTCACAGGGAGATCTCTCTCTTCAGTGTACTTGTTTGTGTATGTATCTGTGTGTATGTGTGCATCTTGCTTTTTGACAAAGAATCTCATGTAGCCCAGACTTGGCCTTGTACTTGGTAATGAAGAGGATCTTAATCTGACCCTGCTGCTTCCAGCCTCCAAGTGCTAAGATGACATGTGAACACCTGTCTTGAGATTGTAGCTGTTAAAGTGATGCAAGTCTTTAAGACTAGCATGATGGAGGGCTACACAGAGAAATCTTGTCTAGAAGAAGCCAAAACAAAACATAAAAATCATTATAAACAAGCTAAGAAGCTTCTGCTACTGATGTCCAAATACAAATACAACACAGAAATAACTGTGTATTTTGAATCCGATTCTCCTTTTTTCACCCCCCTCTAAGACAGGGTCTGCCTGTAAACCTCAAACTCCTCCTTCCTCAGTCTCCAGAATGCTAGAATTAAAAATGAGCACCATTATGCCTGTCACAAGACTTTAATTTTAAAGAAATATATTTTCTACATTTTTAACAAATCCCATTTTTATTAAAAAAAATAAAGAATTATTTTACTGGCTTTATGTTGGTTTCAAACATTTCATTTTAAAAACTGTCAGGATTATAGACGGAGAGACAGGGAGCCTTGATCTGCTGAGCTACCTCACTGCTTCCCCTTATTTTGAGTTAGAGCTTCTCATAGAACCTCACACTCACCAATCTAGCTAGGCTAACTGGCCAATGAACTGAAAAGATCCACCCGTCCCCGCCCCTCTCCCACCCCAGGAATTACAGCTCAGCTTCTGTAAGTGCTAGGGATAGGACCTCAAGTCCTCATGCTTGTGCACCAAACACTCACCCATCTCCCCAGCCCTAATTCATTATTCTTAATATATCCCATTATTAGTTTAACAAATATTTTCTGAGGGCCTCAAAATTATCTTGAGAACCGTATGACACAGTAAGATATAGTTACCAGTCAAACAAATACTGCATCACAAACTTTAACTTAGAAAGGAAACAACTTATCATATAAATACAGTTATAATGTAAAAGTGTAATAAAAAAAAGTGTTAGTTATTATGGCATATTATGTAAAGGAACAAGAAAAAGATGTTACCAAAGTAAACAGTATGTATGTGAAAATTCCCTAATGATGAAGATGACTGAGGGAGAAGGAGCACAAAATGAAACTGGGAAGACAACAGAAACTGCTTACAAACTGTCTCGTTACAAACTGGCTCTTAAGGATCTGGATAATCCTAGTGCACAAACATGCAAGCACGCAAAACACCAATAACACATAAAATAAATAAGTATTTCAAAGAAATAGTTCAATAATAAGTGTATTGAACTTTAGGTACCTGTGAAACATTTAAGTGTACCAAGCAAACTTCTAGAAATAGATGCATAACATACACTGTACACACAGAGCATTGCTTTAACCAAACACATATGGAAAACTTAATGTTACTAAGTTGTCTTTGTTTTGAACTTGATAAAGGCAATTAACAAATTTAAAATTGCTACATTAGTATATATTTTAAAAATATACAGTGCTCAATAAAAATATATTTGTCAAGTAAAAATATTTAAGTTGCTACATTGTAGAATTAACAATGATTACCCATATTACCCTTAAGACAATTTGATCTTATTTTTATGAGAAGTTTGACTTTATTTCTTGAAATAATGTCTCCCTACTCACAATGTAGTCCTAAATGACCTGCAATCTGTAACAATCTTCCTGTTTCCACCTCCAATGTCACCATTACTGACAGGTCACTTTCACTAAGGAACTTACTTGTTTTTTGTTGTCAGAAACCTTGAAGCCTAGGATAGCCTTAAACTCAATGCAATCTTTATGGTTCCATCTCTCCAGTGCCAAGATTAAAGGTATAAACCACACCCAGTTTATGATAAATTTGTGTTTTCTTCTGTAGACTTCATTAAACAAAACTAGTGACTGCAATTATTCCCTTTGTCAACATTAAAATGCAGATACAAATGAACGAAGACTTTAAAACTCAATATGCACATAGTACATGATTTTTAAATTTATGTGTCTCTGTTGGTCTAAGTGTGTGTAAACACCCACATGTGTGGGAATGCCTGTAGAGGCCAGAAGACAACATGAGATCCACTGGAACCTACTTTCACATAGGTGCTGAGAACTGAACTCTGGTCCTACACAAGAGCTGCAGTGTTCTAACCATTTATTCACCTCTCCAGCTTCCTCTTTAAAATTCTTGTAGATGGTCAATACAATTTACTAGGATACAGGATACAGCAAGTTAGATGAATAATCCTATACTTAAGGAAGGAGACAGGTGTAAGCCAGGCAGAACATTATAAGTGTCAAACTCCTGAGGAAGAAGTATTTTGATTACGTTTGAGAAACATATAGGAAAACTTTGCCTTCCATTTCTTGAACAGAGTCTGAAAAGAGATAGAAGATGAGAAGAGATGGAAACAGAAAGATGCTGTAAATTTGAGTCCAGCCTGGACTATACAATGAGCTGAAGGCAAGCCTAAATAAAGTTACAGTGTAAAACTGTACCTTAAAAACCACCATTATTTAGCTAGGCAGTGGTGGTGCACACCTTTAATCCCAATACTCAGAACAGAGGCAGGTAGAGATTGAGGCCAGCCTGGTTTAAATAATGAGTTCCTGGATAGCCAGGGCTATGCAGAGAGGAACCCTGCCTCAACCAAAACCCAAACAAAAAACCCACTGATTAAATTTAAAAAAAAACTTTATATGTTATAAGTATGTATGTCTGTGTACCACATGCATGCCTGGTGCCCAGAGAGGCCAGAAGGTGGTCCCCTGGAACTGGAGTTACATACAGTGTGAGCCATTATGTGGGTGCTGGTAATCAAATGTGGGTACTCTGGAAGAGCAGCCCATACTCTCAACCACTGTGCCATCTCTCCATCCCTTTAGTCTCAAAGAGAAGACACCTCTCTCTCTTTCTTTCTTTCTCCCTCTCCCCTCACTGCACACCTCTGATATTTAGAGGTAGAGATTCTTTGCGTAGCCCTGGCTGTCCTGAAACTCACTGTGTAAACCAGACTGGCCTTGACCTCCAGAGACTGACTGCCCCTGCCTCCAGAGTATTTGTATTAGGAGTTGTGCACAACCATACTCGGCAAAACATTTCATTTACAACAACTTGCCTAATAATTTGCGATCATTCCTGACTCCCTTCTCTCAATCTTTCTATATGCATTCCATCAACAAATGTCAGTTTCATTCTCAAAACATGCAGTCATTTCTCACTACTTCAATAACTACTATATGAGAATTACTTTGCTCTGTCTGTCAAAAGTAGTAGTGTTTTTAATAATTTGATATACTGCAGAACATTCAAATCTGGGCCAATAAAGATGGCTCAGCGTGTAAAAAAGGCAGCTAATACTCAAGACAGATGACCTGAGTTTGATCTCTGGAACAAGGATCTCTGAAAGAACAGAAAATCATAGAACCCATGAGAACTATAACTGAGCACTTAACCTCTCAAGTATGCAGACAATAATAAAAATTTTAAAAACAAATAAATAAAATTCGTTATCAAATGGCAATGACTATGCTTATTAATTTTATCAAACAAACCCAAAAAAGTTGAAACTCCCTGAAATACATACTGCAGTATTATCTGGTAGTCAATAAAATGAGAAGTTTTAATTTTTATTTCATTTATCTTTTTGTATATGTGCAATGTATACACAAAGGTGTGTGGGTCTGTCTCTTTCCCTCTTTCTACCTTATTCCTTTGAGAGTTTGTGTCTGTGTAGGGTGGAAGACAACTTTAGGGAATTAGTTCTGTAGGTCCCAGAAATCATACTCAGATTCGTAGCAAGCCATCTCACAAGCCTACATAAAAAGAAACAAAACTGAAAAAACCAGAATCTCACTGTGTGTCCTTAGCTGCCCTGGAACTTGCTATGTATATTGACCTTGAACTCACAGAGATTCACCTGCCTCTGTCTCAGCTTCCAGGATGCCAGAATTAAAGGCATGTACCACCAAGTCTATCTCACTAGCTCACCAAAATTCAACCCCAAAATAAGGCGAGTAATAGATGACAGTTGACACCCTGTTTTCATCATTATACAATGTGCACATACTGAAATAATCAGTCTATATGCAATTATGTCAACAGAAAACAAATGATGTGACAGAGAAGAAGGAAACAATGACACGCTACCAACATCTACAAACTTCTAGGATGCTAAGCTTTCCTCTTACTTCTCTAGTAGTAAATTCTAAGTCTCACTTGCTGGTTTGACTTGGGTCTACCAGCTCTCTGAATATTGGTAGCCCTTGGAGCACTTTTCTACTTTAAATTCTATCTGAGTATTAAATTACACGGTATATGACTTTTAAAATGCAGACTCAACAGAGCCTGTTCAATATTTTTGCAAAGCCCATTCCTCCTTTGATCTCTTTAACTGTATTCAATCTCTGTAACTGTATTACCACCAGCTGCTCAAGTCAGAAACCTGGCAATCATCCTGAATTTTTTAGCTATCCCCAACTTTCAACCTAATCTAACACCAAAATTCACCAATAACTGGCTGATTATACCTCATCGTTTTCAATTCCACTACTACCGATGTTTAAAAACTTTTTTTTTTTTTTTTTGCCTAGAACACAGAAAAGACTTCTAATTTCTTGACCTGGTGCACGATAATTCTGTATTCTGTCAATTATGTTTTAAATAAATGCTGATTGGCCAGTAGCCAGGCAAGAAGTATAGGTGGGACAACCAGACAGGAAGTAGAGATAGGGCAATGAGAACAGAGTATTCTGGGAAGAAGGAAGCTCTTTCTGCAGTCCTGTTCAGACACTGAAGAAGGAAGATGTGACCTGCCCCACCGAAAAAGGTACTGAGCCATGTGGCTAACATAGATAAGAATAATGGGTTAATATAAGTTACAAGAGTTAATAAGAAGCCTAGGCTAATGGGCCAATCAGTTTATAACTTATTAGACCTCTGTGTGATTTTCTTTGGGGCGTACAGGCTGTGGGAACTGGGCAAGACAGAAACCCCAGCAAGCAGGCCCTCATGTTACATTGGCCTATCTACCTTGTTTTCCCTTTAGGTTTAAATTATAGCCAAAGGGGGGAAAAAAAAGGTCTAGAAAATGCCATTTGTATACTTAAAACTATACTTTTTTGAACTCTCCTTTCAGGGTGAGGGCTGGAGAGATAGCTCAGTGGTTTTATTATGAGCAGGAGAGATGGCTTAAGGGTTAGGAGCACTGGCTGCTCTTCCAGAGAACCAGGGTTCAATTCCCAGCATCCACATGGCAGCTCACAGCTGTCTATAACTCCAGTTCAGGGGGATTGGACACGTTTCAGGGCCAATGCATATAAAATAAAGTTAAATAAACTAAAAAGAAATCTTTCAGATATAAAAGCTCTCAACCCCAAATGTAACTAATAATATGCTCAGCAGCGCGGTAGAGTATTTTTATTACACACTGTGTAGAGGGAGCATGTACAAGCTCAAAATCAGATCCAGGACACTTTTAAATTTTCCTGTGCAAGCACGGGCTGTTGTCAGCACTCGTGTGCTTGTTGAAAAGTGCACAGGATGGCACTTTACAGATCATCAGTGCTTATTTTGGTTGTAACTGCTCTTCTATATGGAGACTCAATGTTTCTCACTGTGCTGGTAATAGAGCAAGAGTCAACAAACAACCAAAAAAAAAAAAAAAAAAAACAAATTCTGGTAACACCTATGGTATTTGTGTTCTACATATCTTTTTCCTTCCATCAGAACATATACTTACTCTTTGTGTGGCACTTTCTTCCAATCTCTGCCCAGATTACTTCTGCTCCCAATCAATCAAAAGCACTAGGAATCAAATGCAGGGAATCAGGCTTGGTGACAAGCATCCTTACCCACTCAGCAATCTTGCTGTCCTCTAATATTCCATTTCTATAAAAGTTTTCTGTGGAAGAACTGAAACCCTCACTCACTGACAAAAGCAATGTAAAATGGTGTTGGGAGTGTTTGGTAGTTCTTCAAAGGTTAAGCAATTGCCATATGACCCTGACAATTTCACTCTTAGATACATACCCAAGACAAATGAAAATAGACACACACACACACACACAAATGTTTAGAGCAGCTTTATCAGATGGGTAGAGTCTGCCTACAATACCAACATCTATAGAGCAGAGGCAGGAGGGTCACTGAGTTCCAGAATGACTTGGTCTAGCATTAAGCAAGTTCTAAGTCCTAGATCAGCCAGCACAACATGGTGAGATACTGTGCCCAAGGGAGGAAAAAAGAGAACTGGAGAGATGACTCAGTGATTAAAAGCAGTTGTTGCTCTTGCAGAGAGGATCCAGGTTTGGGTCCCAGCACCCACATGATGGTTCACAACCATCTCTAATTTCAGTTCCAGGGGATCTAATGGCCTCTTCCAGCTCCACATGCACACATACATGCAAGCAAACACTCATACATATAAAAATAAAGGAAATATATTTTGAAAGTAATTTTAAAGTTCTATCCTCTGGACCCATACAATGAAAGGAGAGAAATGACTCTGACAATGTTCATCTCTCACGCATACACACACGTAATAAAAATGCAAGACAATGGGGCTGGAGAGATGGCTCAGAGGTTAAGAGCATTGCCTGCTCTTCCAAAGGTCCTGAGTTCAATTCCCAGCAACCACATGGTGGCTCACAACCATCTGTAATGGGGTCTGGTGCCCTCTTCTGGCCTGCAGTCATACACAAGACAGAATACTGTATACATAATAAATAAGTAAATAAACCTTTAAAAAATGCAAGACAATATCTGTACATGACAGCAATTCAATATCAACACTTGGGAGGCAGAAGTAGGTATGAAGATGAGGAGTTCAGGGTCACCCTGAGCTACACGACACCTTGTACCAGTGAAACTAAAACAGGCAGATATGCCAGGCATGGTAGCCCATGTCTTGAATTCACGGCACTCAGGAGGCAGAGGCAGGTGGATCTCTGAGTTTGAGGCCAGCCTGGTTCACAGAGTGAGTTCCAGGACAGCCAGGGCTACACAGAGAAACTCCACTTGTTGTTGCTTTGGGGGTTAGGGGGTGACGACAAAAATCCAGGCAGATATATAGAAAAGAAATTTGTAGTTACTGCTAGAGCAAAGGGAGAATATGTGAGATAGGGAAGGACTGCTAATAGATGCTGTGATGAAATATTTTTAAATAATATTATATATAGTGACTAAGCAGTCATATAACCATGTGGCTGTATTAAAAGCCATTCATTTGTACATTTCAGTTAATTTGCATTGATCCTCCTGCCTGCCCCTGGGTATTAGGATTAGACTTGTGTACCATCATGCCTGACACTTCCCACAGGGTAATACCTTTCCTCTCCCCACCTTGGACAAAAGGACCATGCTGTACTGTAACACGTTAGTTAACAGGACTCTTAACTGTAAAATTCTTGAAGGAAAAAAATTGTCTTTTCTTTACCCCTAGGCTCAATGTTATTTAAAAAAAATCTGATGGATCAAACTTAAGTACTTCATGGAAGGAAGTCTTTTCCCACTTTGTACAGAAGCAGAATATGAAAGGCCTATATGGTAGTGCACACCTTTAATCCCAGGACTCAGGAGGCAAAGGAAGGCAGATCTCACAGAGATCCAAGCCAGCAAGAGCTACAAATGGAGACCCTGTCTCAAAGTAAATATAAATAAATTCAACTAAAGGTTTGAGGGGTACTAGAAGATTCCTCAGCAATTGTTGGTCTTGCAGAGGAATTGGGTTTTCAGTTCCCAGCACTGACATGGTGGCTCACAACCATCTGAACTCCAATTCGGGGATAAGACCCCCTTTTCTGATCTCCATGAACACTAGGCACACACATACATGCAAGCAAAATACTCAATATATGTAAAATAACTTTTTCATAGCAGAATACAGGAGCAGGGACATAGCTCAGTGAATAAGAGCAATTGCTGCAGGCACCAAGATTTGAGTTTGAATGTAAAAGCCAGACATGGCTATCTGTACTTCAACACTAGGATGAAGAGAGACGGGCAGATATTAGGGCTCACTGGCCAGGCAGTCTAGCTGAAACGACAAGCTTCTGGTTCAGTGGGAGACCCTGTCTCAAGTGAATAAGATAGGCTAAAAGATACGTTGCTTCCTCCTTTGGCCTTCACATCCTCATATACATGCAAAACACACACACACACACACACACAATGAGGTAAGTATTACTCCTGTACAAGTCCTTTTCAATTAGTAGATTCCATATTGCAAACGGGTAATTTCTTTGCATGTTGACCTAAGTGGTTATTCACTTGGGAGAAAACAAAGTTAGATGCATTTTTTTATGTCCTTTAAAACAAATAGGCTAGGAGAGATGAGTACTGGCTTCTCTTCTAGAGGACCATACAAGTACCCATCTGGCAGCTCACAAATATCTGAACCCCAATTCCAGGGGATCATCCAACATTCTCTCCCAGCCTCCAGGAACCAGACACTCATGTGATTCACAGACATACATGCAAGCCAAGTACCCATATTTATAAAATAAAAATTTAATAATTTTAACTTTAAAGTACTTGCCTAAGTATAACCAAAGACCTGAGGGCTCAACCTCTAACACTGAAAGTGTTGGTAGGAGAGCAAGATGGAAAATGTATAACTTTTCTCAAAGATGACACAAGCAAGTAAAATAAACATAGTTCTTAGCTGTACAGAAGCGACCCTGTTTTGTTAACCTGTTTCTCAGTTGTTTCTCACATACACGTGGTCCAACGTGGAGAGAGAGGAAAAGAATTAAATACCTGGAGTGTCTCAGACATGGCAGTATACAGTTCTAATAACAGAAGCAGGAGGACTGGTACAAGTTAAAGACTAGCCCAGTCTATATAGCCAGTCCCCAGGCTAGTCAGGTGTACACAGTAAGAATCAATCAGAAAAGACTATCTGTGAGGAGAAAGAAAAACTAAGGGAGACAGATTCCCTAGAACAGAAGTTATAGACAGTTGTGAATCACAACCAATCATCTCTGCAGCTCATTGAGAAAAAAACTTTTGAGTAACTCGGCAGTCTTGTGCAACAATGCTTGTTAGGATTACATTTCATTTATGGTGCAGGGGTGGGCATGCACATGCAACATCATGCATATGGATACCAGAGGACACTGAAGGAGCTAGTTCTCTCCTGTCACCATGAGATAGATCCTTCAGCTAGGTGGTAAGCACATTAACTGTCCGAGCCATTCCACCAGTCCATATTTGCTGTTTGTGTTTAAAGATCCACTTTATCTTAAATTATATGTGTGCGTGAGAGCAGGTATCTATGCAGTCCAAAAGAAGGCATCAAATGACCTGGACTGGAGATGGTTGTGAGATGTCCAATGTGGGTGCTAGCAATCAAATGCAGCTCCTCTGCTACGGCACTATGAGCTCTTAACCACTGAGTCACTTTTCTGACACACACACGCACATCTTAGTTTTTATTTGATTTGAGACAGGCTCTCTATACAGATATGGAAGGTCTGGAACTCTGGCTTTGAACTCACAAAGATCTGTTTGCTTGTGCCTCCCAAAGGCCTGTGCCATAACACCCAGTAACTTTTTAGTTTTTTTTTTTAAAGATTTACTTTAATTATATGCATGTGTGCTTTTTCTTCATGCATGTCTAGGCACCATCTGTGTACAGCACATGAAGAGGTCAGAAGAGAGTGTCTGATGCCTGGAATGGTGAGTTGCCATGTTGGGGGCGGGGAGGGGGATGATGACAGGGATGACTGGGAATCTAACCTTGGTCCTCTGAAAGAGCAGTAAGTACTCATAAGCACTAAGCCATCTCTTCAGTTCCCACTTATGGCTTTTTTTTTTAACAGTAATAAATCAACAATGTAAGCTTTGAAATTGTATATGACATGATCTAACAATTAACTGGCTTTTTTTCGGGGGGGGGGGAGGCTATCATGCTGTAGCTCTGGCTGTCCTGGAACTCAGTAGACCAAGCTGGCTTCAAACTAGAAGATCTGCCTACCCCTGCCTCCCAAGTGCTGGGATTAGAGGCGTGTGCCCTTAAACCTAGCACAATGAACTGACTTTAAAAATTATTTTTAACTCATAGAAGGTGCATCTAAGAAATACTTGCTAATGTGAACAAAAGCTTTACCTTGTTCTATAATTACTTGATTTTCTTCCTTAAAATTAAACATATATACACATAAATAGCTTAAGTTTCTTCAAAAAAGCAATTGTTCATTATTATTTATCTTTTTCTGCATCTAAACATTAACCTCCCAACCTGTTATCACTTAGTTGGATCTTCTCTGAAAACATATACTAATATTCACCCAGTGGTTATTCTATATGATTGACTCAAGCCCTTTGAGACCTATTTTTCAAATATCAATTATTCATTTCTTCTTTTCAAAGACAATATTTTAAATTTCTTGCATTTGCCATATTGGGCTTAGTCAGGAAATATTTAAACTCTAGAGTTTTCACTTTCAGCAGAAATGAATTAGGAAGTCCACCATTTACACTAAGAAGCCAAAACAAAACTAATTTAGAATTGATACACTGTCCTCCTTAAAACAAACAAAACTGAGACTAGGTATAAAATACAGAAAAAAGAATAAAATGCAGAGCCAAAGATTAAGTCAACAACTCATGCCTTATTTACTATGGAACTAAACATGCGCTATGAACAGAAGATAGAAACCACAGTTATGAAGATGGCTCAGAGGGTAAATAAAGGCCCTTGAAGCTAACTAAGCCTGATAACACTTTAAGAGAACAGACTTCTGAAAGTTGTCCTCTGAATTCCACATGTGTGTGAGCATGCACACAAAAATACACACTAAATTCTTATAAAGAAAGAAAACGATGAAATATTAACTGTTGGTGGAACTGGCAATCATCTCCACTATAGCATAACTGCCAGCCATTTTAGTGGGAAAGTATATTTAACAATCACTTGAGGTCAGGAACACCAGACCCCCTGAGCAAAATGGCAAGATCCCGTCTTAAAAAAACAAAAACTAGGCTAAGTATGATGATAATCCCAGCATTCCAGAGGTTGAGGCTGAAGGATCAAGTTTAAGACAAAACGTAAGTTAAATAGGCAAGTCTGAACTAAGAATGAGACCCAAATAAATAAATTTAGGCAAATGAATAAATTCTACTTTAAGGATAAAATGTCAGTTTTCTGAAACATCTTCTCACTCAAGGGCAAGCATTCACTTTCATTTTCTTGCTTTTGTTTACCATGGTTGTAAGGTAGGTAACAAAACCAAAAGTACCAACTCCCCAAGTACCCATACATAGTGCTCACAATCAGATTTTCAAAATCAAAACAATGTGTTTCATTCTTGTAAATAGCAAGTTGCCTTAAGACTGAACTACTGAACTATTCAGCTCTCATTCAATGTCTCCAATGCCAACTCATTTTTCTGTGTAATTGGATTCCACTAGAAAATGGTTTTTAACATCTTGTCAGTATGACTAAAACAATAAAAAAAGTATCAACATACTATTTGTCACTTGCGAATGTGATAAAGCTGACACGCTTTTCTGATTAATCAGCAAACATCTAAGAGCAGTCACGTGAATTTCTATTCACCTCAGTTTTTTTCTTAGATGGTAGAGAATTCCCTATTGACAAAATAAAAGTAACTGGAATAATTGATTTAATTCCAACTATCATCAGATAGAATATTTAAGAGTTATAATAACCTATCTATGGAGAATGATTTTCAATATAAGGATGAAAGAGTAGAGGGCAGGAGAGATGGCTGTAGATAAGAGCACTGGCTGCTCTTCCCAAGGACTTGAGTTCAATTCCCCAGTACCCACAAGTACTATGGAGTTATCTCTAACTGCAATTCCAGGGGATTGGACAATACTTCTGGCTTACACGGGCACACAATATACAAGTAATAAGGACTACACACAAGTAAAACATCCATACACATAAAACTTTTCTTAAAATTAAAAAATATTCTAGTGTGGTGGCGCCTACCTTTAATCGCACCACTCAGGAGGTAGAGGCAGGCAGATCTCTGTGAGTTGAAGAACAGCTTGGTCTATGGAGTGGGTTCTGGGACAGTTAAGGCTATTACACAGACAAACCCTGTTTTGAAAAACAACAACAAAAGAACAAGAGGGAGGGAGGGGGAAAAAGATTTCTGAGGCAAGCATGGTGGCACATGCCTATAATTCCAGCACTTGGAAGATCAGGAGTTCTAAGTTTCAGGCCAACCCCAGTTACATGAGACCCTATCTACAAAATAAACAAATCTAAAACATGGGATATAACATTGGTAAGTACCAAGATGACCAATAAGTAGAGAGGCTAATACCTTCATACAAAGAAAGAGAAACAGGAGTGGAAAGTAGCTCAGTTGATAAAGCGCTTACTTTGCAAGCATGAAACCCTGTGTCTGACCCCAGTACCAGTGTAAAAACTGCCAGGTGTGGGGTCTGCTTGTGACCTCAGTGTTAGGGATATATGGCAAGAGCTAGTGGGTTCCTGGAGCTACCAGCTAGCCAGTCAGCCTCATCTACTACTAGCTGAGGCCAGGCTAGTAAGACCCTCTTTGAAAGACAAGATAGACAGCGACTGAGAAGGAATGATACTTGAAGTTGTCCTTGGACTTCCACACACCAGAACACACAGATACATGCGCTCATATACATGTGTCCACATAAAGAAACAAACAAATAATAGCTACTCTGAGAACAATTATAAGAACTAGCAGCATAAGTCAAAACAAAATTATAAGCTACTACAATGAACACTGCCCTTTTCTGTGGAAGGTGACACAGGAGACCTTACACAAGATCACATTAAAGCTCTAAGGTGCCTTTAAAATACTCAGACTGGGGATGGAGAGAGCTCAGCAGTAAAGAGCACTTGCTGCTCTTGTAGAGGACCACAGTTTAGATGCCAGCAATCTTTAACTCCAACTCCAGGGGGATCTGATAACCCTCTTCACCCTTTTCTAGCTTCTCTCTTATCTCTCTCTTTCTCTCTCTCTCCCCCTTCCCCCCTCTCTCTCCCCCTTCCCCCCTTTCCCTCCCTTTCTCCCTCCCTCCCTCTCCCCTCTCTCTCCACACACCACCCCTGAGAAAAAGCCCAACAAGTGGCAGCTTCCACCTAAACACTTAGAATAAAGCCAATGGAACTGCTGATACTGTAAAGCCAATACCCTGCAAGATATTTGGAAGTTCTGCTATGTACTGTGTAAGACACAATGTAAAAACAGGACACGATCCTTTTCTATTACTGTTTTGTTTTGCTTTGCTTTGTTTGAAACAGGGTCTTGTCTGGGTCCTTTCTCATTACTGCACCTTAAGAAACTTGAACCATTTGTGTGTGTGTGTGATTTTAAGTATTTATTTTGTTTTTGAGATAAGATCTCGATATGCTGATGCTGCCTAGGTTGACCTCAAACTCAAGGTAAGCTTAAGTGATCCTCCTGTGTAGCTCGTGGTGGCTCAGGTCTCTTAATTCCAGGACCTAGGAAGCAAAAGCTAGACGACTTGCATAAATTTGAGGCTAATCTGAGCTACACAGTGAATCCCAGGATACTGCTTCCTCCAAGATTAATTTTGAAGTATCTGAAATATATAAGGGGCAAAGCACGTATAAACACACACACACACACACAGCATATAAAATGGATGAAATAACACCACGGACACACCCATTAGGCATTGGAGAAAATATCAAACTTTTCACAAATACATAGCTCTTCCTTCCGCATAGCTTTACAAAGGCCATTCCAATACAAAGTAAGAGACTGGATGGAGAGCTAGTCCAACACTTGTTAGAGCACTTGTTGCTCTTGCAGAGGACTCTGGTTCCTTCTCAGCAATCACAGAGTAACCAATCCGGATCCAAGGCCCTCTTCTCATCTCATGGACGTCACAACACACACAGTCTACATGCATATATACAGGCTAAGCATTCATATACATAAAATAACACAAATCTAAAAACAGACAAAATACTTTCCCTAAGATCCTACAGTCTACTCTGTTAAAATGCCTTCTCCAAAATAAGTCTTTCTGAATCCTGTTCCTTTAAAAGTCCTCTAATTATTTTTAATTTCACAGATAGTCAACAAATGATTTCTCAATTTTACATCCAAAAGTATTTTTGCCTTTATATACACCCCAAAATGGCATCAAGACCTTTTTATACCAGAAAAATATAGTAATGCCATCCTGGGATCAAAAAACCAGAGCATGCCAGGCCTGGTAACAAACATACCACAATGTTTGCTTTCTTACATCAGATGCATGTGGTTTCTTTTTTTTTTTTTAAGACACAGTCTCACTATATTCTGGTCTTACTACACTCCTACACTAGGCAGACAAAGCTGCCTTTGAACTCAAGATTCACCTGCTGCTGCCTCCCCAAATACTGGGATTAAAGGCATGCTCCACCACACCCAGCATGAAGGCATTTAAAAACAAAAACAAAAAACATTACTTTTCATACATGTGTGTGCACCTAGATGAGTTTATGTGCCCCACATTCATCCAAGAGCTGGCAGAGGCCAGAAGAAAGTGCTGAGTTCCCTGAAGCTACAGTTAAGGGCAGTTGTGTAGCGCCATGAGTACTGAGAACCAAACCTGGTCTTTTGCAAGACCAGGAAGTGCCCTTAATAGACAAGCTATTTCCCTCAGCCACTGAAAACACTTTTAAATATATAACCTTATATACAATACACAGTTTTATAGCTTCCTAAGAATAGCAATATAATTGAGTAAACACATTTGTTTCAAAAGCCTGCACCCGACCTGATCCCAAACTATGCAAAGATGGAGGAGACGACAACTCCACAGAGTTGACTTCGGACATCCTTATGTACCATGGCAAGCACACCCACCCACACATAAAAATAAAACTTTAATTAAAATAATAAATGCTATTAAAACCCTTTGCAATTAAGTTGCAAATTTCAATTTCTCCTTCTAGTCTGGAGAGTCATCAACATTATGCAAGTCATAAATTCAACTGGAATAAAATCTCTAGAACAGCAGAGACTACGTATTATTCATCATAAGTGCTCTTCATGTAGAAGTAATGAAACATACAAACTAAACTAACGAAAATAACGAAACTAAACAAACAAAAAAGAATGGGGGGAAAAGAACTTTGAATTATCAGTCTCAACAAACAATGAGACTATAAAGGTGTTGCAAAACAAGCCAAACAAACAGAACTCACAGTTGTCTACCAACTACAGAAATACATTTTGAGCAGACAAATCCTTTTTTTCTTTTGGTTTTATTGAGAACACCTCACTCTACCACCTAAGTTGGCTTAGAACTCACTACACAGGCCAGGCTGGCCTTGAACTCATAATCTTCCTGTCTAGTTTTCTCTAAATGCACGAAGCCTGTCTTGAGGGCAAATTTAAACCCTGACCCTAAAGTTCTCCTGATGGTCACACTCAAAAACAAAATTCATGTGGAAACTGGGTGTCTCAAGATCAGAGCAAATACCGGTTCTATCTCATTACAACTTAAGTTCCTCAAAGTAAACACATACTAGATGGGTGAAGCGGTGGCGCACGCCTTTAATCTCAGCACTCGGGAGGCAGAGACAGGTGGATCTCTGTGAGTTTGAGGTCAGCCTGGTCTACACATCGAGTTTCAGGACAGAAAGGGCCACACAGTAAGATACTGACTCAGAAAAATCAAAAGTATATACATAATTCATGTGTAAATTATATATATAAAACAATCTAAGCACCATTAATCTAGATTAAGAAACAAACTAATAATAAGACTTGAATTAGTTCAAAGATTCTTTCTTCATATTCATAGAGGGGATCCTTACTACAAAATTAGCCTTTCGAAGAATTCCTATAGTCCAGCCAAGAAGTTCCAATATCCAAAAGGCACATATCAATAATTCAGATTCCAAAAACAGTTTACTCATAAATGCCAAAAGAAACTGCCAAAGAAGCCAGGCAAGTTGGCTCATGCCTGTAATCCCCAGAAGGCTGTGGCAGGAAGATTACAATCCTCAAATTTGAGGCCAGCCAGTTTGAGCTACAGAGAGCTAACCCTGTTTCAAAAAGACGACAAAAGGAAAATGTTAAGATAAAGTCAGTCACAACACACCATCCTGCTGGGTGAAGGCACTCTTGTATCCTTCTACAGTAAAGTGAGCAACCAAAATTCCTTCTAAATTAAATGGGCATTAAAATTTTTTTTAAAGATGTGTGTGTGCGCGCATGTGCGTGCACACCAGGGCTATATGCAGACATTAAAAGAGCTGGAGCTATAGGTGGTTGTGAGCCACCTGAAGTAGGTGCTGGGAACTGAACTTGGGTCCTCTGGAAGAACAAGTATATGCTCTTAACCGCTAAGCCATCTCTCCAGCCCCTTGTCTTGTTTTCTAAGATAAGGTCTCTTGTAACCCAGGCTGACTTTAAACTTACTATGAAGCAGAGGCTGGGTTCGAACGCATGATCTTCCTGCCTCAGCTTCCAGAATGCTGGGATTACAGGTGTGAGCCACCACACTCAGACTGAATAGGCTTTTAATGAAGGTTTCATGGTTTCAATTCCACATGGATTCACTTGTTCTCTCAATAGGCTGACAACTCCCCTCATATGCACCCCAAGCTATTACACAAGCTAATCAACAGATCGCGGTTATTCTTATCCCAAGACAGGGATCGATTATTAAGTATCCAATAATTATGTTGTTGTTCATTGAGACAAAGAAGATCCTTTCTCTTGTAGATATAAAGCTAAACTGCCCAGATGGCAGTGTGGCTCAGTGGTAGAAAGCTTGCTAGCAGGTTTAATGCCTTGGGTTTAATCAAACAGATGCACCCTCCCCAAAAAAAACCCAACCAACAACAAACAACAGCCACACAAGTACAAATTAGGCTGTGAAAGCATTTCAGTTATCAAACATACACACTAAATTATCAGAAAGGCTCTGCTTGCTGTGTGAACACAAAACAGTTAAAATACCTATTTGATAGGTCAGACAGGAAGAACAGTATATATTCCACACGTTTGGCACTTTAGGCTCTCACAAGCATAATCTAACCATATGCCTCCTTTCCAGATACACTTATATTTGCCAATAACAATCTCCTGAGGCACTATGATATGGGCAATACATTACTAAGCTAATAATCAAAATATCTTGTAGTCCCAACTTTGCCACTAATTTAACATGTGACCTTGGAAGAGTACCTCTTCACGCCCCAAATTCCTACTTTCCTATCATTTTCAGAGCTCTAGGATTACAGAGAAACTGAAAGCATTCTGAGTATAAAAACCTTATGCTAACATAAGCACTACTATAGATCCACATGGCCTTATTCTCGGCCTGATCACTCTGAGGGTGATGTTCTGGGCTTTCATATTTACACAACTGACTATTCAAAAACACAAGCTACGTCAAGTTTCCTCCCTCCCTGGTCCTCGCAAGCTTGCTGTATTATCTAGTAGGCAAAAGTACGTGTACACTATCGACCTCGAGGACACGTCCCAGCATTTGTTTTTAAAAGGGAACTCCACTGCACTTCCACAAATGCAGTCACCTCCTGAGCACTTTCCATCTTTGCACACACACACATAAACACAGCAGCTATAACCAACAGACCGTCTGGTCTTGAAGACCAAAAACATTTCTTTCCAAAGTACAAAGTAACCAATGACATTTATTTATTAAACTTATTAACAGATCAGTATGTCATGTCTGCACATAGTTCCGCCTTTAGAGAACACCAGTCTCATACAGGTAAACTACCCTCTGAAGATCATCTCCCTGGCCACTTCTGTCCCTTAAACAGACAGACATAAACTGGATCTTGGGAGATGCTCCAATCAGGCCTACTACAAAACTAACCTGTCAGGGGCACAGCCGACTCCGCCTCCACTCACTTACTTTCCCCGTCCCCCTCCCCCAAAAGAAGCGCCCGCCGGTCAGGGACACCCCGCCACCCCGCCTAGAGGGACTTCCCGGTAAGCTCAGGATCCCTTTCCCTCCTCTCCCCTCCCCCATCCGCACCCCGCTCTCCCGGAGGTCCAGGTCCGGGAGGTGACAGTGGATCCCGGGCAGCCAAAGAGAGAGAGAGAGAGAGAGAGAGAGTACTTGGGCCTTCAAAGGCCTGCTCGCACAGCACTACTCACCGTGCGAGGCCGAGAGCGCCGAGCGCTGGCAAGTGGGAAGAGGAGGTGGCAGCCTGGCGCCTCGGCTTCTCCGGGTCCACGCCGTAACCCTCCCGCTGTCAGGAGGCGGCCAGCGGGTAAGCGGGCCGGCGGAAACGCCAGAGGAGAAGCCAAAGGCGTAGGTCGGGAAGGGGAAACCGAGGGAAGGCGGGTCCGGCAACCGAGACCGGGATCGTCTCCCCCTCCGCAAAGCGAACCCAAAATGGCGGCGGGAGCGGCGGCGGCGGCGGCGGCGGCGGCTCTAGGGAGGGAGGGAGCGAGCGAGCGAAGGGCGCCTTGTGCCCCCCTCCCCGCCTCCCACTCCTCCCTCCGCGCGCTCTCCCCGCCGTCCCCCCCCCCCTCACCCGTCTCCGGACGCGCAGCGCGCACGCCCGCCGGCAAGCTTCCGAGTGTGTCTGGACTGGGCGCGACCTGCGCCCTCCAGCCGCCGCCTCCCGCCGCCCCGAGCCGGCAACACCGACGCGCTCGCTCCGGGGCGCCCGCTCGCGCGCTCCCGGTGCCCGCTCAGCCCTCACGCGTACCTACGGCGGCGCGAGCCCGATCCTCCTCCGCCTCCTCCTCCTTCTCCTCCTCGGCTCGCCTCCCTCCCTTCCCCGCCCCCACGGCTACCAACGGCAGCCACGGCCGCCGCCGCCTTCGCCCCCACCCCTCGAGCGTGCGCCTCCCACAATCCCCCCCGCGGGACGTTCCATTGCGCGCGCTGCCGGGGCAAGGGAGAAGAGGCCTGGCCACGGCGGGTGCGGCTTGCCACGGCGACGGGACTCGCTGGCGTAGCGAGCGAAGAGACCTGGGCACCGACCTCCTGGGACGGGCCGCCGCCGCGCCGAGGCTTGCTGCCCGCTTCCGGCCGCAGAGCGGGCGGCGCGGTGCCCCTCCGCTGGGCTGTGGTTGGAGCCGTGGCGACTGCGCGCTGGGTAGCTTCCTGCCACACGCCCGGAGTTGGCTTCACAGTCGCCGGACGGGAACCTCGGATCAGGCTGCTGGCACTGTGAGCCGGGCACCGCAGCGGGAGTCCTGGTGCTAGACTCGATGGTGAGGGGACTGAGCCGCACAGGGGATGCGGTGATGGAGGGAAAGGAGCGTGTATCCGAACCGCCCCGAGGTTAGGAGTGAGGCCAGCGGAGTTAGCGACCCTCAAGAGGGGGGCATCCTCTCGACCCAGGGCTGCGGACCTGGGAGAAAGAACTAGCGCGGAAGGTCTGTTTTTATGTTAACGCAATTTAACGTAAGAGTTCAAAAGGGTGCCTAGCCTCAACGGTGTTTGTGTGCTCTTTGCACACTTCTCAAAGATTACACACACTCGGTTTTCAGCTGGAAACCTGATGTAAGAGCAGGGTTCTCAACCTTCCTAATGCTGCGACCCTTCAATACAGTTCCTCATGTTGTGAGCCCCAGCCATAAAAATTCTTTTCGTTGCTACTTCATAACTTTAATTTTGCTGCTGTTATGAATAGAAATGTAAATATATGATATGTAGGATATCTCATACGACTCCTGTGAAAGATTGTTCGGACCCGTGTTGAGACTGTAGAAACCATACACTTGGAATTTGTTTCTGGACTTGATCTTTTGTGGCCTTCGAGTTATTTTTCTAAGTTACTGGGCGGAAAAGTTAGCTAACCCCAAAATATGCCTCCAGGGTTGCAGTATGAATTAATGAGATAATATATATAAAGTAGAATTAGCTCCGAGGCACGGGAAAAAGGCAGAATATTATCATTACCATTTACAGTGCTGTTGATGTTGATAAGACTTGTAGGTGTAAATTAGTAGTTTGTGTTATGTTCAAACTGTTAGTTAAACAAGGTTTATGGCATTCCTTGACTGCTAATATCTGTTTCTTAAAAGTGCTCTGACATTTGATGACTGAATTCAAAACTATGGGATGTTAAAACCCCAATGTTTGGTTTACCAAATTTTAGTATCCCACAAAAAGCAGAACAAAATTTTTGAGGAACAAGCTATTTCACTTTCCCTTCTTATCTGGAATTCCATTCATCTCCAAGACCCATCCAATGAAAATTCAAACAGTCTTTTTGGGGGTGGGCATTAGGGTATCTTTAGAGTGTCTTTTGAGACAGTCTCTTTAGCCCTGACTTGCCTGGGACTCTGACAGTTTTCTGTCTTAGGCTTCCTGGTGTTTGGATTACAGGCATGAGTCCACGCCTGGCTTTCAGATGACCTAACATTCCCCCATTACCTGTATGGGTCAGGATTTGTCTTCATGTTTTCTTCTTTGAGTTAAAAAAAAAAAATCAGCCTTAATTACCTTGCTGTGTAATTAACTTTTGCTAACCAAGCTCTAGCTGATTAATGGAGCCCAGCTAGATTTGCATTCATCTTTCTTTAATAGCTTCATGTATGCAATTTTGTATGGGCGTGTGCTTGCACGCATGCACACTGACTTCTTTACAAGTTTTCATAGTCTGTTTCCAAGTAAATGCAAATGTTAAAGTCAGTGTCAGCTACTTATGTACTAGAACGAGCCACGCTAAAGGCTGTGATCTCAACACTTAGGAAGTGGAGGCAGGAGGATCAGAACTTCAAGGTCATCCACAGCAAGGTTTTGGCCAGCCTGGGTTAGGTGAGACTGTTTCCAAACAGCAGCAAAGGATGGAGGGAAGGAGTGAAAGAAAGTACAGGATTGGAAAGCATAGATAGAAGAATACCATGCCGGAAGAACGCGTGTCCCTGTGTAATCCTTACAGCAACACTCTGAGATAATCTTACCCTCCTTTTCCAGTAAAGAAGCTTGAGCCCACAGAAAGCCGTAACTTGATCTTTAGACTGTAGTTACCTGAATCTTGAAAACAGAACTTTTCCCTTTGCCCTGCTGCCTTCATAGTAAGATTTATTTTCTTATTATTTTGTGTGTCTAGGTGTTTTGCCTGTATGTATGTGGGGGAGGGAGGCATTCATGTACAATAATCCCAGAAGCAAGAAGAGAGTGTTGGATTCTGACCCACCATGTGGGTGCAGGGGATGGAGCCTGGATCCTCTGGGAAAGCAGCAGCGTTCCTCCAGCCCCCGTAGTAAATTTTCCTAGCAGCTGCATAAGTCTGAAAGCCTTTTAAGTGTTCATTTGTATTGCAAATATAGAAAATTTTGTGCTTTGATGATGCACTTAAATCCCACTGTAGTCTGTAACAAGTCTTTCTCTGCTCCACTAGCCAGTTCCAAGTAATGACACAGAGACTTCCTATTCATTATGAAAGTTCAGCCTGTAGCTTAGGCTTGTCCTACTAGCTCTTCTAACTTAAATTAACCCATATTTTACAATCTATGTTCTATCACGTGGCTTTTTACCTTTCTTTCATTCTGTACCTCTGACTTGTTCTGCCTCTCCTGGCATCTCCTCTGCTTGCCTGGACCCATCCCCAGTTCCTTTCTTTGCCTAGAAGTCCCACCTATTCTTCCTGCCTAACTGTTAGCTGCATAAGTTTTTATTAAACAGGGTAGTCAAATACCTCACAACAGTGACCCGTCTTTTACCCTCAGGTTCAATGCTGTAATGGAATTGACTTCTCTTTCAACCTCCACCTTAGTATTTTCGGGAGGAATGGGCAGTTTGGCTTGTTTTGCTTTGGGTTTTTTGTTTTGATGATGCTACAAATGAAACCCAGGGTCTTAGAATTGATAAACAAGCATGGAACCACTGAGCTACCCCCAAACCCAAACCAAAACACTACATTTAATTTGGTCACCAGTGTATGAAATGCACTCTGAAATGGTTTCTGAATTCCAGTAACTTTCAGTAAGTACACCAGTTTATGTATGGATGTCAGCTAAGTAGAGGCAAGTAAAATAATATTCTGATTTTTTTGTGTATTCCTGAGAACCTACCAGAAACAATAGAGTGTTCACTAAAACGCACCTCGTTGACTGGGTGGTGGTGGCGCTACACAGAGAACCCCTGGGTGGGGGAGGGCACCTCATGGAATGGATGGATCTTCAGCTATTGAACTGGCAGAGATAAGAGTGACTGGGCTGACAGCTCAGTGGGTGAAGGCGCGTGCTACTAAAGGCTGGTGACATTAGTTCGATCCCCATAATCTGTGTTATGGAGGAAAGGACTGTTTCCACAGAGTTGTCCTCTGAGATCCACTCAAACCCACACATACATGCACACTAAAAATAAAGGGGTTTGTTGTTGTTGTTGTCTGCTTTTTAACATACATAAACCAGGCATGGTGGCACATGCCCTTAATCCCAGATTTGGGAGGCAGAGGCTGATGGATTTCTGTGAGTCCCAGACTAGCCAAGCCTATCTACGAGGTCCTGTCTCAAAGCAAAAATAGACAACCTACAACAATAACCCCCCAAGAACAACGATAGGATGGACAGAATAATTTCCCACATAATATGATTCTGCTAGATTATGTAGTAAATCTATATATCACATAAAAAATGATGTGATAAATAAAAAACTACAAATAAGATTGTGGCTGCTCATCAGAGACACAGAAAACTCCAAATCGCAATGATGTAATGTGAGCAAAATGAAGTTGCAGATTTCAAAAACGGGAGAGATCCATGAGCAAGGCAGCCTGTAGTCACTGGGAAGGGAAGGGAAAGTAATGATAAGGGCTGTCTTGAGCCTGTGGAATGGCAGCCCTGCCCCGATTCTAATTTGTCAGTATGATTTTATTTTCTGCTTATCTAGTTGTTTTGAGATGAGGTCTCACTGTGAAGCAGCAGGTAGCCTGGACCTTGCTGTGTAGAGCAGGCTGCCTTGAATTTACTAAGTACTGGCTCAAAGCCATGCATCACCACACCTAGCTGTCCTTATAATTATTTGAAATGATTGAAAATGTAATTTGGAGCCAGGCATAGTGCCTCACACTTGTAATCCCAGCATCTGGGAGGCTGAGGCAGGAGGATTGCCAAGAATTCAGGACCATGGGGGCTGGAGAGATCCTCTCCCAGAGGTCCTGAGTTCAATTCCCAGCAACCACCTGTAATGAGATCTGGCGCTCTCTTCTGGTGTGCTGGCATACATGGAGACAGAATGTTGTATGCATAATAAATTGTAACGGCGTAAGCGAATGCAGACAGATTGTCAAAATTTAGACAGCTTTAATGGAGGAATAGACTTACAGAACCACTGTTCCCGCGGAGACCAGGAAAGCAGAAGCTAGCGCTGGGAGCACGCTCGCCAAATTTATAGGAAAACTTTAGCCTGAGGCGAACACGCCCCCTAAGGGGTGGGACTTATCCCTACATCTCCCCCTTTTGTCTAAATAAGACAGAACTAAACCAAATACAACTATATACAATAATCTCTGTCATTTCTAGAGTTTTGGACTTCCTGTTTACTTAGGTATTATTATATCCTTCTGGAGCCTTTGATGGAGTTGAAGAATGAATATAGTTTTCCTTAGTTATGATAAGAGATAAAATAGATATAAATATTGTAACTGTAATTTTTACTTGATAACTGTTTTGTTATATGTAATTTTGCTATGTTAAAGTTAAAGCCTTTTTTTTTTTGTTTAAACAGAAAAAGGGGAAATGATGGAGGAAAGACATTGGTTAATTATAATAAAGAAACTGCCTCGGCCCTCATAGGACAGAAAATTAGGTAGGCGGAGTAGACAGAAGAGAATTCTGGGAGAAAGAAGCTGAGTCAGAGAGTCGCCATGATTCTCCCGCTCCAGACAGATGCAGGTTAAGATCCTCCCTGGTAAGCCAGCTCGTGGGCTACACAGAATATCAGAAATGGGTTAGAACAATATGTAAGAGCTAGCCAATAAGAAGCTGGAACTAGCCGGGCCAGGCAGTGTTTGAAAGAATACAGTTTCCGTGTAATTATTTCGGGCATAAGCTAGCCATGCGGGCAGCCGGGTGCCAGGGACGCAGCCCCGCCGCTCCTATTTCAACAATAAATAAATAAATCTTTAAAAAAAAAAAAAGAATTCAGGACCAGTCTGCACCCAATATGAAACCCTGCCTATGAGTACATCAAGCAAGCAAGCAAGCCGGGCGCGTCTTTCATTAGAGCCTTGGTCTTATACACAAGGCCCTGAGCCGATCCCTGACATTATTACTGTACAAGTAAAACAAAGCGTAGTTTACTATAGGATGATTGAGACAGGGTCTCAAGTAGTGTAGGCTAACCTTGAACTTGCCTCCACCTCTCAGGTGCCTGTTTTATGCAGTCCTGGAGAGGAAATCTAGGACTCTGTGCTTGGTAAGGAAGCACTGTACAAGCTGAGCTACTTCCCAGCCCTTGGTGCGACTGTGGTTTTGTTTGTTTTTTGGTTTGGCTGGGGGGGGGGGCAGTAGAGCTTGGTTTCGGTTTTTGAGACAGGGTATCTCTCAGTACCTCAGGCTAACATGGAACTCACATTGTAGCCCAGGCCAGTACTGATCTCACAGCAGTACTCCTGTGGCCGAGTCTGTCCTGGAACTCGCTCTGTAAACCAAGCTGGTCTCGGACTCACAGAGTTCCGCCTGTCTCTGCTTCCCAAGTTAAAGGTGTGTGCCACTATGTCCCAGCTTAATGAAGACTTTGTAAAGACCAAGAGAATTAAGTAGAAGAGGTAACACATTAGATAGAGCTATGCTCCAGCCTGTGAGTGGTGAAGGGTTTGTCCATGGGCTTGAACCCACACTCTGAGCTACAGCCTTGCCCCCATAGCAGCTGCCTCCACCCTAACCTGCAGTGGTGCTGATGCTGCTCTGCAGTAAAGGGATTCTCAGCTGGATAAGTCTGGGTTGTGGTTTAAAGGGAAGTCTCTTAGCAGCACAGTGGCACAAACCTGCTGATCTGGTACTTGGGAGGTAGAGGCCATCTTTGGCTACATAGCAAGTTTGAAGCTAGCGTGAGCTATATGAGACTCTGCCTCAAAATAAGAAAGGAAGCAAGGAAATAAAATCAAGGGTCTTTATTATAGTTTTCCCTAAGAATTTTGATATATATTTTAAATTTATCAAAAGTTAATGAGTGCATTATTTCTCAGATGTCTTTGATCATAGTCCATTGGTTCATTTTATAGGACTAGTTAGTATTCGCCAGATATCTCGGGAAATGATGCTTTAGGGCTGTGGTTTCCATGTCTAGCAAAAGAGCCCTGGAGCCCTGCAGGTGAAAGGGAAGCAGGAGCTGGTGGAGCCTGCCTTTAATTCCAGCATTCAGGGGGCCTGGGCACAAGGAGCTCTGTGAGTTCCAGACCACTCTGGTCCATGTCATGAGTTCAAAACAGCTAAGGTTCCATAGTAAGGCCCCATCTCAAAAAGAAGGGGGAGGGCAGGCCAGTAGAAACCACATCAGTCTTGTCACCTCTGTACCCTGCATGAGTGAGCACATGGAAGTACTTCATGTTTTTCTTGAGTGACTGAATTAAGGAATTAATTAAAAAGTAAATGGTAACTAAAACGGTATGTGATTACCAATACCAGTGTGGCAGCTCACAACCACCCATGATTGAGACGTGGGAACCAAGCATGCATGCAGTGCCCTTGCAAACATGCAGGCAAAACACCCATAGACATAAGATGAAAATACATCTTTTATTAAAAATATTGTGTTTTGCATGTATGTCTGGTACACATGGAGTCTAGGAAGGGGCACCCAATCCCATGGCACCGGAATTACAGACTGTTGTAAGCTGCTGTGCAGTGCTGAGCTTCAAGCCTGAGTGCATTGCAGCTGCAGCAAATGTTCTTAACACTGAGCCATCTCTCCAGGCTGGTTTGTGTGTTTGTTCATGGTATTTACTGGTATTGGTACAACTCTCTTGTTATGTTATTGATTTAATAATTTGTGTTGTAACAGGTATAAAGTAATAATTACCAAGAGATTTCATTTAGTTATTCAGTCAATGCTATGTAGCTGTGGTTACATTGAAGTACAGGAATCTCTACCTGTGGAAGAATTTGCTTTCCATAAATTCAGTCATCCAAGGTCAACAATAGGGCTATTGAGATGACTCAGCAGGTAAAAGAATACTTGTTACTCTTATAGACGACCTGGTTCAGCTTCCAGCACTCCCATGTGGCTCACAACCATCTATAACTCCAGTTCCAGGAGATCCAGTGCCCTCTTCTGATCTCTGTTAGCATCAGGTATAAATATAGTACATATACATACATGTAGTTAAAGCATTTGTAGACATAAAAAAGAAAATCTTTAAAAAATTCAAAGTCAGGGCTGGAGAGATAGCTCAGAAGTTAAAAGCATTGCCTGCTCTTCCAAGTCCTGAGTTCAATTCCCAGCAACCACATGGTGGCTCACAACCATCTATAATGAGGTCTGGTGCCCTCTTCTGGCCTGAAGACATACACACAGACAGAATATTGTATACATAATAAATAAATAAATATTTTAAAAAAATTCAAAGTCAACCATGGTCCAAAATTATAGCAATGAGCAGTTTGCAAATTTGAATGCCATTCTGATGAACTTGATGAACTCTTGGGTTGTGGCACCCCATCTTTGCTGGACCTGTTGAATCTCTTGGGTTGTGGCGCCCCATCTTTGCTGGACCTGTTGAACTCTTGGGTTTGTGGCGCCCCATCTTTCCTGGACCTGTTGAATCTCTTGGGTTGTGGCGCCCCATCTTTCCTGGACCTGTTGAACTCTTGGGTTGTGGCGCCCCATCTTTCCTGGACCCGAACCTTTGTTTCCCACCATGTTCACTCTACCATGCTGCCAGCTAGTAGTCGTTTAGGTATCAGATAAACAGTGGCAGCACTCGAGACTGTCAAGTCGCCCTTCGTTAATTAAAGATCGAAGCTTAAGAGTAATGATGCTGGAGCCTGGCATGGTATGATGGTGATCTGGAGCCTGGTATGATGGTGCATATGCTTTTAATCCCAGCACTTGGCGGGGGGGGGGGGGGGGGGGGGGGGGGGGGGGGGGGGGGCAGAGACAGATAGCGTGCACTCTGTGATTTTAAGGAAAACCAGAGATTTAGAGAGAAAAAAAATGAAATTTAATTTTAAAAGAGAGAGAGGGTAATAATGCTGGGAGTTCAGATATGCCAAAGAGGTGGTAGAAAGTGCTTCATCTAAATGAAGATGAAGGTATACTAAGATATTTTGAAGAAGATCTGTCTGAATGCTTGCTCAGAGGCAAGAGGACCATGAATTAGACACCAGCCTAAACTGTATAATGACACCCCATCTGGAAAGGGGGGAAACTACATTTATGTAACTTATTTATTATGATTCTATTTATTTAAATAAGGCATTTAGTAAAATGCCATCATTTATTCATTGAACTTTATTGTAAGAATATGTATACTAAAAAAAAAAAAACGAGTATTTTTGGTGTGGTGTCTTCCATGGTTTCAGACTGACACTGGGTATCAGGTCTCTGTAAAGGTTGATTTTTTTTTCCCCCCATACATTTGGATTTTACAATTGGCGTGGCACTTTTTTATTTTTCTTAAGATGGTGGATGGGTTTATGATTGGCATCTCATTATTGAGGTTTTGATTTCATTCTTGTGACTTGTGATATTAAAATTATTACCCAGGGGGCTGGAGAGATGGCTCAGTGGGTAAGAGCACTGTCTGCTCTTCCAGAGGTCCTGAGTTCAATTCCCAGCAACCACATGGTGGCTCCAAACCATCTGTAAAGAGATCTGGCGCCCTCCTCTGGCAGGCAGAGAGTTGTATACATAATAAATAAATATATGTCACTTTTAAAAAAATGTATAAAATTATTACCCATAATGTTTCCTGAGTGAAATGCTTATTTTTGTGTTTTGCCTAGTCTGTTGATTCATAGATGATTTTCTATGATATTCTAGATAGTATCAGATTTTTATATTGCAAATATCTTTTAATAGTGGCTTACCTTCTTTTTTCTCTGTCTCTTTATTTTTTTAAGAGAGCAAAGACAATGTTGACAGGAATAACAAGGCTTTTCTCCAGGGTCCAGAAGGTAAGTCCCAACAGACTGCTCACGTCTCTCATTTTCAGGTAAATTCTCAGAATTGTTGGCTTGAAGGTAGGTGTGCCTGGAATCCAGTGTGAGCTAAGAGAGCTAAGGCAAGAGGATTGGGAGTTCAAGGCCAGCCTAGCCTGCCTAGTGAGCCTCCCTAAACCACAGACAAAAATAGTGTGCTTGAGATAACATGTGGTAGGGTAATTATCATTTTAAAAGTTTTGTAAAGGTGAACTGTTGAAAAGGAAAGCAAGTTGGCTTTTTGACATTACATTTTTGATAATAGAATAAAATCATGTATTAAAAAGTCTGTCTCTGGAGACTGGGCAGATAGTTTGGTTAGTAAAGTGGTAGTGGCAGGCAAGAGTCAGGACCTGCGTGCAGCTCTCAAGTGAAAGCTGGGGTGGGTGTGTAACCTCAGAACTGGCAGGATGGACATAGGTAGACCCTTGCAGTGCATGGTGGGTGGGCTGACTGGCCTAGCTAAATTGGTAAGTTTCAGATGCATTCAAAGACCCTGCCTCAAAAATAAATAGATAAATAAAATAACGAGGTAGAAAGAAATCAAGGGAAACAGTTGAAATCAGCCCCTTGTCTCCACACGTGCATGCACATGACAATTCATACATGACATACAGGAAGGAAGGACAAGATAGCCCTGCATTTGTACTGGAAATGTAGCTCGGTAGAGGACTTGACTCACATCCCAGAAGTCCTGGGTTTGAGTTCCAGTACCACATGAACTGAACAAGTAGAAATCAGCAATCCAAACTTTGGAGGTGGGGGCAGGAGGATCAGACACTCAAGGTCACTTTCAATTGTGTGACACACTTGAGTCTAGCCTAGAATACGTGAGACCCTGCCAGCTCTCCTCACCCTACCCTTCAAAAAAGATGGGGACAGCGAGATGACTCCTGAGTTAGGGGCTCACACTGAACAAACGCAGGGATTCGAGTTCGGATCCCCAGCATCCCTCGGGTCTAAGGGATATCTAGCATTTTTTTTCTGACCTACACACACACACACACACACACATAAAAACACAAAAATATATCCTGACAGTCCTACATTGGACATGGTGTCACAGTCTGTAGAAGCGCTTGGGAGATTAAGATAGAAGGGTCCAGGCTGACCTGTCTGCTTAGAGGGGAAGATGTTATCTTACTGGTTTGTTTTATTCTTTTCAATAATTTACCAAATATTTGTTGTGTGTGTTTGTTAGTTTATACAAATGTAGGCGTTAAATCCCGTTGGTCTACAGAAGTGCATGTGACAAGGATAGGGAGGAAGACAGCAGTGTCTCCACGTCTCTTTCTACGTCTGTCTTGAGACAGGGTTTCTTTGTGTAACAGTCCTGGCTGTCCTGGAACTATTTTGGACCAGGCTGGCCTCAAAGTCACAGAGATGCACCTGCTTCTGCTTCCAAAAGTGCTGGATTAAACCGTGCACTACCGCTGCCTGGCTTATATTTGTTTTTTTAAACACGATCTCACTGTGTTGCCTCAGCTGTCCTAGAACTCATAAGAATCCGCCTGCTTTTGCCTCCCAAATGCTGGGATTAAAGGGGTGGGTGTGTGTGTGTGTGTGTGTGTGTGTGTGTGTGTGTGTGTCCGCACACGTATGCGTGTGTGCCTTATTTCTTGATCTTTATGACAATATAATATCCTTGTTTTAAAGTTGCGGAAATTATGAATTAGAATGGATAAATAACCTATTAAGAAGACAGGTCATGAAGCTGTAAAGCCAGTGTAGATGCTAGCTGGTGGATTTTAGAGCCGATGGCCTAACTTTCGCAAGCTTTCTTGTTGGACTATTTTTGGATCACCAGCCTGCAATAATACCTGGAGACTTATTAATTATGAAAGCTTGACCTTCCTTAGGCTTTTTCTCAGCTAGCTCTTATAACTTAATTTACCCATATTTTTTAAACCTACGTTCTGCCACATGGCTTGATTACCTTGTCTTAGTAAAACACAACATATGTCCTGTGTCAAAATCGTACACCTAGATTCCTCCTCTCAGTTTGTCTTTCTGCCTCTGCCTGGAAGTCCTGTCTATTCTCTCCTGCCTAGCTATTGGCCATTTAGCTGTTATTAAAGCAATCAGAAGGCTCCTTAGGCAGAGACACACAGTGTAAACAAACATTCCAGTGCACATATGACATGCTTTCCATGTTCCTCAGAAGCATACAGTTCAGTAGTCATGAATACATGACTACACTGGCTGTCTGGTTCTTGGGCAGCACTTATGAGTACTGCTAAACCTTGGTTGCTTGAGAGCCAGAAACAGGATGAGACCTAGAAGAAGGGTCAGTTGCAACAGAGGAACATTCTCCTTGTATATCTTTGGGATTGGAAGGAGGTGTTTACATTCTCCTTGTACATCTTTGGGATTGGAAGGAGGTGTTTGTTTTCTTTCTGTTTTTTTTTTTCCAGTTCCTACCCTAGGATTTATAAAAAGTCTCTATCCATTTTAGAGAATCAAAACAAAACAAAAAAATTACAAAAGAAAACACATTTGGGGCAAGAAAGTTGGCTTGGTAGGTAAGAGGTCTTGCTGCTCTTGCAGATGACCTGTGACTTCAGTTCCAGAGGATCAGGTGTCCTCTTCTGGTCTTGAGCATGAGGCACACGCAGATGCAGGCAGAATGCACATGAAAGAAAAAAATAAGGGCCAGGTGTGGTGATGCATGCATTTCATCTCAGTGGGCAGGGAGAAGAGATGGCAAACATCTGAATTTAAGGTCAGTATGGCTTACATAGTGAGTTCCATGTCAGCTAGAGTTACATAGTAAGAACTTGTCTCAAAAAGGAGGTATAATTGGAGAGCTGGCTCAGTGGTAAAAAACACTGGCTGAAGATGCTTATCTGATCCCCAGCACTGACTCGGCAGCTCCAACCACCTATAACTCCAGTTCCATGTGACCCCTTTGCACTTTGTCCTCTGAGGGCACCATTGGACACATGTGGTGCACAGATATCCATACACATAAAAATAAAATATATATATTTTAATGTATATGGTTTTTGCTTGGCTCAGGATTACCTGGTTTGACTCCCTGGTAATTGGGGAACTGCATGAAGTCCATTCTGGAACTAAGCAGAAGGAATTGTACATAGGCTTGTTTTCCCAGAAATGAGGCTTTTAAAAAGAAATTTTTTTTTTTTTTTTTTTTTGCTTTGGTTTAGTTTTTCGAGAGATGGGGTTTCTCTATAGCTTTGGAGCCTGTCCTGGAACTTGCTCTGTAGCCCAGGCTGGCCTCAAACTCACAGAGATCCGCCAGCCTCTGCCTCCTGAGTGCTGGGATTAAAGGTGTGAGCCACCACCGCCCAGCTCAAGAAACTATTTAAGACATAAGGAATCCATTTTGTTAGCTTCTTATTTACTGAAGAAGAAAACTACCTAAGAAGTCATCAGAGTACTGTAGAAATAGCTCCACCTTGTGACGCTGGAATGTTTTAGTTACTGTTATTTATGTGTCTACTTGTTTGTCTGCATATGTATCTGTGCATTTGTGCATTCCTGGTGCCTGTGGAGGCCAGAGAGGATGCAGATCACCTGGGATCGCAGTTCCAGGTGCCGTGAGCTACCATGTGAGTGCGGGAATAAACCAGAGTCTTCTGGACGAGCTGCTGGTGCTTTCAACCACCGAGCCATGTCCCCAGCTCCCTAGCCTACTTGTTTGAGTTTGGTTTTGGTTTTGTTTTCAGGACAGAGTTTCTTTGTCCTGGCTGTCTTGGAACTCACATTAGTTCACCTGCTCTGCTTCCCAAAGGCTTGCATCACCACTGCCTGGCAGTTTTCTACATTTTTAAAAATGTATTTATTATTGCTGTATATGATGTATATAGAGGGTTGTACCTGTGGAAATGAAGACGATGAGTTCCTTCACTTTTATGTGGACTCTGGGAATCTGTGCCAGATGTGGTGTGCATGCCTGTAATCCCTGCACTGAAATGCTGAGTCCAGAACATTGAAAGCTTGAGACACTAAGCTCTACTGAAGCACAAAAATAATAAAAACCCAGAGACAGATATTGGGGTTCAACCTGAAGGTCAGAAAAGCAAAACAGCCAGCCACTGGCTCTTACCTTGACCTCATGGCGATACTGCCTCTCAGAATCTCAGAATGAGACTGAGAGCTGCCTCCTCCTGTTTTATAATCTTCTCTGGTTCTGGGATTAAAGGTGTGCACCATTAATCCCTGGTTTCTATGGCAACTAATGTGGCTACTGGAAGTAAAGGTGTGTGTCATTGCTGCCTGGTCTGTAATAGCTGGCCAGTGTGCCTGTTTTACTTTTCTGTTCTTCCAGCACACTTTATGTGTTATAATACAATGAAATACCACTTCATTTGACAACCTGCGTCCAATCCCTGGGCCCCACAAGATGGGAGACAGACAGTTGGATTTATGTGAATTGAAGGCTAGCCTAGTCTGCAGTTCCAGGCCACCTAGGAATGAGACCCTGTCTAAAAAGTAGAAGGGCTGGAAAGATGGCTCAGAGGTTAAGAGCATTGCCTGCTCTTCCAGAGGTCCTGAGTTCAATTCCCAGCAACCACATGGTGGCTCACAACCATCTGTAATGAGGTCTGGTGCCCTCTTCTGGCCTGCAGGCATACGCACAGAATATTGTATACATAATAAATAAATATTAAAAAAAAAAAAGAATAGAGATTTTGAAATGAAGCTTGGTTGTGATCTTCGGTAGGATTTTTCAGACAGTGATTAAACACCTGCCCAAAACCAGTCTGGGGAGGGGAGGATTTATTCCAGCTTACAGCTCTCAGGCCACATCTGTCACTACACTCTGGAAGTTGCCGGGACTTATAAGGCAGCTCCCCCGGCTATACACTCAAATTCCCTTTTCTGTTCCTCTTGAATTCATGTCCTAATCTCACGCCTTTGTAAGGCTCGGGGACTCTTTTCTTTAGGAGCATCTCATCAAGCCCGTGCTGGACTTGAGCTCCTGGCCCTACTGAATGCTGGTTTATAGACATGCATCCCCATGTGCTGTGCATTGAGATTTCTCCTTAGGATTTTCCTGTATTTGTCTCCTAAGATCCCATCTGTTTCTCCTTCCACCATTCTGTGAGTTCCTGAGTGTGGTTCACTTAGCTTTTTGCTTAGCTGGACATTACATAGTCCCCCAATTCCATGTCACTAATGAAAGGTTGTTAGTTTGCTGGCCATCATTACAGGCAGATACGCACACGCCTTTACTTGCAGCACTGATGGGGCAGAGGCAGCCAGACCTTTACAGTTGAAGGCCAGACTCTGTCAGAAAGAAAGGAAAGAGGGTATAACTTAACCCCTGCATTCGGAAGGCAGAGGCAGCCAGACCTCTGAATTCAGTGCCAGATACATCTTGTGAGTGAGCTTACGACCCTCCACACTGACGCACACTGCACTAACCCTCATGGTTGAGGGTTCATTTCTTATGCCTCAGAATGTTCCAATATTAGGAATCATGCATCACAGTGCAAGTGAATTAAACAAATTTCCTGAACTGAGCACCTGGGTACACCTACACTGTGTTCCTAGCTTCTCAGAAGGCTGAGATAGAGCAATCACTGAGCCCAGAATGCAAGGCTTGCCCAGGCAGGTAAGCAAGACCTCAACTCAAATTAGTAAGTGTGGCTAGGAGAGCTGGTTCAGCAGATAGTCTCAGGCTGGGGAAACTGAGACAGGCGTGTGATAAACTAGGGGCGAGTGTGGTCTGGGACCCCCATCTCCCCAAAACAAAAACCGAGTTATTTTAGCTTATCAGTAGCTGCCCTGAACTCCTGAACAGTAGGACAGAAATCTTTGTTTCCATGTAGGACAGAGCCCTAGCCTAGTGATATATGTGCTGAGACAGACCAAACGGATAATACTGTGACTGGATTTACTGAATTATTAGGATCCATTTTGTATAGAACTAAAATGTATTTAATGTCATGTTTAGAGACATTGCTTGACTCCTCTGTGACAACAAGCATCTAAAAACCTCATGACTCTAGGACACTTAAAAACTTTCCTTTTGTAGTTGGACCTGCGGTGTTTTTTACACGTGAGTGCCCAAGCACCTCAGAGCAATCCAGTTCCAGCTGAGCGTCCCAGAACTGTTTCCCGCACCAGTGACAGTGACCCGGTAAGTTGTGTGTGGGGAGGGGGTGGGCTCCTGCGTTGCCGTGGACTCCTTTTCCACATCAGCAAACTGGTTTTCTTATGCTCAGGTGATGGCCTGGGCGAGTCACTCAACCTGCAGTGCTGGGGAAAGAGAAAGTACAAAGTTAGTCCAAGTTTCTTCTAATGTGATTGTTTGTTTGTTTAGTTGGTTTGGTTTGTTTTTCAAGATGGTTTCTCTATGTAACAGTCCTAACTGTCCTGGAACTCTCTCTGTAGAAAAGGCTGGTCTTGGACTCACTTGTCTTTGCCTCCCAAGTGCTGGGATTAAAGGTGTGCACCAGCACTAACTGGTCCTCTAATGTGATCTTAACAATGAATTCACCTGGTGCCATGAATCTTGCTGAATTAAGAATTGGCTAAATTAGCTGGGCATAGTGGTGCCCACCTTTAATCTCGCTTCAATCCCAGCAGAGACAAGGGGATTTCTGTTGAGCTCAAGACCAACCTGTCTCAAAACAAACAAACAAAAATTGCCTAAATCCAATTCCTTCTGAAATAATTTTGGCACTAATTATTTATCTTTTAGCTGGGGCAGCTTTCCTTTAATAACCATTTGGTGTATGTTTTAAACTTCAAAGTTGTTGTGGTTATGTTGCAGTAGAATTTTCGCTGTGGTAAGTGCAGCGGGATAACCCTTGAGTAGTGTGCTGAGGACCCAGGATTTGTCATGTACTGGTGTCCAGAAGCTCACCAGAGCTGGCGTCTGGCGGCCGTGGTGCTCCTCGTTCTGGTTCACAGCCTGGCAGCCTGGGTCCTGGCTCTTCTCTGTGCCAGTGTTGAACCACCTCTTAAAAATGGAGTCAGTGCAGGCCCTGCTTTCTTTAATGTGAAGGTAGCCGTCAGCTTTTGTGTGTGCTTCTCCCAATCTGATTCTTCCCGTCTTAATATGATGGTTGAAATTTAAAAAGATATACCTCTACCAAAACATAATTTCATCAGGGTATGTTTAGAACTTGAAGTTAACCTTCACTTGTTCTCACAGATGCAAAATGAAATAGAATAAATTAATGAAGTCACTCTAAAGTGTCTTTCACTGCTATTTTTCAAGTCCTTTAGGGTTTCTATGGAAACAGCATCATGCAGATGATCTTACCACATGTCTGAAGCATCTCTTCATAGCATGAAAGAATCCAGGTGGCAGAAATCATGTTGGTCCCCATCAATAATTGCTGAACAACTAACTTTTATTAGTCAGGCCACCAAATTTATATGATAACATACACTGGATTTGGTGATAGCAGCACTTCATTAGATGTATTTGTTGTGGGAATGGATTTATGCCTGTGTCATATAGAGATCACAGAACAACTTTTGGGAATTGCTCTCCTTCCACCATGTAGTTCCTGTTTGGACCTCAGGTTGTCAAGCTTGGAGCAAGTGTGTTTACTCCCTGAGCCATGTTGCTGTCTCAGCAGCCTGTGTTTTCGGTGGAAATACAAGTAGCACACTATGTAATTCCAGCACTCAGGCAGCTACAGCATTCAAGGCCAGCCTGGGCTTATTCTAAAAGAAATCCTTTCCCCTCTCTGAGACGTTGCTGTTTGCCCCTGTGTTGCCTGGCAGGAGTTGCTGCTCTTTGTTGTGGTTAGCTTATTTTTAGGCGTGTTTTGATTTCAGGTTTTGTTTTGTTTTGTTTTTTTGGTTGTTGTGGTTTTTTTGTTGGAATTTTTAGTTTGTTTTGGTTTGTGGATTTTTTTGTTTTTGTGGTGGTTTGTTGTGTTTGTTTGGTTGGTTTTTTTTGTTTTTTTTTTTGTTTGTTTGTTTTTGAGGTGTGGTCTCTATAGCCTAGATTGCCTGGAATTTAAGATAATTCTGTTCCAGCCTTCAAGTGCTAGGACTGCACGCCCAGCCTACCTTCTTTTCAAAGCCCGTGTCACTCTGTGACCTCCTGCCCCTGTTCCTTTGTGTTTCCAGGCTAACCATGGGGAGCAGCACGAGGGCCAGTACTATAGCATCCCCCTCCATGATCTGAAGACAGTATTTCCTCATGGCCTGCCTCCTAGGTACATGATGCAGGTAGGTGCTCATACAGAGACCAGAACAGGGAAGCCCAAAGTACAGTGGGCAGTTGTCAGGGAAAGGATTAAATGAGAGACATAGAAACTTAGACATTTCTGAAGGACAGAAATTCAGCTATGGACTAGTGAACACTACAGTTACTACTGTTTACCTTTTGTTAGCCACTTAAGTACATTGCAGTACCCTTTTCTGTGAATTTCTGAGCAGGATTCCTGGAATCGTGGCATTCAGATGATATTTTTTTAAGTGAATTTAATGTAGGTATTTTGGCACATAACTGTAATCCCAGCACTTGAGAGTCATCAGGAGAAGACTTGCTTCAAGTTTGGGGGTCAGTTTGGACTGTATGTTGAGTAATAGGCCACCCTGGGCTACAGTATGAGGTCCCAGTGCAAACCCTTGTCTGTGCTAGCCCAGACCTGCCAGCCTAGTGCTCTGCGAGGAAGAAGCTGAATGATCTTCAGGGTCCTCACTGTCTGCACGAGATCTTGTGTTATGGTAAAAAAGCAAGAGAAAAACAAAAAAATGTATGTATATGGTAAGTGCAGGGTACTGCTTATAAAAGAATATTTACCTAGTTCTATAGTGTACTTAAGTGGCTAACAAAAGGTAAACTGTAGTAACTGTAGTGTTCGCTAGTCCATAGCTGAATTTCCGTCCCCATCCTCACAAAATAAGTACATGGAAAGAAGAAGCATCAGGCAGGAGGGATTGCTCAGCAGTTAAGAGTACTGCTGCTCTTCCAGAGATGGAGTTCAATTCCCAGGATCTACGTGGTGGCTCACAACCATCTATAATGAGATCTGGTGCCTTCTATCATTCATGCAAGTAGAACATTCATATACATAAAATACATACATACATACATACATATTTTTAAAATAATCATCAAAAGCTACCTATTTATGTTACTTGATATGAAACAATGTACCTCAGACTTTAGCTAAAATACATGGATTGATTTCAAATTCGGTGCCAACCCAGGCTCTCATAACTGCATTTGGATGAGCGGTGGTGTGTGGTGTCCGTCTCAGTATGCACATGGCTAGAATTTCACGCCCATCTTCCTCCTCCTCCTTTTTGCCTAGGTGAAGACTTTCGGTGAAGCTTGTCTGATGGTAAGGAAGCCAGCTCTAGAGCTTCTGGGCTACCTGAAAAATACCAAGTTCACTCACCCCGCTGTGCGGTATCTTCTCTGTATCCTTTCCCACATGCCTGGGTCCTTGTACGTTCTCCCCTCCTTTGGGAGAAGGAGATGCTGGGTTTGGGACAAGGTCTTGCTGTGTATCAGTGGCTGGCCGCACACTCCTGCAGATCTGCCTGTGCTGTTGCTGCTGAGTGCTGTGATGACCAAATGCACCACCACACCTGGTGTGAAACGCTATGGGTGGGGAATGCCTTCCTCATGACGATGTTTTCTTTAACACACGCTTTAGATGGGGAGAAGGGAACAGGAAAAACTCTCAGTCTTTGCCATGCTGTTCATTTCTGTGCAAAACATGACTGGCTGGTTCTGCATATCCCGGATGGTACGAGCTTCCTGTGTATCTTCTCTGTGACTGCCTAAGAGATCATGGCCATGCTATAGTGCCCATAATAACTCTGAATTCTTGAGCTGAAACAAACCCCTCCTGCCTCCCTGTCTCCCGGCTACAACCACACACCACTTTTTGTCCTGTCAGTTACAGTTGTGAGTCTCTCAGAGCCTGTGCAGTCCTGCACAAAGAAAAAGGCAGTATTCTGGGTGGTAGTGGCACATGCCTTTAATCTCAGCAGTTGGGATGCAGAGGTGAGTTTGAGACCAGCCTGGTCTACATGCTGAGTTCCAGGTCTGCCTGCCAGGCTATGCAGAGGAAGCTGTGTGGGTGCTGCGAACTGAACCTGGGTTCCATGCAAGCGCAGCCAGTGCTCCTAGGCATTGTGTCGTCTCTCCAGTCCTGTGCGTGACTCTTCAAATTAGACAAACATACCAAAATACGATATGGACATTTTTTCTTGTGTGTGATGGTACTGGGGACTGATCCTTTATGTTCTTGATCTCTGAGCATTGCATTATAATCAGAATATAAGATATTGAGTGAACTGTCATGTTGACTCACTACCAATTTTTATTTACTTATTTTTAATTTAATTTTTTCTTTTTAAATAAGTCTGCAAAGTCTGTCATCACTTGAGGCAGGACCACGGTCCACTCCCCTGTATCTAAGCTAGGCAGAGAGGCTTCCAAAAAGCCAGATCATATACTGGGGATAAATCCTGGTTCCACTGCTAGTGGCCCACAACTGTCCCCCACTTGCAGAGGGCCTAATTCGTCTTTTACGCTGGTTTTCCTGCTGTCAGTCCAGAGCTGGTGAGCGCCCACTAGCTTGGGTCATTGTTTCTATGTTTCCCCTTCATGCTCATATTATCGCTCCTCCCTGTGACTAGACTCGGGGAGGCTTAGCTGGGGATCTTTTCATCTGTTTCCATCAGTTCCTGGATGAAGGTTCTGTGATGACAGTTAGGGTATTCATCAATCTGATTACAGGGGCAGGGCATTCTAGATCCCCTCTCCTCTTCTGCTTAGATTCTTAGCTGGAGCCAACCTAGTGGATTCCTGGGATTTTCCCTAGTGTCTGGTTTCTCGCTAACCCTACAATGGCTCCCTCAATCAAGACATCTCTTTCCTTGCCCTCCTTCTCTGCCCTTTACCAGCTCAGTCTTCCCAATTCCTCGTGTTCTCCCTGCCTCCTACTCCCTTCCCCCCACACTGCCAATTTACTAAAGAGATCTTTTCTATTTGCCCTTCCCAGGGGATCCATATCTGTCTCTCTTAGGGTTCTCCTTGTTTCCTGGCTTCTCTGGGTTGTGGACTGTGGGCTGCTTATCCTTTGTCTTATGTCTAATATCCACTTATGCTGTGTTTGTCTTTCTGTGTCTGGGTTACCTCACTTTTACGCCTTTTTTTTTTTTTTTTTTTTAAAAAGCTCATCTTTGGGTGAAGAACTGCCGGGAGCTTCTGCAGTCCACCTACAACAAAGAGCGCTTCGATCAGCCCCTAGAGGCGTCCACCTGGCTGAAGAACTTCAAAACCACCAATAAGCGCTTCCTGAGCCAGGTGACTGCATGCTAGGAATTCAGTACAGGATGACCTTTGTCCAGATTCCATCTTTGCACCTTGAGTGCTATGGAGACTTGACATTGCAATTAATAATAAATAAGCCATTTTGTATTCCTTTAATATTTTAGCTCACAGTGGACTCACAACAGCTATAAGCTGTCCATTGAGTGCCTGGTAAATATCACTCTCTCTGGGGGAACTTAATCCTCCACAAGCACATGGCCAGCAGTAGGGTTTTCCTCCACATAAACCAAAAACGTGAAAGTAAGATTTCATTCCAGTCTTATTTTGTTTTGTTTCGTTTCCTTTGTAGTTTGGACTGGCTCTGGGCCTACTATGTACCCCAAGGTGACCTTGAATTTACAGTCCTTCAGCCTCACCCCAGAATGCATAATACCCAGCCCTCTGGCATCTTAGATTGAGCTCTAACTGGGGCTTCCCCACTGTACAGTCTGCGGCAATAGTGCATTGACAGGGTGAGCTCAGCAGATGGCGCGCTTGCCGCTGTGCCTCTCAACCTGATGGGAGAGCATGCTAACTTTGTATATTTGGATGTATGCATGGTCACATGCACAAGTAAATAAAGGTATTAGGGAATGTGAATGCCAGCTAGGTGGTGGTAGCTCAGGCCTTTCATCACACACTTAGAGGCAGAGGCAGCCTGGTCTACAGGGCTAGTTCCAGGACAGCCAGGGCTACACAAGGAAACCCTGTTATTTAAAAAAAAAAACAAGAACAAAGGAAATAAGGAAAATGAGAATGCCAAGGCTTGGTATAGGTCAGTAGAGAGCACTTACCTAGTATGCTTGAAGCTTGGGATTTGATGAGCACTATGGGGTGTGCAGGATGATGTTTGGACCTTTTAGCTGGAAGGGCCAGGTGTGGCAGTTCACACCTTTATTCCCAGCACAGAAAAATCTGAGACAGGGTTTCTCTATGTGACAGCCTTAGCTTTGGAGGTCTGATTTCCACATTGCACCCCCTTGTGGTTCAGCTGAGTCCCTGTCGGGAAAGGCTTCAGCTTCTTTCATTTCTTTCTCTGCCTACCTTTAGATAAAAGTTCAGGGGAAGTACGTTTGGAACAAGAGAGAAAGCACTGAGAAGGGCAGCCCTCTGGGAGAAGTTGTTGAACAGGGCATAACACGCGTGAGGAATGCCACAGACGCCGTCGGGATCGTGATGAAGGAGCTTAGGAGCCAGAGTTCCGAAGGACACTTCCGCCTCCTGGTAGCAGTGGATGGGGTCAATGCCCTCTGGGGAAGGACCACACTGAAAAGAGAAGACAGGACCCTGGTAGGAATATTTGTTTGCTCTGATTCTGTCATACACAAGGCCTGCTACTTTCCTGGGAGGGCCACATAGGATGCTTTTTTGCCCTGGAGTTTAAATTACGTTTGGAACTGGAACAACAGCTGCGTTGGGTCCCTTGTTGAGGACCCAGGTTGGTTCCTGGTCTCCAGATGGCAGTCCAGAACCATCCGTAACTCTGGACCAAGCACTCATGCAGTAGACGTACATACTGTTAGGAAAAATATAACATAAAAATAAAGCTTGCTGGGTGGTGGTGGCGCACGCCTTTAATCTCAGCACTCAGGAGGCAGAGGCAGATGGATCTCTGTGAGTTGGAAGCAAACCTAGTCTTCAAAGCAAGTTCCAGGATTGGCTCCATAGCTACTGAGAAACTCTGTCTCAATAAAAGATTAAAAAAATAAAAATAAAGAAACTAAATTTTTTTAATATTTATTTATTTATTATGTATACAATATTCTGTCTGCGTGTATGCCTACAGACCAGAAGAGGGCACCAGACCCCATTACAGATGGTTGTGAGCCACCATGTGGTTGCCGGGAATTGAACTCAGGACCTTTGGAAGAGCAGGCAATGCTCTTAACCGCTGAGCCATCTCTCCAGCCCAGAAACTAAATCTTTAAAAACAACAAAAAGATAACTGGAAACAAGCCAGCAGTAGCTCTATGGTGAGCCTAAATGGGCACAGACTGCAATCTCTACACTATAAAAAGGGGGAGGAACACAGTGAATTAGCTTCAAAAGAGAAAAGAAGATGTGTCAGCTGGGCAGTGGCGGCGCACGCCTTTAACCCCAGAACAGGCTCCAGAGCTACACAAAGAAACTGTCTTGAAAAACCAAACAAAGAAACTAGGAAAGATAAGTCTTAGTTTGCATGCTTTTTTGTTGTTGTTGTTATTTGTTTTCTGAGACAAGGTTTCTCTCTTTTTTTTTTTCTCCGAGACAGGGTTTCTCTGTAGTTTTGGAGCCTGTCCTAGAACTAGCTTTGTAGGCCAGACTGGCTTTGAACTCCGCCTGCCTCTGCCTCCAGAGTGCTGGGATTAGAGGCGTGCGCTGCCACCGCCCGGCTTAGTAGGCCTCGTTTGCCATGATGAAGCGCCATGACCCAAAGCAACTCCTCGTGGGTGAGAGGACAGGTCCATATGGCAGTCGTCCACTGAGGAAGAGAGGACACGGAGGAGTGATACTTACCAGCTTGCTCCTCCTTGCTTGCTCAGTTTTCTTATTTTGTTTTCTGAGGCAGGGTTTCCCAGTGCTTAGGGAGCCGGTCCTGGAACTCACTCTGTAGACTAGGCTGGCCTCAGAACAGTCTACCTGCCTCTGCCTCCCTGAGTGCTGGGATTAAGGGTTGTGGGTTACCACCATCCAGTTCAGTTTGTTTTCTTTACACCTGTCCATAGATGGCACCACCCACAGTGGGCTGCTCTCCCTCTTCCACATCAATCAGTAATCAAGAAAATGTCCTGCAGGCTGTCGCTGGGCCAGTCTGATGGCAGAATCTCCCAGTTGAAGTTGACAGATTACCCAGCACATGATGTCACATGCTCCATCGTGCATTGCAAGCCAAGGGAACATGAACAAGGACAGCAGGAGCCCCAGGAGCTTTGCTTTCTTCCTTGGTTCTGCTATTTTCCATGTAGAGATCAGAAATATGAAGGGAGGAAGGTGCACTTGGGACAGTCATCCTCTTTCCTCCTGCCTGCCTCTTCCTCTCTTACTCCAGAGGAAGAATATTCTCGTACTGTGGTTACAGTAGTTAAAAACTTTTCATTTAGCCAGGCGGTGGTGGCGCACGCCTTTAATCCCAACAGTCAGGAGGCAGAGGCAGGTGGATCTCTGTGAGTTCGAGGCCAGCCTGGTCTACAAGAGCTAGTTCCAGGACAGGCTCCAGAACTACAGAGAAACCCTGTCTCCAAAAAAAAAAAAAAAAAAACCTTGACCTTTTATCTAATTATCCGTTCAATTTTCTCAGGAAACAGCCAGAAAAGTAAAGTCCTAATGTCTCTGCTCTCTTGTTGGCAACATGTAGATTGCCCCGGAGGAACTATCCCTGGTCCACAGCCTAAGGAAAATGGTGAAAAATGATTGGGTAAGTGCCCCAGATTCTCAAGATGCGCAGAGGAAAGTGTGCTGCCAGCTTTATTGTTCTTCTATCTTATTGTTCATAGCTGTGTAGAGTGACCCTGTAGAAAGTTCCTTTACTACTGAGCCTCCTCACTAGTGTGTGTCTGTCTGTCTCTTTTTTTTGTTTGTTTGGTTTTTTTTTTTTAATTTATTATGTATACAATATTCTGTCTGTGTGTATGCCTGCAGGCCAGAAGAGGGCACTAGACCCCATTACAGATGGTTGTGAGCCACCATGTGGTTGCTGGGAATTGAACTCAGGACCTTTGGAAGAGCAGGCAGTGCTCTTAACCTCTGAGCCATCTCTCCAGCCCCCTGTTTGTTTTTTAAGACATTAAAATTTTGCCAGCAGTGGTGGTGCATGCCTTTAATCCCTGCACTTGGGAGGCAGAGGCAGGCGGATCTCAGACCAGGTTGGCCTCAAACTCACTGTTAAGTGAGTTCCAGGACAGATAGGACTGTTACACAGATAAACCCTGTCTTTAAAAACAAACAAACAAAAAATACTATAATTTTTTTTAAGATACTATAATTTTTATTTCAGGCTGGGTCTCACTGTATAGTCCTGGCTGACCTGGAACACACAGAGCTCTGCATCCTGGGTGCTGGAAGTTAAGGCATGAACCACCAAGCCCACAGACAGCTAGATATGATTCATTTTGTAGCTCAGGCCACCTTACAACTCACTCTGCCGCCACTTTAAATTCCTCTGCTTCATTCAAGTGCTTAAAGTGGTAGGCTTGTTGGCATTGCAGAAGAACTTGACGAGCAGAAGTATACTGTGGTAACCTTAAGGTCTTGTAGTGACTTAGTGTCAGAGCCAAAGCAAGAAGCAGTAACTGATTTGTTGCAGTAATCATGCTGAGCTGTGCTGTCATGACACTTGTGGGTCATACCTACAGAGGACTGATGAGTGGCTGTCATTTCCATCTCTATAAAATTCTACTGTTTGTCTTTTTTTCAGCATGGAGGTGCAATTGTGCTGAGTTTGAGCCAAACCGGGTCGCTCTTCAAGTCCCGAGCCGCATATTTGCCGCACGAGCTTCTGGGAAAGGTCACGTTTCCCTGTTTCCATTAGAGTAACCGTAGACATAGAGCAAGAATTCTCAACCTATGGTTCCCTACCCTTTTGGGGTTGCATATCAGATATTTACATTGTCATCTGTAACAATAGGAAGATTACAGTTATGAAGCAGCAACAGAAGTAATTTTCTGGTTGGGGTCACCACAATTTAAGGTCGTGGCATTGGGAAGGTTAAGAAGCACTGCTCTAGAGACTGCTTATATGTCTGAGTGCATGCACGTGTCTCTTGGATCCCTTGGAACGGGGACTACAGATGGGCGTACCACCATGTGGGTGCTGGAACTCAAACATGGCAGCTCTCCAGTACCATGTGCTCTTAACTAACGAGCATCTCTCCAGCCCCCACTTCTCTCTTTTATTTTATCTTGTTGTTTTGAGACATGGTCCCTCTGTATAGCCCTAGCTGTCCTGGAACTCCCTGTTTAGATCAGGCTGGCCTCAAACTTACAAAGGCGATAGAAGAAGTCACTAGCCAACATGTAGCCATCCTCTGTGAGGCAGGAAGGCCGAGTGGGCTTAGAGTTGAACGGAAGAAAGGCCCTGTCCTCACAGCACAGGTGGTCTCAGCTCATTTCTCGTTGGACTAACACTGTCTTTCATCCTTCTCCTCTCCAGGAAGGATTTGATGCCTTAGACCCTTTCCTTCCCATCCTCATTTCCAACTATAATCCAAAGGAATTTGAAAGTTCTTTCCAGTATTATCTAGAAAATAATTGGCTTCAGCATGAGAAAGGTCAGTCGTGTGTCCACTCTTCTGCCGCGCTGCTCACTGCACAGTCTGCTGAGTTAGTGCACAGGGCATTTTGGTATCACCATGACCTGGGTACCCGTAGCTTATTTTGGCTCACAGCTTCAGCTTCAGGAGGGTCAGCCGTGACCACTTGGCTCCATGATCTTGCTTGTGTAGGAGCAGAGGGTGTTCATGTCAGTGAAGACAGGAAACAGAGAGGCAGAGAGAAAGGAAAGGCCTAGAGAAAAGAACTGCTCCCTTCTGCTGAGCCCCTAATCCTACAAGTTCTCAGAGCCACCGGCTGTGGGCCCAAGCACTCAGTGCGTGACCCAGTCAAGCCCCAGGCCTTGCTCTTTACCCTCAGCAGCGACCTATATATTTTGTATTTCCTTTTTTTTCCTTTTGACTTTTTCTATATAATAAGAGAATACAAAAATACTATTTGAAAGTGGCTGCATTTTAATTTACAAAAGAAATTACATTTCTGCTTAAATTCTCACCTTGTTCAGAACAAAGCATTGGTGCTAAAGAAGGAAACAATTTTCCGGCCTGCTCCTGGATAGTTTCCATGTGTCTAGGCTGCGGCCATCACACTGGGGAGCACTTACTCGGTGTGCTCACATCAGACAGCAGTGCTGAGACACTCAGAAGGGGTGATACTAATTGAGATGTTATCATCAAACCAGATCTTTGCTATCTTTGTCCTTTTTCTTGTTTTTTTTAGAGCAGTGTCTCACCGTGTGTCTGTGTTTGGGCTACTGTCTGAGCCTCCTGAGCTGAAGTCTCAGCACAGATCCACACCTGGGTTCAAAAGCTCTTAACTCTTTTTAAGTTTTTTGAGACAGAGTTTTTCTGTAGCTTTGGAGCCTGTCCTGGAACTGGCTGTTATAAACCAGGCTGGCCTTGAACTCACAGAGATCCACCTGCCTCTGCCTCTTGAGGAAGCTCTGGGACTCTTACTGGCAGACCTGATAGCTCGCATTGTGAGCATTCTAGGTATTTGTGTGTCTGCTTCTCGTCATGCAGATAGTAAACTGCTCTATCCCTGAGTAACAGGGAGCCAGTGATGCCTGCTGTGGTCCCAGGTCACACTGGCAACATAAGACTTGGCTTAGAAACAATTGGTTGTAGAGTCACTGCCTAGCATGTGCCTTGCAAGCCCTGGATTTGATCTCTAGCCCAACCAAAAGCAAAGTTTAAGCTAATAGAAGCTGAAACTGGAGGTGGAACATAAGAGTGTGGCATTGTAGTGAGCTGGAGGTGGAGGGGTGAGAGCTCAGGGTTGATAGGGGGTAGTGAGCTAAACAGGAAGCCCTGGCTACAGTTTGGAGTAGGAAAAAACTGCCATTTGTGTGTTTGACTGTTCCAGCTCTGACGGAAGAAGGGAGGAAGGAGCTGAAGTTCCTGAGTAACTGCAACCCCGGGCAGCTAGAGCGGCTCTGTGCTGCCCTGTGAGCACCAGCGCCTAGTGCAAGCGGGGCTGCCTGGCCGCAGTGACCACGTCCCGCTGTCCCTCTGCTGAGCCCCGCATTAAAGGCAGCTGTGCTCTCTAAGTGCTGTGTGTCTCTAAGTGCTAAGAGTCGTGACAAGGAACGCGCACACACTAAGCAAATTGAATTTCTCTGCAGTTCTGTTTGTCGGCATCTGAAGAAACTCAGTTCTACAGAAATTGCTCATTGTCTGTCTACTGAGCATAAATTAGTTCAGGAGACCATGATTCACGGCCCAGTTCCACTATTCCTGGACCTTCTCACTCCCTGTTCCTTCCTCCTTCTTGATTCTGTACAGTGTCACTGTAGCCCCAGCAGCATTCGGACTGTTTGGTGTGGCTTGCCCCTTCCCACAAGTTCCTGAGAGAATTGAGCAGCTGCTACAGCACCCATGCTATATAAGTTAACACTAACGCAGATAGAATTATATTTATGTACACACCTTCAAAGAACTACAGAAAGAAATGACTCAGTTTACATTTTTATTATTATTATGTGTGCACATGCTACAGCACATGCGTGGAGGCCTGAGGACAGCTATTTGAAGTTAGTACTCTCCTTCCATGTGTGTGTGGCTGTAGCACGAATTCTGATTGATATTAGTAAAACCTCAGAGCCAGACGTTCATGGTGGCACATGCCTTTAATTCCAGCACTCGGAGGGCAGAGGCCAGCCTGGTGTACAGAGTGAGTTCCAGGACAGTCAAAGATACGCAGAGAAACCCTGTCTTGAAAAAACAAGGAAAAACCCAGAGTTAGATATAAGGGTTAAAGCTGAAAGCTCAGAGAAGCAGAGTAGTCAACCACTAGAGAGTTCTTACCTCTGCACATTCAGACCAAGGGGGTGATCTTGTCTTTACGAATCCTCAGACTGAATCTACGAAACCTGAGTCTACATCTGTTCCTGTCTCCTCCCGCCTTCTATTCCTCTCTCCACCTAGCCATGTCACTCCTGAATCCCTCCCTAGTGCTGGGATTAAAGGTGTGTGCCGCCACTGCCTGGCCTCTGTAGCTAACTAGTGGCTTAGCTCTGCACTCTGATCTTCAGGCAAGCTTTATCTGTTAGATACAAACAAAATATCGATACATGTGGGTTTGGGGCATTGTCAGGCTGGCCATGTCACGTGGCAAATTCCATTACACACTTTGCCATCTCACTAGCCCCAAAAGACTGATTTGTTTTCGTTTTTGAAACCAAATCTCATGTAGCCCAGAGTGCCAGAACTTTCTATGTAGGCAACTCAGGATTCTCCCGCCTCCACCAGTGTGGAGGATATATGTACCATGCCCAGTGAGAACTCAGTATATTTCCAGATTTCCTGCTTATTAGTCATTTGCATTTCTTGTTTCTTGTCTAGTGGTGACTGTAATGCTACCTCCCAGGGTGCCGTGAGCACTTACCACAGCAGGCAGCTGCTTGCAGCCAGGAAGCTCCTCCTGGCTTGGATGGGCCAGTGTTTTATTTGGATGGTTTTCTGTGAGAGCCTGCACTCTGTGGTGCAGTTGTGTGGATAAACTCTTTCCTGGTGTGTCTAAATGTGCACAGTACTGCGGGGACCTGTCCCCTGGACTACAGCCTCACACCACAGAGTCTCTAGGTGTCTGCAGCTCTATTCAGCCTGGCTTCTCCATAAGTCAGGCTTTCATTGCAGCTCCAGAGCTGTGACGCTCACACTCGCTACAATCTTCCTTGCTCTGAATCTATTATTTCTCCATTTATTAGTAACCGTCAATTCTCCCCATTGCTTTCTTTGGTGTTACTGTGAATACATATTTTAGGCAGACGTTTCTGTCCTGCCAGTAGCTCTCAAGTAAACACACCGAGGCTTATATTCATTATAAATGTTCAGCCAATAACTCAGGCTACCTATCTATCTAACTCATATCTAAATTAACTCATATTTTTATTTATGCCTTGCTTTTTTGGCTTGGCACTTTTTCTCAGTTCAGTACAGCATGTCCATCTGCTTCTCTGCATCTGTGGTGACTCCCGACTTTGCCCTTCTTCCTCCCAGCATCCTTAATTTGGTTGTCCTGACAATACTTCTTGCTTGGCTACCAGGCACTCAGATTTTTAATAAACCAGTTGGAGTGACAAATCTTTACAGTACACAAAAGGATTCCACAGCAACAACATACCAGGACCTAAGAAGTATTTTCAAGGTTCGTGTTTGTTATTTTCCCAAATAAGTTTGCATGTGTGTGGGTTTGAGTCCAGGTACCTGTGATAGCCAGAGGCATTGGGTCTCCTGAAGCTGGAGCTCTTACTTCAGCACTTCATGTTCCTCACTGCTCAGCCGTCTCTTCGGCCTAAGACACTTAGAAAAATATAGCATTTAAGGACTGAAACTGGAATAGACAAAAGTCCATATAACCAATTATTGCTGTATTAAAAGCTCAGGGCTGAGCTGTGTGATGCTCAGGGCTTCCCCATTGATCTGTACATTGATCTGTACCACCCCTGTTGTAGAAGTGTAAGTGCTTCCCAGTGTTAGACAAAGAATAACCTCAGTGTTGCTTGCATAAAGGAACACACAAGCAAAAGCACAACAAAGTAATTTGTTTTGCAAAAAGGGTGTGCTAAGACCCAAACCAAGTTAGCAAGCACTGATTAAAATGGTTGTCTCCTTTTGTCCCTGACCTAAGTTCTGACCGGGTCTCTGGCCTTGACTTGTATTACTCTGACTTGTATTACTCTGACTGGGGTGCCAGGAATGAGAAACAGACACACACAGCAAAGCCAAGCTGCAGTGGACAGCGCTGGAGCGGAGCAGGATAGCTCTCCAGACCAATCTCAGGCCCGAGAGAGTGGACCAGGAAGCTGCAGTTGCTCCACTCACACTCAGCATCCCCTTGCCGTGGCTGTGCTCCTGGCAGAACTTCCCCATCTGATCCCGCTAGTGGGAACTAGACAACCTGATGCTGTTGGCTAACTGGCAGGAGGGGGTAAAATGTTCAGGAAAGAGGAGTCCTTACCAGGCTCAAACCAGCAATTTTTTTTTTAATTAAAAATTTCCACCTCCTCCTATTTCCCTCCCCCTCCCTCTCTAACACCCGATTCTGTGTTACCCCTCGGTACAGTAAGCGCGAGTCAGGCAAGGGCCTGGAGATTGAAAGAACACACAAAGAGACCTGGGTCATTCGAAAGGAGATCAGCTGAATGCCATTTATTCAACCTTGGGGAAATCCTTACACACTTCGCTGCTGCACAAGGATTTCTGCCCGGGCAGGTGGGAAATTACCACACCAAAGATGGAGTCAACGATGCCCTACAGCTAATCACCAGGCGGGGCAAGGGGAGCACCGGAACAAACAGAATGCTTTAGTTAACTGACCAGAAACTGTCCTCAACATGCACCCCAGGAACAAGGGTAGACCCGGGCCCTACACCTCTCCAGTCCCTGCCCTGTGGGAAGTCCAAGGTCCTCCCTCCTCCATCCAAGTCTAGGAAGGTGAGCATCCAAACAGACTAGGCGCCCACAAAGCCAGTACATGCAGTAGAATCAAAACCCAGTGCCATTGTCCTTCGCTTCTCAGTCAGCACTCATTGTCAGCCACATTCAGAGAGTCCAGTTTGATCAAATGCTCCATCAGTCCCAGTCCAGCTGGCCTTGGTGAGCTCCCATTGGATCAGCCCCACCGCCTCAGTGGGTGGGCGCACCCCTCGCGGTCCTGACTTCCTTGCTCATGTTCTCCCTCCTTCTGCCCCTCCTTTGGACCTTGGGAGCTCCAGTGTGGGTCTCTGTCTCTATCTCCATCCATCGCCAGATGAAGGTTCCCTCCAATGGATCTTCTGGTACAGCACCAGCAAATGTTTTGGTTGTTCTTCTCCATACTCATAGATGACCTGTGCTTTGTAAGAGGTCATCCCACCAACCCACTGTTGGTCCCTAGGGAGTCCCCACTGATGTAGTTGGCGCCTCATCTGAAGTCCTAATAGCTGTCCTCAGCTATTTGTATGTAATTCTGTCATAACTGCACTTGTCCTCTGAGTCTGGGAAATGAGTATGTATAATCTGCAGGAAGGTAGGGACGGGGCACACGGGACAGGATGACCCATGCCCCGACCTTTAGTAAACAACTCCTTCATGCTCTGTGAGGAGGTTCAATAAACTCACTGCTTCCCCAGCTTGGTCTCAGAACAGTTAGAACTAGGATAGTTGGGACTAAATCAAATTTAAGAGAGGAGGGATAGTGGTTTTTAATACACAATTCTGCAGGAAGGGACACAGCACAGAAAAAAAAAAATAGCTGGCATGGTGATTTGGCACAAAACTGGTTTTTTTTCATTTTAAAAAAGTTTTTAATTTACATTAGTTGAAAACTACATTAGTGTGACATGTTCAGTGTGTGCCCTCAGAGGTCTGTATCACCATGTTTGTTAGTGTATGACATGTCTATGTTCAGTGTGTGCCCTCAGAGGTCTGTATGACTTAGTGTATGACATGTCTATGTTCAGTGTGTGCCCTCAGAGGTCTATATGACCATGTTAGTGTATGTCTTGTATATGTTCAGTGTGTGCCCTCAGAGGTCTATATCACCATGTTAGTGTATGACATGTCTATGTTCAGTGTGTGCCCTCAGAGGTCTGTATGACTTAGTGTATGTCGTGTATATGTTGTGTACACCCTGTGCTGTCGGTTACCCTGAGGCTGGAGAAAGTTACAAGAATTCTGAGCTGCCGCTGTCCCAGTGATGGAAGAGTTAACCCCTGACCCATCTCTCCAGCTCCAACATTTTCATCAGATGTATGTACTGTATGTATATGAGTATTATGTACATTATGTGCATGAAATAACAATGGCTATCAGAAGAGGACATTGATCCACGTGAATGCTTGAACCCAAGCTGGGTCCCCTGTAGGAGCAACAAGGATGCTTAATGACTGAGCCATCTCTCCAGCTCCAACAAATCAACGGAGACTTCTAAATCTTCCATGGAAAGTGGGACAGAGTTCAGGATAGTCAGGGCTACCTGTGTCACCCCAGCACCCCCCACACCAAAAAGTTGAGGACCTTAATGTGTAAGACCACTGTCCTCTTCTGCCATGTGCTGGGCCAGCCTCCTTCCCTTCGTGAACTCCCCACCTCACTGGTTAGAACAAAGGTTTATATAGACTGCACCCTGTCTCGGGGCCTGGGAAAGGAGGTTGGTTCCAGTCCGTTTCATGATTACAAGCAGGCAGCCCCCAGCAGCTGGGCCGAGGGCTGACACCGCTGCTCATCTAGCTGGTGGCTGTAAGCTCACCACAGCCTGTGTCTAGTGGTCTTACTCTGTATGGAAGATGGCCGCAGAGTCTCACAGAAACACACAACCACTCAAGCACAAAATTTGTTTGATTGAATTTGAAAGAAAAAATGATCATTCAACATTTCTTATGAATGGAGGAGTAGACGTTCCCACAACAGCCTCCAAATAATAATGTAAGTATGAATAAAGGAATGGGCCCAGGCAGAAAGCTCAATGTAAGAGGTGCTTGCTGCCAAGCCTCAAGAAGAGCTTGAGCCTGGGGGAGGACCCACATGGCAGTACAGAACCAATTCCCTCAACTTGTTCTCTGGCATGCACACAGCACCCACACAATATTAGAAGCTGATCATCCCAAGGCACCAAAGAATAAAAGCTAAATGTTGTTCAGTAGAAGGTATTGTCTGTACATTTTACTAGCAATAAATTTATGTCCTAAATAGTGCACTGCTATAAATACCAGACACTCGCACCCACCCCCACCCCCCCAAATATAAGCAAGACATTCGGGAATAGCGATCTGTTTTGGACCTTAGACATGCTGTCAGGGGGCCCAAGTGGGCCTTCCACTTGCTACAGAGTTAAGGACTGACTGGTCTCCCTCCTCCAAGAACAGGATAACAGGGTTGTGCCCTCACATGTGGTTTGGAAATCCTTTGTCCGCTGGATATAAAAAAAAAAAAAAGCACAAGCCTTTTCCAAGAAGCCAGGCTGGGCTAACAGTGAGCCTGTCACAAAACGTTGCCCAAATGATGACTCAAATTAAAAAGAAATTAAAGGCTCAGGGTGGGGGGTGGCGCACGCCTTTAATCCCAGCACTTGGGAGGCAGAGGTTGGCAGAACTCTTGTGAGTTCGAGGTCAGCCTGGTCTACAGAGCTAGTTCCAGAACAGGCTCCAAATCTATAGAGAAACCCTGCCTCGAAAAACCTAAATAATAAGTAAGGAAGGAAATAAATAAATAAAAAAGTACAGAAGTGCAAATGAACTCTATGTCCATGAAGAAGGGGACTAAAACCTTCTCCATAACGTAACAGAAGCAGACAGACGACCCATTGCCCAGTTCACTGGTTTAGCCAGGCTGGGACCTTAGACTGGGAGGAGTCAGTCAGTGGAGCATCGAGTTCCTCGCCAAGTTGTTTTTTCCTCTCGAGAATTACTAGTTAGGAGAGAGGCAACTGCGAGAAGACTGACACAAACAAGTGGGAGAACATTCCATGACCTTGGCCAGAACAGGAGCCCTGACGGAGAGGGAAAGGCTTGGGACCAGCGAGGACGTGCCAGCTTCCGGTCACCCAGGAGAGGAAGAGGCGGGGCGCGAGCCGCACGCCTGAGCCAACGTGTAGCCAACGGGAAAGCACGCACTCAGGAGCCAATAGGGCGCGGGGCCCGCCCCCCCGGCGGCAGTGGAGCGGTGAGCAGCGGCGGCGGTATGGCGGGCGGGGTGCGCGAGGTACTCACGCTGCAGTTGGGACACTTCGCGGGTTTCGTCGGGGCACACTGGTGGAACCAGCAGGTCAGGCTACGCGTGGCGGCCCGGCGCTCCCTACGGAAGGTACATGGCCATGCCCCTCCTCACGCCACTCAGCCCTCTGCACTCTGCAGGATGCTGCGCTGGGACCTAGGACCGAAGGCGACTCGTCACCGGGGGAGCTGTGCCCCGACGTCCTGTACCGAGCCGGCCGGACGCTGCATGGCCAGGAAACCTATACGCCGCGACTCATCCTCATGGATCTGAAAGGTGAGGCAGTGGCGGAGCTCAGCCAAGTTTTCCCGTACAGGGACAAGCCCCCAGAGGACACCGGAAGACCAGACTGTTCAACTCTGAAGTGGGCAGAGCCACGGGCTCCCAGCAGAAGGATGGAGTCCAGATTCCCCATCCTTCTAGCGTATATCCAAGTATGCTTTAAAAAGACAAGTGCAGTGCTTGGCGCGGTTGGGCACGCCTTTATTCCCGGCAGGGGCAGATAGATCTCTGCGTCCGAGGCCAACCTGGTTTACATAGTTGATCGGGATAAGTAGGGAGACATCTCAAAAGCCAAACAAAAAGTTTTGCCAAGTGCTACCACACATCACCTGACAGGTGATCAGGTTGTCTGAGGGAGATGATGCTCTAGGCTTTGACTTTGTCTTTCATCTCTGTGCAGGAAGTCTGAATTCACTAAAGGAAGAAGGTGGCCTCTACAAGGACCGGCAGCTAGAGGCTGCAGTAGCATGGTGTGTGTCTAATGTAGGAAGGGGGAGAGCCAGTGCACAAGCATAAAAGGCTGGAGAGAGAATCAAATGCTTCATCTCCACTCTTTTTCAGGCAAGGGAAGCTCACCACACACAGAGAAGAAGAGTACCCAAAGAACCCTAACCTCCAGGACCTTCTAAGTGCAGAGGTGATGCAGTCTCTGCCCTAAACTTTGAAACCTACCACATGCAAAGTAGTAAGGCAGAAAAGGAGGCATCTAGCCACTATAAATACCTTAGAAACATTTGATTTTGGACAAAGCACCTTTGGCTGTAAACGGGCAGGAACCTTTAATCTGGTTTAGAGGCTAAGAAAGAATCCTCGCCTCTCTTTCAAAGGACCCTGAGCTGAGTTCCCAATGCCCCCTTCAGGCATCTCAAAACAACCGGGAACCTCACTCCATTTTCTGGCTTCCGGCAAGTGGTGCACATCAAATCCACAGGGGCACACACATATACACATAAGAAAAAACACGGCAGAGGAGAACTTCCTGGAACTAAATGTCATTTCCCTCACCCCTCCCAGGGAGTGCTGAATACTGATGGTGTCTGGAGGACCAAACCTATCCTAAATGGCAAAGGTGAGGTGTCCCTTGATGCTGGAGACTGAGCAGAGCAGGGACTCTGGGGAAGGTGCAGCTCATCTGCTCGCTGTTCGGGCTGCCCATTTCCCCCACAGAGAACAGCATCAGAGTCTGGTCAGACTTCCTCAGGGTGCATCTCCATCCGCGGAGCATCTGTGTGATTCAGAAGTACAACCACGACGGGTATGGGGACTCCATCTCACCTGCCCTCCTCCAAAACAGCAGATTGGGGAGCTGAGGGCAGGACTGGGGTTTCATCACAGTGATTTCTGGTAGTGAAACAGGTCGCCTGGAAGCTTTTGGACAAGGGGAGGGTATCCTGAAGGAACCCAGGTACCTGGAGGAGCTGGAGGACAGACTACATTTCTATGTGGAAGAGTGTGACTACTTGCAGGTAGCTATGTGGCAGTGCAGGTGCTGGGGAGACACTGGTCTCAGGCTCCAGTCTGCTCTGTTGACCTCTCTGCAGGGCTTCCAGATCCTGTGTGACCTGCACGACGGCTTCTCTGGAGTAGGCGCTAAAACTGCAGAGCTGCTACAAGACGAGTATTCAGGACGAGGAGTAATAACGTGGGGTCTGCTCCCTGCTCCCTACAGTCTTGGGGTGAGTGGAAGCTGGAAGAAAAGCAGCAGAGTTGGTGGGAAGGAGAGGACCCCACTGAGGAAGTTACTTGGAGCAACCCACTCTCATTTCTTTTACCAGGAGCCCCAGAAAAATATCTATCGCCTCCTAAACACAGCATTCGGTCTGGTGCACCTGACTGGGTACAGCTCTTTTGTCTGTCCCTTATCCCTGGGAGGGCACCTGGGCCTGCGACCCAAGCCACCTGTCAGCTTCCCTGACCTACACTATGATGTAAGGTTCGAAGCTCCATTTATGTCAGCCTCTATCACTGCGACTCTGCTTCTTCTCCCACCCCACCTCCCGGCCATGTGCGTGTGGTGCTAGGGACTGAACCTAGCACCCAACACATACTCAGGAATCACTTTTACACCAAGTTGGGTTCCCACCTTAAACCTGACCTCTTAGCTCATGTTTATCCGGCCTCAGGACGAACAGCCTTACTTCATTCCCTAGATCTCTGCCCTTGGTGTGTTTCCCACACCCGAGAGACCCAATATCCCCTCCTGTCCCACTTGACAGGCCAGTCTGCCCTTCCACTGTAGCGCCATTCTTGCTACAGCCCTGGACACAGTCACAGCTCCCTTCCGCCTGCGGTCCTCCATGGTGCCCATGGCTCATTTGGCTGATCTGCTAAGTTTCTCCGGGAGAAAGGTAAGAAGCTTTCTGAGGGCCTGGCCAGAGCCCAGGAAAGGCTCTGTAACCTGACACCTCCTGGTCTGTAGGTGGTGACAGCAGAAGCAGTCATCCCCTTCCCACTGGATCCAGGCCAGTCCCTTCCCGACATCCTGGGACAGCTTGGAGGAACCACCCCGTGGACCCCACTCTCTGCTTGTGGGGACTCTGCTGGAAGTCGATGCTTTGCCCAGTCAGTGGTGCTCAGGGGTATAGACAGTACGAGCCACACCAGGTAAAGACCGGGTTATTATGGGCCCTGTGAGACCTGCTCAGGTCTTTGTTCCTGAGGGTATGCTTGCTTCTGACCGCCACCACCGCCTCACATGAGCTCTGGACTGATCCAGCTGCTGGTCCAAGGATGTAAGGATTCTTAGCTCTTATTCATACAGCTGAAGTATGTACAAAAGGTTTGCCTTTGTTCTGGCAGTAAGCTCAACCCAGGGACACCCTTGCCGTCGGCTCTCCATGCCTGTGCCTCTGGAGAAGAAGTCTTGGCCCTCTATTTACAACAGCAGCACCCTAGAGTCTTAAGGTCAGTTGGGCACTTGCCCTGCTCCTGGGCGGTGGGCAGCCTCTGCTGCTCTGCTCTGCTCTCCGAGTCACCGAGTCACCGCCCTCTGCCTGCAGCTCCTCACACCTGCTGCTGACGCCCTGCAGAGTGGCTCCTCCTTACCCACACCTCTTCTCCAGCTTCAGTCACAAGGGGCTGGCCCTGGATGGCACCCCCAAGGGCGCAGGTAGGACATGGAGAAGCTAACACTTGAGCCACACAGGGGCAGTTTTACTCTTTGTCTTCACAGTTGAGCGTTCCTCCACCCGACCACAGCCCCTCTAGGGTGCTGGCGTACTAGAGCGACGGCACACACTTCACTGCCGTCCTTTACAATCTACCACGCCCAGAGTAGACCCCAGCTCTCTCCCTCTACAGCGGTGCAGAGCATCCCTGTGTTTGGAGCCCTGCGCTCATCTTCATCCTTGTACCGCACCCTGGGAGACTTGGCTGAAGAGCTCTCCAGACTTGACCTGCGGCGCTGGGCTAGCTTCATGGACGCTGGGGTGGAGCGGGATGACATGGAGGAGCTGCTACAGGACTTACACAGCCTGGCCCAGTGTTACCAGGAGGGTAACAGCCTTTCAAACTGATGTTCCAGGGAAGGTATTAGGGAGATAATTTGTAATAAAAGCTGCCAGGTGCAGGAACCCAGTGTGTTGGGATTGCTGCAAGATATATGCATTTGTACATTTAAAAAGAGTGAGTTCACAAAAGAGCCAAGCCCCGTTCTCCACCAATGCTGTTTCCAGAATGTGTTTGTAAAGTCTTCACTGAAGTCCCTGAGAGACACAGGCCGCAGAACCATCTCCCAACTGGCTCTGTCAAGGTTCAAGGTCTCTATGAGTCAAGTACAACCACCCTTGTACAGAGGGCTGTTGGTTGGTCTTGGCAGATGAAACCCATACCTTCCCAGGGTTTCATTCATCCAGCTCTTCTTCAGACAACAGGTCCCCACGGTCAGAGAGCTGGTCTGCATTGCTGGTGCTGGTGGCATCATCCTCATCCTCAGAGCTGGCCTCACAGGCTGTGTGGAAGAGTTGCATGAGTTCTCGGAAACGGTGGGAAACCTAGCAAAGGAAAGGGGTTGGGCTCATGGTTCCAGTCTGCTTAAATGAACTTGGCACCCACTTATTATACAGAGCAAGGTTGTGTCTTCTGTAGAAACAGGTGAATGCCACAAACAGAACAGTCTTCCCTGGGAACAAGACTCGGTGATACACACCTTTAATTCCAGCAATCAGGAGGATTCCTGAGTACAAGGCCAGCCTGATCTACTTATTCAAGGGTAGCCAGGGACACAGTGAAAATCATCTCCAAAGAAAACAACAACAGAAACCCACTACACTGACAGGCCAAGCCTTTCCTTAGGCCAAGCTTTAAAAGAACCAGTTGCTTCCTTAAAAGTTCCTTATGACTGTAAACCCCATTGGTCCCATCCTCCTGCCTTCGTTCCCCATCACCCTGTGACCCGCCCCACCTCACCTCAACAGGGGTCTTGTTACCCAGTTGCCGGGAGATGCTGCTGAAGGTGTGGGGCTGTGCGCCCAGCTCCTGGCACATGGTGAGAATCACTCGGTCAGCCTCCCTGAAAGCCAGGCAGCATAGTTAGGCCTGAGGATCGCTTTGGACCTGTGTTACACTCTGCAAACACAGCTTGTTTTTACCTACCTTGTCCACAATACCACCTTCTCCCCAGTGGAGCTGACCTTGCTGTTGTTGGCACAGACAGTAGCTTCTGAGGCTTTTGGCAGGCCCCCCTCTGGACCTTTGCCTTGAGTTCCACTGTCTTCAGCTATGACCCCGCTGGCAGCTTTGGGAGTGATCTCTGAGGCACCAACTCCTGATGAAGTTCCACAGACAGGAGCCACCATATGGGCTGTCTCTGCTTCCACTGGGCTCTCACGTAGCCAGCTCTGAGTACAGACTTTTCCATATGTGTGTCTTCTCCCTGTGTCTCTGGTCCTTGAGGAAACAGGACTGGCGAGGGAAGCGGGGATCTCCACAGTGCTTGGCAGTTTCTCAGTTTCTGATGTATCTGGGAGCGGCACAATAGTCTCTGAATTAGCAAAAGACTTCATGTCCTCGCCCTCTTCGGGAAGTATGGTGGATGTGTCAAGGCAGGAGACAACTTCAGGCCCAGCCTGGTCTCTCCTGACAGAGGAGAGTTCAACTCCAGTCTGAGGAGGAAGCCCGGGAGTCTCTGGTGAGCAGAGGGTTGAGCCCTCCAAGGGTCGCTCCACGAGAGTCACTTCTGCAGAGCACAGCACGGTACTCCCAACTGTCGACCCTGCTTAGGAGGAACATGGGGGATCAGGGGATACACCAAAAACCACACCACTGGGGAGCTACTGGAAAGACGGGGAAGTGATGAAGTCACGCAGCAAAGGAGGGCACGGTTCTTCTAATGGGAAGGAGAAGACTTGAGGAATGTTGAGACAATTTAGCCCTGGCTGTCCTGGAACTCATTCTGTAGACTAAGCTGGCCTGAAACAGACTGCCTGCCCCTGTATCTCAAGTGCAGGGATTAAAAGTGTGTGCCACCACTGCCTGGCATTTTAACAAAATCTTTTAACTATGTGAGAAGGAAGGGAAAAGGGATCTCCATGTTTTCATGACAAAGTGTTGGCACATCCCTGGAAAGGTGTTTGAGCTAGGCTCATCCAGTTTCCTGCAGTGTGGAAAAGGAGGGAAAGGCATAGCTTGGAGTCAGGTTACTGACCTGGAGTGGGTGTCTCTCCCTTTCTGGTGGTCCTGCCAGTCCTAATCTGGGTCACATCAATACTCTCCTGCTCCTCCAGGGCTTCCTCTTCCAACATGTCCTTGCCTTGACCTCCTTCCTTAGTTGCAGGCATAGAACTTGCCTCTTGAAGGGGGCTACTACCCACCAACTCCAGGGGCTCCTTGCTCTTGTAAGATCTGCTGTCACAAACCTGCAAGGGTGACAATGTTCTGGTCTTACTCACGAGGACTGCATTTGTTCTGACAACAACTCACTCTGTTTTGCTCACAGGTTCTCAACTGCTAAGCAGTCTCTCCAGCCACACTTGTTGTTGTTGTTGAGGCAGGGTATCTGTGTAGCCCTGGCTGCCTGGAACATGCTATATAGGGTCTTATTTCCCAGTTTCTTGTCTCTGCCTGTAAAGTGCTATGATTACAAGGGTGGACCACCATATTCAAATCAAAGACTCTCTTTAAAAACTTGCAAAAATGTAACTGTAGTGCTGTGGGATAATGGTCTTGGACTTTGTAAAGATTTGTCGCTTTCTTTTAATAAAACGCTGGCTGGCCAGTAGCCAGGCAGGAAGTATAGGCGGGGCGGCGACAAGAACAGGAGAGTTCTCGGAAGAGGAGTCAGTCTGCAGCTGTCACCCAGACACAGAGGAAGCAAGATGAGAATGCCTTGCTGATAAAGGTATCAAGCCACATGGCTAACACAAACAAAAATTATGGGTTAAGATGTAAGTTAATAAGACTGGTTGTTCATTTCCCGGCAGCCCAGACCCGAATAATCACACAGAAACTATATTAATTCCAACACTGTTTGACCGGTGGCTTATGCATAAATTCCTAGTTAGCACTTACATGTTAAATTAACCCATCTCTATTATTTTCTGTATTGCCACGAGGCTGTGGCTTATCAGGTAAAGTTCCAGTGTCTGTCTCCTTCAGCAGTTACATGGCATCTCTTTGACTCTGCCTACTTTTTCTCTCAATCTCTTCTGATTTCCTACCTGGCTTTACTCTGCTAAGCCATTAGTCCAAATAACCTGATGGTGTGGGAGGTCCTTCTGTATATGTGTTATACTTATTGGTTAATGAATGAAGTTGCTTTGGCCTATAGCAGGGCAGAATATAGCCAGGCTATATGTCTTTGAGTTTGAGGCCAGCCTCATCTACATGGTGAGTATGAAGACAGCCTGGGCTATGTAGAGAGGCCTTATCTCAAAAACAAAAACAGAACCACAAGAAACGAGCACCTGCACAGTATGGCCTAGGCAGTCCCAGCACACCAAGCACCTGCCTCACCTTGCTACTGCAATGACAATTTCTCCTCTTGCTTTTCTTCAGCTTAGAATCAGGACCTCCCTCATGGCAGGAACAGGAGCAGTCCTTGGCCACTTCAGGCCAGTCAGTCTCCTACAAAATACCCCAACTTGATTAGAAACAAGAAACAGCTGCACTGAGAGGCCTTAGTTATGAATGTCCCTCCCACCCTTTTTCTAATGGACCACCTAATACCCTGGAGGTCACTGACCCAATCTTGACTCAGCCTGTTGTGAATCCTCAAAGAAAGCAGCATCCTAGCAGCCCACAAGCCTCAGACTTTGAGAAAATGCACTGGAGATCTCCAAGGTAAGATCCAGACTACTGACTTTCTGTCTCCCTTTGTATAGAGACTCCTCACTTAATAAAGCAAAGACACACTTTTGATCCCAGCACTTGGGAGGCAGAGGCAGGTGCATCTCTGAGTTCGAGGCCAGCCTGGTCAACAGAGTGAGTTTTAGAAAAGCTAGAGCTACAAAGAGAAATCCTGTCTCAGAAAAACAAAAATATAAAACAACAAAAAGACCTCCTCTTTGGGCAAGTGAGATGACTCAGTGGCTAGAGGCATGAGGACCTGAATTTAATCCCTGGTATCCAAATGTCTTGACCTTCACAAATGTTCAGTGGCACATGTGTATCCCCCCCACTCTCTCCCACAAAGTATGTAAATGTAAATTTTTAACTTAAAAAAAATAGCCCAGCCGGACGATGGTGGCGCACGCCTTTAATCCCAGCACTCGGGAGGCAGAGGCAGGCGGATCTCTGTGAGTTCGAGACCAGCCTGGTCTACAGAGCTAGTTCCAGGACAGGCTCCAAAGCCACAGAGAAACCCTGTCTCGAAAAACCAAAAAAAAAAAAAAAAAAAAAAAAAAAAAGGCCCATGCCTTAATCCTAGCATGACACTGAGGTCAACCTTGGTTTACATAGTTCCAAGGCCAGGGCTACATAAGAGTCTCTATTTCAAATAATCATCATCATCTTTAAAAATAGACTAATTTGGAGGCTGAAGAGGTAGTTCAATAGTAAGGACAATTATGTATTGCTCTTGATTAGGACTTGAATTCAGGAGACCCCAAATCAGGAGGTGCATAAACCACCCTTTACCCCAGTTCTAGGAGATCATAACCTTCTTCAGATCTCTGGGCACTTGAACTCCACAGATATATTCCTAAACACAAATTTTTCTCTAAAATTAATACATCTATATTTTTTACTATATTATATGCACATACATGCTTGTCATACCACATGTATGGAGGTCAGAGAACAGTCTGACCATATGGGTCTGGTGACCAAACTCTCTCTCGTCATCAGGCTTGGAGTCAAGAACTTTTACCCACTCACTGGTCAAGGCTCTTTCTGGTACCGAGTACGAGCAGACTCTAGAGCTAAAACTAAGCCACCTATGTCAGTGTCCCAGCATGGACACCTGACAAGGTCACTCTGGCATTGTCTTGTCTTGGCTCTTTAGTCACATAAATAAAGCTTTCCTCAGGATTACTATGAAAATTACACGAGCTAATTAATAATCTACATGGTGCCACATAGTAACGCAACTGCTACGTCTATCATTAGAGGGCTCTATTTCCTTCCATGGGCAAAATTGAAAAATTAAAACCCATAGGTAAGAAAAAGGGTAGCACTGAGCTAGGGAGAAAAGCATGAACTACAATCTGTTTTGTTTTGTTCCCTTTTCTGAGATAGGGTTTCACCATATAGCTAGCCCTGGCTAGCTTTGAACTTGCAGCAATACCCCTGCCTCAGATTCTAAGTGTTGAAATTATAAGTATGTGGCATCATGCAGGGCTATGATTCCTTCTAATGAAGTCTCATAGGTTCTCCACAGCAGCCTCACCTTTGGGTTGTTCCCCATGAGCATCTCCAACCTTAATACTGTGAGCTATCCTACATACAACATGGATATATGCAGAGTTTAATCCAAAGCTTGATTCATGAAAAGTAGATATTTCCCAAATATACCTTATCATGATTCTGGACCCCAATCTCCTTTCTCCTCTTGCTCTTTGAGGCTGTGGACACCTTAGCAGGTTCCTCTTCCTCTTCTACATCAGGGAGGATCACTTCTTCAAAGCCATCAAACTAAACAAGAATTGGTGGTACTAGGCAGACTGGCCAAACCCTCCCGCAGACAGCCTTCCCCTTGACAACCTCAGGGCCTGTACCTCATACTCTTTCTCTTCAGTCCAGTTGATCTCTTCAAAGTCACCCATCCGACTAGCTGCTGGGCGCAGATGATCAAAAAAGATGGAGAACTCATCCTGTAGGTGGTCATGGCCTTTGAGGAGCTGCCACATCTGTGTCTTTAGCTGAGGAAAATTGGGAAGGCTAGGAAGACATCTGGAGAATCTTCCTAGACTGCAGTCAAACCAATCCCAAATGAATCATTAGTCTGCCTTCTATAGGCAGCAAAGCTTTTTTTAAAAGTCTCTTATTTTTCGATTACAAGGATTTATTTGTTATTTGTTTGGTGTGTGTGTCTGTGTGTGGATGTATGCAGCTACTGCACACCTGTGGAAGTCAAGAACTCCCAAGGATCAAACTCAGATCTATGGCTTAGCGTCAGTGCACAGAGGCCAGTACATACCTAGGAAAGAAAGTCAGTTCTCACAGGAGCCCCAGAGATTGAATTTATCATCAGGTGTTCTGTGATATCTTGATTGCATTCTGATACTCCCAAGACTGACAATAAAGTTTGTTTTGAAACAGAGAGCAGAACTAGTTACTAACTGACCAAAATTAATCTTTGATGTTTTGGAGGATGAGGACAGATGATGTAAAGGGCAAGGCTTAGAGAGGGTCTAGGACGTTCTGAATGGAGGGACGAGAGAGATAGAGGAGGTAACTGGTTGCTTCTCTGGACATTTAGGTTATCACCCCAATATCAGACTCCCAATTTTTGTTCCTAAAGAATAAAGACATCAGACAGGTTTGGCAGCAAACAACTTTATCACCTAAGCCATCTCATTGGCCCATGTTAATGTTTTCGAGACAGGCTTTCTTGTGTACTCCTGGAACTTTCTTTGCAGACCAGGCTGGGCTGGGACTCACAGAGATCCACCTGCCTCTGCCTCCTGCATGCTGAGATTAAAGGTGTGTGCCACTACTTTGATAGCTAAAAATTGTAAAGCATTTCCCTGCTTGCTTCTACAAAGGTGGGAGTCAGGTGGGGAGGAGGGTATACCGATCATAAATGCAATTCCCAGTGACACTACTTTCCATTCCTGCCTTACTGGTCTCTTGAAGAAACAAATGAGGAGTCCGAAGCCTTCCTCACCCACCCACTTTCTTCCAAACCCCTTCCAGTGTACTGACGGCTACAGAGCTTGTGAGGGCCAGTCAGGCTCTGGAGTCCAGGAGCCATTCTTCCATGTCCCTGGGCTTCACACTGTAGCGAAGTAGGAAACATGCTTTCTGCCTGAGTTTATGATACTCCAGAGGGAAAAGATACAGAATACATTAGGCAGAGAGAGAAAGGACGATGAAAAGGGGCTAGAGAGGGCTCAGAAGTTAAGAGGACCTATTGCTCTTGCAAAGGACCCAGGCTAGGTTCCCAGGACAAGACTGTAGTTCACAACCATCTGTAAACTCAACTTCCAAAAAATCCAATGTCCTCTTCTAACCTCTGCAGGCACCAGGCCAGCATGTGGCACACATGTAGACATGTACATAAAACATTCATACACATGAATAAATAGGCAGACGGAGTACCTCAGTGGTATCCTGAGGAAGGCAATCTGCACAGCCTTGCAGGACCTTGATAATCTTCTGGTGCTGGGAAGGGTTCTCTGCAAAGCAGATCTCCAGCTGCCGCAGGAATCTACGACTCTTCTCAAAAGCTTGCTGCTCCTCAAACTACCAAATGGAAGGAAGACAGGAAAGGAATCAGTAAGCGGCTGGATCAGAACTTGAAGGGCCTGAGAAGAACTAAACAATGGGCCAGAGGCTCGGGTTATGACTGAATTTTATTTAAAATCTTGGCCGGGCGGTGGTGGTGCACGACTTTAATCCCAGTACTTGGGAGGCAGAGGCAGGGGGATCTCTGTGAGTTCGAGGCCAGCCTGGTCTACAAGACCTAGTTCAAGAACAGCCCCCAAATCTACAGAGAAACCCTGTCTCAAAAAAAACAAAAAAAAAAAAAAAAAAAAGAAAAAAAAAAAAAAAAAAAAAAAAAAAAAAAAAAGTATTTAAAATCATAACAGCCAATTGTGGAATTGTGGAATTCCTAAGAATTAAGATGCGAATGAGTGACTTAACAGAAGCATCTAGGATTCTAGGATCAAGGTCAGCGTGGGGTTCACAATGAGAATTGTGTCAACAAGTAAGTAAAGGAGATAACTATATATCAAGTTGTTATCAAGTTGTTTTGTATTTATTTTACAAATAATAAAATCAAATACTCAAACTCTGTGGAACTTCAGAGTTTACAAATTATTTTTTTAATAAATCTATTTATTTATACATATACAGTATTCATCCTGCATGTATGCTCGGACGCCAGAAGAGGGCACCAGATCTCACAGATGGCTGTGACCACCATGTTGTTACTGGGAACTGAACTCAGGACCTCGGGAAGAGAGCCCCTGCTCTCAACCTCAGAGACATCTGTCAGCCCTGAAAATTATTTTGCACATGCATTCATTCATTCATCACAAAGATGCCAGGATGAAGGTGGACATTTTATTCACAATTAACCATCAAATGCTCACAAATCTATGAGAACGCCTTGATAATTCCCTTCACTCCTATTGCTACCCACTGACAGGAAGTCTACGACTGACTTCTGCTCCTTCTCCCTCCCTCTGGTCTCCATTCGTCCCCTTCTGTCTCTGCCTTTCAAGTACAAGAACAAGTAGGAGCGGCCATGCTCAATTTGCCGTTCCTCCCATTTCAACTCTTAGGCTTCAAATTTTTGCTTTAATTATTTTTTTTATTGGCAGTAATTCATTATGTCCCCCAGGATATTGAGAACATATGAATCCTAGGCCATGAAGCAGCAGCAATCCTTCTGCCTCAGTTTACTGTTCTACTCTAGTGTTCTATGAAGTATCACCATAAAGGATTATGTATGACATATGTGACGATTTTTATAATCTACATATTTTACAGACTTTATTCATAAAAATGAAACCTCTTAGAAGGCAGAAATCTTAATTTTTTTTTAAGTACTACAGTCACAGCATCTCTGTGTTTCCCTGGCACTCAACCAACATTCAGGAAAAGAAAGAGCTGGGACATAGTGGTGCACACTTTTAATGCCTGCACTGGAGAGGTCACGGCTAACCTGGTCTACACTGTGCGTTCCAGGCCAGCCAAGGCTACACAGAGACTCTGTTTTAAAAAAGGGGGGAGGGGGAGGAACCTAAAACAATACTTTTCTCCAGTGAGGAGAGAGAGAAGAATAGGACTTACGGAGGTCTCTACTGGTACTACAGAAAACACTGTAAACAGACGGGAGGAGAGAACTGCAAAGAGAAAGACCTGAGAAGACTTGGTGAAATGGGCTGAGGGTGACCCAAATGAATCAGAAGACTGGAACTATCTGACTCGGCTGTATTCAAGCCCTGTCTGCTCTGAGCTAGAGTCTGCTGTGCGGACTGTGCGTCTCTACTTACTAGTCCACAGGACAGGGCTTGTTCCGGAAGCAGGAAAGCAGCAAAGTCCTTCAAGAGCTGAGGCCAGTCTTGGAGTAGGGTTTGCAAGCTTTTGTACAGATCCACAGCAGTCTGCCTCTGGGTACTTGACTCAAACTCATAGATGACTTGAAGGAAATCTTCATACTTGCCAGGGATATGCTGGAGAGCTTCTCGTACCTACACACAAGACTTCCAATAGTCAACATCCTTTCCTTGGGCCTCCAGAACATGCAAGGGCACAGGAGAAAGAGTCACGGTCACAGTTCTAAGAGTTAGCCTTCAGAGGCTCTCCCTGACCTGAGGCTGACAAAGGACACAGAATAAGCAGCAAGGCAGACTTGCTTTTCTCTGAGGGGCAACTGGACAACCTGTATTTTCTTGAGATTAGAGTCACAAAACTAAGGATTCCTAAGATTGCCTTCATGACATGAGTCCCAAATATAACCTAATAAGAGGAATTTTTGGATTCTAATACAGGTCATACCAGGTACATTAATACCCGAACTTAGAATGTTAATAACAGCAGACAGCAGCAGCAACACCAGCAGCTGCATCAGCTAAGTGCTCTGCCGGATGATTAACTGAGAAGCAAGCAGCTACACAGGGTAGCAAGAGACAACAAAAGCCTAGGGTGTACATCTCGAGATTAGCACACCAGGCTACATACTACCTGCCATTCTTTTCACTAAACGCTCACTAATGGTAGCAGTCAACCCAATCTGTGAACTCACAACGCGGCACTGCAGACAGCAGTATCACCATTCCCCTAATCCCTGGTTGAAAGAGAGATGGGCTGAGGATAAGGGCACTGAGGCTGAACTCTGGAGCCCCTTGCGGGTCTCTAAGAGAACTAACTCTGTGGCAAATGCAAGCAAACAAGGCAGACACAAAACCTATTGTGCATGTAGGAAAAGCCTTAGTTCTGACTGTGCTGGACCAGGCCACTTCCTGCTGGGCGACCTACTTAGTCACAGTCCAGTTCACAATATCTCCTCCAGATCAGCAGCAGCCACGTGCACACAGATGGGCATTAAAAACTAAAGAATTAGCTGTTTGCCTACCCTGGTGAGGTAAGCCTGGGCAAAGGCCAGGTCCTTCTGTTCCCGGAGGGGGTCCCGATCAAGAATGTCCTCATCATACAGCAACAAGAGCTTGGAGGTATCCTTGCTGGCCCGAGCCCGACTGCCCCGTTTGTTCCGAGCTCGATGACCGCTTCGGCTTTTTCCAGCAGTTTTGATGTTGTCTCCTTGGAGTACATGTGAAAAAAATTCTTTCTCAATCCTTATAAATATGCAACCCACCATAAGTGCACTCTTCCCATACAGTGATGCACAACTTGGAAAAGAATAGCCAGAAAATGGAAGACAAAACAATCTGCCTCCTTGCATAGGCATAGCCAGCTAGCAGCAAGAGCAGCAAAGTGCTGGGGAGGCGAGAACACTGAGGACTGCCGCTGGAACACCCAGTCCCATGCCAGTTTACAATGACATTACAACGGAGAGAGGCACTGTAACAAACAACACTGCCTGAGCTATGCAGTAAGACCCGGCCTCAAAACAGAGAAGTTTAAGGAGTAAACATGAAAGCCAAACACTTCATAACTTCAAGAACAGAGGAGGCAAGAACCACAAATAAAACAGAGTGACTTCACGTAAATGAAGTGTTGAAGAGATTCTAACTTTCTGTCTTTTGTGTTTCAAAGGCGCCAACCTATTCAGTTTGGGGAAGGAAAGCTGCAGAGAGAGAAAGGAGCCTCTCGGCTACTCGGGGACTCTGTAAGCTGCACACTGTGCACACTGTCCTCTGGGCACTGCAGCCAAGGGAGAGGGTCAGCTGCACTCACCTGGTGGGGTTATGCTGGTCTCTACTTCTGGGGCAGTCTGGGGTGAGGCCAAGGTTGAAGGGGGCTTCTCAGCAGCATCTCCAACTGCTCCATCATTCACTTCATCCTCTTTCTGCAAGGCTTCCATCCCTTCTGCCTCCTCTTCCTCTTCTTCTTCTGGCTCAGAGTTCTCCTCCTGGGAGTTCTCTTCCTCAGAATCACCCTCCTGACTCATGCTCCTTTCAGAAGCCAGCCACGTCAGCTTCTCCATTGTTTCCTAAATGCACCCCAAAGACTGTTTACAAGGGCTCCTAGCAGCTCACAGAGCTGAAGTACAGGAGCAGGGTCAGGAGGATCCAAGGTAAAGCAGGGTCACCACTCTGGACTGGAGAAGTCTGAGGGCACTGGGGACAGGGACAGGCAAGACATGACCCATACCTAGGAGGTTTGTAACTCTCTCTCTCTCTTCTTGTTGGGTGTTGTTCTTTGCTTCCTTTCTGAAGGGTTGGGGATGGAATCAGGGCCTTGCACATGACAACTACATGCTCGATTACATACCTATTTCTCCAGTTCTTAAGAGCTATTTAAATTTTGCTTTGTATTGTGAGATGGGGTTTCTCTGTGTAGCCTTGGCTGCCCAAGAACTAGGTCTGTAGACCAGGCTGGCCTGAAATTCAGAGAGACCCACCTTCCTTGCCTCCCAAGTGCTGGTACTAACAGAAGGGCCAGCTAAACTTTTTTTAATCATTACATTATTATGAGTAGAAGAGCTTTGCCTACATGTATACCTGAGTACCATATGCCTACAAAGGCATGAAGAGGGTACACGATCCTCTGAAACTGAAGTCAATGTAGACTGTGAGAAGCCAGGTGGGTGAGGACTCAAATCGGGGTCTTATGGAAAAGGAACAAGTGTTCTTTTGTTCTGGTTGGTGGTTTGTTTTAGACAGGATTTCTAAAATGCAGTAAAAGGCAGTACTGGGATTCGCTCTGTCCATCAGGTTGACAGTGAACTCGTCTACCTGCCTCTAATCCTGAGTGCTGTGGTTAAAGACCTGCAATACTACTGCCAGGCACAGAAGCTGTTCTTAACTGTGGAGCCATCTTTTCCCCACCATGCGTTTTTTTATTGTTGTTGTTGTTTGTTTGTTTTTTTAAAATCTTGTTTATCTATGTCTGTATACATATGCTGGGGGTCCATGCATGCTGTGGAACCCATGGGAGGGACCCAGAGAATCAGTTATAGATATCAGTTCTCCGTACACCATGTGACCCCATGGAATGCACTCAAGCCATTAAGGTAGGCAACAGGTGTCATTTTACCTATAGCCCCTGTGCTATGAGCTTTGCTGTTGGTTTGTCTGATATTTAAAGTATGCTCAAGGGGTCAATGAGATGGGTCAACAGGTACAGACAACAGCTGTCAAGCCTGACATTCTGAGCTCAATTCCTGGGTCCCACATGATGGAAGGAGATAACCACCTCCTCCTGGTCCTCTGACCTCTATACACATGCCATATTATGCACATACCCAAATAAATAAAAGAATAAATGCAAAAATAAAAAAATAAAGTATGCTCAAGCGATTCAAACTGACAATGAAATATACACAACCCAAAGAGAATGTCCCCTTTCCATAGCACGTCACAAGTCTCTAAATTATGTCCCATAATGCAATCACAAGTCAAAGGACACTTTACGACTATAACATACAAAGGAACATTCTACTGAGTCCGCATATACTTGCAACTACTCTGGTTCTTACCTGGAGCTCTGGGACAGACAGCACAGACTCCTCAGAAGCTGATGACAGTTCATCTTCTTCATCCTGGGTGAGGTCATCAAAATCATCCTCCTCTTCTTCCTCAGGCCCATCTTTCTCTCCTCCAGTGTCTGGTCCTGCTGGGGTCCCCACAGACTGACCCTCAGCACTGGCGGAATCCTCAGGCTTCCCTGGAGGACTGCTAAGCACCATGTCCTGCGCCATGGAGGACGGAGTGCTTTTTGGTAATCCTTTGTTTCCAACTCCACTTGTGCGCCCCTCATCGGGCGGGTCTTGGGACACAGAAAGGGATTTAGCGGGCTGAGTCTCCTCCTTCTGCAGGACTGTGTCTTTTCTCATCTCTAGAGCACTACTCAGCTTCTCCTGAGGGCAGCCACTGTCTGCTTCCACAGAGCATTCTTTTTTCACTTTCTCTCCAGGGAAGTTAACAGAGATTTCCTCCACACAGTCCTCAGCTTCTATCTTCACCATTTCTTCTAGATCCTTCGGTGCACAATTCAGAGATTCCTGAAGACCGGGAGACAATGGCTCTAAAGCCTGCCCAACCTGTTCTATTTTCACACCTGTCCAGCCATGGGCACTCGATTCAGACGACGCGCCCTGGCTTTCTGCACCGGATGAAAGATGCCATGGCCGAGGCTCCTCTTTGGAGAAGACAGCAGCACAGAGGGGAGTTAGTTCCTGGGGTTTCAATGTGGACTCAGAGTTTTGAGGAGCATTTTTTCCATCAGCAATACCCAAGTTCGCTTTAGCCTTATCTTCAGGAATAGATGGTACAGGAAGAGTCAGAGGATTGCCAGAAACAATTAAGGGTGAGATGGAAGAGGCCACGAGCGGTTGGGTTAACGGGCAGGGGAAGGAAGGGTTAACCAGGAGAGTGGTGATAGGAATGGTCTGCGGATTTGGGGCCACAGCTGCACTAACAGGCTGGATAACGTTACAGCCACTGGCTAGGCCTACAACCTTCACTGTGGCGGCAGGAACCGTGAAGATGACAGGTGTGGAGTGGATGATGGGGGCAGGTTTCACACAAGGAGAAACCTTGGCCGCTTTTCTTCTTGTGGGCTTCCGCCTCACATATGGCTTTCGAAATTTCGAAGGGGCAAGTGAGGGTAGCATTATCTTGGGTGCAGAACAAGAAGGCAGTGGTGGCTGAGACTCAGACAGGGGGAAGCTGGTCCTGGCTTCAGGACCAGAAGGTACAGCAGGCTGTGCTGCAGGAGACTCAAAAGTATCTTCTCCGCTGACCCCCACAGGAGGGAAACCTGGAAGTGTCTGTAAGACTGTGTTTGGTTGCATCAGATGAGGAATTTGGACCACCCTGTTGCTTGGAGGGATTTTTGATTGAGTTGGCCAGGTTGATATTTTCCCAGGGTTGAACACGGGCTGAACACAGGGACTCGGTTGGATGAGGAGGGGCTTCTGGACCAATGGCCGCTTCTGTCGCCAAGCCCTTCTGGAAAAACGCTTGGAACCTGGCTTCAATTTGAGCACCACACCCTTGGGCATCAGCAATGGGTACCGAGTTGCACTCCCCACTTCAGGGCCGGCTTTCTCCAAGTGCTGATCTGTGCCGCTCTCTGTGGCTGTGGTCACATTTGCTCCTTCTGCAGCGCCTTCAGCTATGTTCCGAAGTTCATCCTGAATGGACTGCAGACTGGCCTAAGGAAACGGAAACACTGTGCTCTAGCACATGTCAGAATCTAGGGGAAAGAAAATGACCTTTCTGGGCTCTAAGGATTAGTAGAAGACAGTCCCGATAAGGGTTTCTCCGTGCAGCAGTGTTCTAGGAAAACCACATCTCAAGTGTATGACCTTCCTGAATTTTGTGTCAGAAATTATCATCTAACTCCTACAGGAACTTTTAGGGACTTCTGCCTCATGCAGCGTTGAAGGATAGCCAGACCTTTAGCCAGAATGGGAGCCGGTGTTCCTCCTTCTCAATGGGCGGTTTCCACTGATGTGGCTGGATCTCTTCACAGCACCTCACGAGAACTGGCAGCTGTTTGGTCTTCTTATAAAACTAAGCAAGAAACCATATTTTAAAGTCATATTTGTTCAGACTGGGAAATGGGGAGGAGGGGCTGGTTTTCTGACACACACAGGGATGACTCAGTAATAAATGTTGAATATTTGTGCATTTCAAACAATATTCCTCTAATTCATGAAAGTCTCACAAATATTAAATATATAAATGTAAATGTCCATCCTGATTATACCGACACTCAAAACTATCTCAGCACTTAGAGGAGAGATAGGGGGATCACTGGGACTTCCAGTCTAGCCTGGTCTACAAAGTGAGTTGCAGGACAACTAGAGCTGTTACTCAAAAAACCCTGTCTGGAAACAAACAAAAAGACTCAAATTATCTTCCCCAAGGACACCCCTTGGAGGGAAACTTGGAAATGTAGGGAACACAGAAAAGGAAGTCAATAATCTTATTAAACATTTGCTTGAGCACACAGCCCTTACCCTCCTCTAACAGAAGCGACTTTCACCAAGGAAGAGTGGTGAGCGGAAAAGACACTGCCAACCAGGCGCAATGGGGAAAACTGTGACCCCAGAGGGAAAGGAAAAAGAAAAGATACACTGTGACGGTTTCAATTCCAGAGTCAATGGGTTGGAGGTGCTGGCACGCACCTTTAATCCCAGCACTTGGGAGGCAAAGGCAGGCAGATCTCAGTAAATTCTAGACCAGCCTGGTCTGCATGGCAAGTTCCAGGACAGCCAGAACTACACAGATAGATTCCTGTCTCAAACAAACAAACAATAAAAAGAATAACTGGGCCAGGCAGTTGGCCTGAGCATGAGAAAATAAGTTCCTAAGTTCATAGGTACAAGGAAGAACAGACTTTCTCAAGTTGTCCTCTGACCTCGTGTGTGCATCTGTGCACTGTGGCATGTACATGTCCTTACCAAGAAAAATAAGTGTGATTTAAAAAAAAAAAATTAATCAATCAAGGGGCTGACAGATAGTTCAGCAATTAAACGTGCTTACTGCTCCTGCCATGGACCTGGATTCAGTTCCAAAACCCACACTGGGCGGCTCACACCCATCTGTAACTGTAGTTCACAGATCCAATGTCCTCTTCTGACCCCCACGGGCACCTGAACACACACGGTGCACATACAAGCAGGCACACACAAATACACATATAAAACGACAAATCTTACACACACATACACAAATTGGAAGTACATCAGTAAGTAAGGTGAGTTGGGGGTGTGGTTTAGTGATTCCTCGACTCTTAGCACTGAAGGAGGAAAGAGAAGGGAAGGAAAGAGGGAGGTCAGAAAGAGAAAGGAAGGCAGGAGGGCAGGAATCCATGGTTGAGATTAGTAAGTCGGTGATAAACCTACTGTGTAATGAAGGGGTAATCACATCACCTTCCAACAATGTGGGCAACGAGGAAGAGGGATGAAACACTTCCACAACTAAAGCCTCGAAAAAGCTTCCTGGCTCTTTAAACTACTTAAATCTTTTCTCTGTTGTTTGTTTTCTTATTTTTCTCCTCTCAACAGGATAATGTTATAGAGCCGTGGATAGACCCAGACTCACAGCAATTCCAGGCTCTCTGTCCCGTGGGAGCAGTGGTTAGGTCTATGACACCACACCTGGCTTACCTTGGCTCAGCGGTTAAGAGCTCTCATAGAGGACCCCAAACTGATTTCCCAGCACACCGCTGTCAGCCCAGGCGGAAAGGAATCTCTCTGTATAGCCCTGGCTGTCCTGGAGCATGCAATATGTACAGGCTGCTCGAGATAGAATTTACTGAGATCTGCCTGCCTTTGCCTCCCAAGTGCTGGGATTAAAGGTGTGCACCAGCACCTCCAGCCAGCCATTGACTTTGGAAATGAAACTATCCCACTCTGCCCCTTCCTCTTCCTTTTCCCCTGGGATTACAGCTGTGGCAGGTGGCTCACAACTGCACATGACTGCAGCTTAAAGGAATCTGAACCATTGCACACGACTGTATGCACCCACACACAGACACAGGCTTAATTAAAAAACAAAAGCAGCCCTGCGGAGAAGGTTTGGAAATGCCATACTGTCGACCTGTAGAACCCAGAGGAAGGGAGACACAAGAGGGCTAAAAGGGTCCGGGACTTGTGGAATCCTTTGGCCTGAATAATTTCTTACTAGGGAATATCCAAAAGGGAGGCTAAGATGAAGGTACTCCAGAGCAAATTAAGAGCAAAATAATGGATGACTGTCTTACAAAGGAAAGTTGGAACAGTGGGAGACGCTGTCCTTTGAACTGTCCTCTCTGGGAGGGACTTCACTGCCTTCACGGAGAGCTGAAGGAAGAGAAAGGGCTGGGTGCTCCTCTGCAGGAGGCACAGGGGAGCTTGCAGGAAACACTCACTTTAATCACGTTGTTAGGAGCTCTGTTCTGGTTGAGGTTCTTGATTCTCACCGTCAGCTGGTGAGCGGTCTTACAAGTTACAAGGTACTTGCTGATTAGAGGTTTAGGAAACTCAGTGCCTTCGAAGTGCTTCAGTCCTAAAGCTAGCAGACTGAGAGAGAAGCAAAGATACAACCTAACTTCACAGACCTTTCTTCAAAAGAGCTCTCCAAACAGCTCATGCTTCACGAGCGCCTTCTACACCTTCAGATATTTACAGAGTGCTGAGTACTTTAAAAGCAAACACAACTGGATCAGTGGCGTAGAGAAGACCCTACATCACTCCCACAGCACTGATAATAAAATTGCTTTAAGTTCACTGTGCAAACATCCTTGGTGAGTTCTTGGGATAACAGCACAGAAGAACGCAAAGTCAATGGCACACTCTCAAAGCCCCGGTGGCTGGGGCAGGAGATGCCATGCTCCGACCAGCCTGGGTCCACGGCACAACCCTTTATCAAGAGAACAAGGGCTGTCATGTAACTCGCTGGACTGAACTCCAGTACGCCCAGCTTGGTTTCAGATATAACATAATCAGGGCCAGTGATCCAGCACTAGCCAAGCACTAATGAGGCTGGTCACATTTCAAAACAATAACAAAAACCATAACATCTCACAGAGTAAGCTGCTACAGGCATGGTGGCACACTCCTGCAACCTCAACCCTGTTGAAAGGCTGAGGCAGGACCACTGCTTTAAGCTGGAGGCTAGTCCAGGCCACACAATGACACTGTTGTTTTCCTCCCCAAACAAACAAGAAGAAAACCAACCTAAATAAAAAGGAGGAAAAGTTCAAAATAAAAAAAAAATAAATAAATAAACAAGAAAAGCCCAAAACCAAAAACCTGCTCTTAGAATTTTAGAGCCAAGAGGGTTCAAGGTTCAAGGCCATCCTCACTGAGGTGGATTTTCAAATAAGAGACTGGATCGTGAGGGCCTGCCTCAGACACTAATAATGAATGACTCAGAGGATTAAATGACAATTTGAAACCTTTGTGCCTTTTCTTTGTTGTTGTTGTTGTTGGTTTGTTTTTCTTTTTCTTTTCTTTCAAGACACGGTTTTCTTGTGTGGCCCTGGATGTCCTGGAACTTGCTCTCTGAAGACCAGGCCGGCCTCGAACTCACAGAGATCAGGCTGCCTCTGCCTCCCAAGTGCTAGTATTAAGAGCATGGGCTGCCACCCCCTGGCAAGTCCTTGTGTGTTTGAAAAAGCAAATGACAAAATTACTTAAATTACTGAAGCTCTATCAGAATTCCATGAAAGAGCTAAGGCGGTAACTCAGAGTACCCAGCACACACCAAGCCCTGAGGGAATCTAACACCCAGCACACTAGGCTACAAGGCTCACAGCTGTATTCTGACCTATTAGGAGGAGGAGGAGGATCAGAACTTAAACTCCATTGGGGTAAAACGAACAAGGACCAATGTCTTTGGGAGGGAGGAAAAGAGCTTAAAAACTCTTACTTTGAGTATTTCCTTTTGGTACTACATTAAGATTGGCTTTCCAAGAAACAAAAGGTTAAACAACGCTTTTAAATGATTCAAAAATGTGTGGCAGGGCTGGAGAGAGGGGGTCAGCGCTTAGGAGCACAGCCTGCTCTTCCAGAGGATCTGGGGCTCAGATTAGAGCACCCACATGGTGATTCACAACAGTGCAGAGAACTCCAGTTCCAGGGAATCCAGCAACACCCATTGCTGGTCTCTGTGGCTGTTATGCACATGGTGCACAGATATGATACACAAGCAGGCAGAACACCCATTGCATAAAAGGAAATAATAATAATGATAATCATAATAATAATAATAATACCACGACACGTGTGGCATCTCTGTCCGCCTACACGGCTCTGCTTGGTCACATCTCCGTTCGCTATGCTTTTCGAAAGCAACCGTCTTTCTCCTTCCCTGTGTCTCCTTTCATCCTCACAGCACACTTACTTGTCCTCAGCCTTGGTAAAGATGATCTTATCCCGAGGATTGTTTGCCTTCAGTGAACAGATAGGAAGGAGCTCTGGATACATGAACACCTTGTTTGTGGCCAGGATCCAGGCCACTTGCTTCGGCAAACAGGGAAATTCACTGGCTGTAGGAAAAGATGATCTGTGCTAAGTACCGTCCAAGGACCAAGGGCTCCACAAAGTACAGAAGTCCATGTTAGCTAGCATTCAAGCGGAGATCTTCTTCTCTGCCTTGAACCCCCCAAGTTTTTAGCCATTTCAACCTAACATACGGCTAACAGGAGCTAAACCATGTTGATTCCTTTGTCCTTCCTCGTGTGGAACACTTTACCCCCTAAGACAGGAAGATAAGGCACTTAGCAGTGCACACAAATATTGTTATCCTCAGACATCTTTTTACCCTTTCTCTCTTAGAAAACATAAACTATAAATATTCTACATACTCCATTCCTAAGAATTATACATAAAATATTACTAAAGACTCTCATCTTCACTGCAAACGAAAACCTGAAGCTAAAAGCCAGGCAGTGCTGGCACATGCCTTTAATCCCAGCAACTGGGAGGTAGAGGTAGGCGGATCTCTGAGGCCAGCCTGGTCTACTAAGTGAGTTCCAGGACAACCAGGGCTGATACATAGAGAAACCTTGTATCAAAAAAAAAAAAAAAAAAAAAAAATCACAAAATCAAACCAACCCAAAACAAAATAACAAGCATGCATCTCCTACCAGTCTTCTTGACAGTTTTCTGAGGACTGCAGTCCAGGCTGACATGTGTGAAGTCTTCAATGAGCTGCATAGCTCCCATCCAGTTACAGGGTTGGAACAAGGTCTGAAACTGGGGGTTAAACTGCTGGTGAAGGGCGACCGAGTTCTCTGCAAAGGTTCCCAGCTCTTTCTGAGGATAAAGGTCAGAAAGGAGATCTACTTCAGACAGCTAATTCCACAGCCCTAAACCTCTGCAGGGGAAAGGGCCCTGCCTGCTAGAGGACCAGAGGCAGGGAAAACTCTCTTAAGTGATAGCATTCCATTCCGACTTCTCTGTCTTACCCTCAGCTACTCGGGGACTGGACCTACAGTCATTTGTCATACTTTAAGTCTCACTCACACCGAGCATTATGCATTCTTGCCATGCATGTTCTCCTTCCAAGTAAGAATCAAATTCAGCGAGGCTATTGAGAAGAATGCTCAGAGCCCTACATTTTAAACTCACACTCACACACACACACACACTTTCTTTTTGGAGAGAATCTCACTGTGTAGCCCTAGAGCCTTGAGCTCATGATTCTCGTTTCTCCTTCACCAAAGTGCTAGAAATAAAGGGGACTACCCCAGCCGCCTCCTGGTTTTAGAAGATGGCTCAGCAGTTAAAAGCATTTGTTGCTCTTGTAGAGGACCCAGGCTCAGTTCCCAGCACGCACAGGGTGGCTTACAACCATCCATAACTCCTGTTCCAGGGGGAGGGGACAACCTTTGGCCGTGACAAAAACCAAGCATGTTACCCACAGACATACATACTTGAAGGCAAACACTCATACACATAAAATAAATCTAATTATTTTAAAATTTCTTACTAGTGCATCTAAAGAAAACTTTCTCACGGTCCTCTGACTACATTAAGAAGTGAAGACACTCATTCACCAAAAAGAACTTTGGTTATTAGCAAACAAACCATGGACCCACAAAAAGGGTTTTCTCCAGGATGCTTTGACCCTGGAGCCCCTCCAAATGGAGAGTTCTTTCTTATCTCCTTTCACAGATCCACTATTAATTCTATAGGAATGAAAAACGGGTGGGGGGAGGGGACAGTGAAAGGGAGAATGGGAAGGAGCAAAGATCCATCAAAGTTTTTAAATCTTAAAAACACTTAAACATGTCATAAACAAAAGCACTTCTATACTAAACACTAAAGCTGTACCTAATCAACAGGTCATGACCTCAACATCCTTAACAACAGAAGTATCAAAGCGTCAAAGGCTGAGGAGCTCAGTAGAGCAACATGCAGCAAGCCCTGGGTTATATCCGCAGCACCCCACAAACTGGGCACTGTAGTGCACATCCGTAACTCTGCCAGTAAAGTCAGGACGATCAGAAGTATGAGGTGAACTACACAGTGAATCTGAGGCTAGCTGGGACTACATGAGAAACTGTCTCAAAGGAAACAAAAACAAAACAAAACAAAACAAAAAAAAAAACTAAATGAGGAAAGTGCAATTAAAATACCAGTAAAAACATTTCCTGAGACTCACTGTTCTATCACACAAACACAGGAAGCCACAGGACAAGAAGGTACATCCAGGAGAGAAGAAGAAATACACATTGCACCCAGTGAATAACATTACCAGTGAAGAAGGACTTGTCAAACTAACGTCAGACTAAGTCTTCTACGGTACGGATGTACGGAACCTTACCAGAAACACTCTGGTGGTGCTGGCCTCGGAGCTGAGGTTGGGGTTGGAGGTGGTGAGAAGGTAGATTTGTGTCAAGAGCTGGACATGCTGGGAAGGAGAAAGATTGACATATGATAACGTGGACTCTGCAGAGACAGATGTGACCAAGAAGCCTGCAAACGTGCCGCATGAATCTTGCTTCTCAGAGGGACTAGAGTAAAAGCAGGATCTTGGCAGGAATTTCTGAGATATTTTCCTTTGAACAAAACTACAAACTCGGACAAACTTGAACCTCAAACCAGAGGGACTGAGACTGAAAGAAGAAAACCTAATACCGTCAGCTACTCGGGTTTGAACGCGTTCTCAACAACTCTGAATTCCCCATCCTGGGCATTATCAGGGTCTTGACCTGCTTTCCTGTCTGCACAAGTCACGGACATGCTGTTCTCTCAGGTTTCCGTGGGAAGCAAGACAGCCATCCCTGACTTCACAACACTGCTCACTTTTGGTTGCAGTGGGAAGCTAGGAGATGACACAGTTACAAGACACTGAGAACAGTCTTGCCTGCTGCATCTGCTGCTGAAGCCTGCTCCTCTGTGCTGGGTCTAGAACCAGAGTCTGATGGACTGTCTCCGTCTGAGGTTTAAGCTTCTCCACTTCAGGCTGTGGTCTGGATGAAGATTTTTTCATTTTCAGCTGTTCAAGCAGCTCTTTCACCGTCCGATGGCGTTCATTTAACAAGTTGGCCAATGGTTCCTCAAACCTATTCCCAACAAGCAAAGAAATCTGTGAACGGTCCTAGGTGCATGACACATTAAACTGCAAGTAGTGACGTTTTATCCAAGCTGAACAATGTTCATCTTCTTTTAAAAATAAAAAAAAACTTTAGTTTTTTAAGGTTTTTTAATTTCTTTTTATGTGCATTAGTGTCTTCCCTGCATGTGTGTCTGTGTGAGGGTGTCAGATGCCATGTAACTGGAGTTACAGACAGTTCTCAGCTGCCAAGAGGGAGCTGGAAATGGAACCTGGGTTCTCAAAAAGAATAGCCAATGCTCTCAGCAACTGAGTCAATTCTCCAGCCCACGTATGTTTACATTTGATCCCTTAATCTCACTATAACCCAGGGTCCATGCTCCTTGACCAAAGGTTTCCCTCAGACTGTTAGGACTGTATCAGATGAAATAATTCTGGTCCCAGAGCATAGTTTAATGGTAGAACACACCACTAGAATGCTTGAAGCCCTGGGGTCAATCTCTAGCTATGCCAAAGAAGACTTTCAATTATCTTCCACCTTCTTTTGATACACTAGCTTGTCTATACAACATAGAGAGAGAGGAAACTGAGCTGAAATAGACAAGCAATGCCACAGGCAGTTGGACCTCACCATTCCTGCACTATAGCAACACATACGTTGTGCCTTCTTCCCAAGGTGACAGAGAAGAGAACCTTCCAAATTACACCATTTGGTCTCTCTTTTACCGGCTACCCCAGCCCGTTCCATTCCGGCTACCCTCCATTCATTTCCACGTTATAAATGTGAGTTCTGGGCTTGAATCCTAGCACCAAAAACAAAACCCCAAAAGTCTGCCAAAGCCTTTCTGCAATGAAATAAGAAAGCAATATGCTAAAATCCAGGGCAGATTAGATGAGGAGAAAGAGTTCCTAGTTCAAACAGAACTAGACTACCTCAGTGCAAACATCCTCTTTCACACATTCAAACTCCTTTCTGGTGCTGCCTGACCAGAACCTCACACCCTGACCAGAAATGCACAGCCTGCAACTCACACCATAGACCAGGCTGGCCTCGAACTTACAGAGATCAGGTTTATTTACTTTCATTTCACGTGTATGAGTGTTTTCCCGCATGTATGTCTGTGTGCCACATTGTTGTGTACCAGTTTTCTCCAAGCCTGAAACAGCCCCCCATTGCAGGCAACCTTTCAGGACCGGAAGTAAAATACTCAAGATAGCTTCAGGACCATTCTCAAGCTGGCCAGTTTCACGATGCCCCTCCTTCCTAGGAGTAACAATAGTGACTGCTGGGCATCCCTCTCACACGTGTCTCGCTGCAAACAAGAAGCAGAGATCATCCAAGCATCCCAGGAGAAGCAGAAACCTGGAAGCAGAGCAGCCTGGAAGAGGTTCAGATCAACTGAGCCACCCAGGAAGGACCCTCCAAAGTGCTGAGCTGCCTGCAGTGTGCTCCAGGTTTCCAGATCTGGTGAACTGTCACCCATAATGGGGTGAGTTTGGGGTGATGCAGCTCTCTCTGAGTCAATTCTTCTGCGATTAACCACAATAAAACTCTTGGGTTCACCAAGTTGGACTTTGCTGGTCGCCTCTCCCCTTTGGTCTGGCCTGAGCTCCCATGCAGGTGATGAGACACATGTGGGCAATTACAATGTGAAGTCTGTCTCACAACACAAGGAGGTCAGAGGAGGGCATCAGATGCAAGGAACTCCAGTTACAGACAGTTGTGAGAACCAAGTGTGTTGCCTGGCTATTGAACGCACATCTTCTAGAAGAAGAACCAGTGTTCCCAAGCCCGGAGCCATCTCTCTAGCCCCAGGAAAGACCTAGCAAAAGAGTTTTTCAGACCACCTCTTGAAACTGTGAGATATGCGGGCAGATGAACGGATCTGGCTTGAGTGCTGGGTGAGCAGAGAAACTGAGTAATTTAAATCACCACTTACTCTGGAAACAAGAAAGAGGAGGAAGATTACTCCCTAAAAAGTTGACACACACAAGCCTTCAGGCACGACTGGAGACTAACAGGTGAGGTTCCCCCCAAATATTAGGGACTGGAAGACAATAGAGGAAGGAAAGACATTACTCAGTGAACTAGGCTTGAGAGTGGTAAGTTTGGAGGGCAAATTTATGGAGCAAAGTAAGACAGGACTGTGTCCACAGCAACGTCAAGAAACAGGTTGTGTCTGCAGGGGCCAGGGACTGAGAGGGGCTGTAGTGGCAGCACTGAGCTCCGTGGTGGAGCACGACCTGTCCACGCTGGGGAGGCTCTAGCGGATCTACAGCTGACTTACAGCACCATGAGGGGAAAATGGAACAAAAGGAAAGCAAAAGGCGAGCTCTTTCCAGGACACGAAAGGAAAGCTCAAACCTGGAAAGATCCGTCTTGAGGAGCAATCCCTAGGGTAAAAATGACCCCAAAGAGAAAGTGTTCCAAACGTGCCTCAGCTATGGTGACATCCGAGTGGCAGGTGATAAGAGCAGAGGAGAAGTGAAGTGGAAACTGTGCTGGGCCCAGCCAACTTTCAGAGGCCAGGCTGTGAACAAGATGGAGCTCACCCAGAGCCTGCCTCTGCCTCCCCAGGGCTGGGATTAAAGGAGTGTGCCACCACTGCCCAGTTTGCGAGACTACAGCAGCCTATTATTTTTTAATATTTATTTATTTAGTTAGTTAATTATTTATTTATTTATTATGTATACAATATTCTGTCTGTGTGTATGCCTGAAGGCCAGAAGAGGGCACCAGACCTCATTATAGATGCTCGTGAGCCACCATGTGGTTGCTGGGAATTGAACTCAGGACCTTTGGAAGAGCAGGTAATGCTCTTAACCTCTGAGCCATCTCTCCAGCACCCCGCAGCCTATTCTTAAGAGTAAAAACTTTCTCCGCTGGTCTTCGGACTTCCCTTCCCTAACAACTAAGACTGTGGGCCTGGAAGTTCCAAATGTACACCTGGGTAAAAAATTTCCTTTAAACTCCTTAACTTTATTGTCTCCCCCTCTCTAGTCCATCTGTCCCAGATTTCAAACCATCTACACACTGTGCTGCCAACTGGCCAGCTCCAGATTCCCTCAGAATCTGCATCTGCAGGGCTCCTAAGGATCTTGATCCAGGCAGTCCAGACTCTGCAAATGCTACAACTAGGCCTGTACTTCCCAAACCCCAGAAGGTCCTGCGCAGCCTGGACAGCAACTCAAAACTGTCCATCTGCACTTCCTGGCCTTGGCTAGCATGCCAGCACTCTGTGCCCCCATCTATGCCCCAGTGTGAGCAGGAAGTAGTCACAGATCACCCCTTACCACTTTTCAGTAACTTTACACAAAGGGTGTGTTTCTGGCTCCTGCTCCAGCAGAGCAGGTATTTAGGGATTTGCTCAATCAACCCACAGGGGCACTAGTCGGAAGAGAGGACAAACAATGCCCACGAGGGACCTGCATACGTGCCAGTGGTGGGTGTTTCTGTGGCTGGCCATGTGAAGCTCTGCACACCTTTCCAGCACCACTCGCATGGAAAAGCTGCTCTCAGTGCCAGCTGTGATTTTTCTCCCTTCCCAAACAGATACAGCTTTGTCTGTAGCTGCACTGCCCCATAACAGGGAGACTGTTTTTGCTGGTTGCTTAACTAACCTCCAGGGCTCCTCGCCCTAAACAAGAGGCTGAGGGAAAAATAACTATAGTTTCTAAAAACAAAACAAAAAGACAAAGACAAAACCCACAAAACTGTCGAGCCTCTTCAGAAACACATCACCCTTCACTCTGCATCTCAGCAGCATACCGTAGGGTTTGAGGGGTGTTGAAGTTAGGCCGAGACTCTGATACACGCTCCTCTTCCTCTGGGCCATCTTCTTCCATATTGGAGAATCCCATTTCATCCTGGAACTGTGAGCAAAAGAAATGGAGGGTTTTCTCGAGGGAACAGTCCCTATGTAAGTCTCTCTAGCGATACCAACAATAAATAAAACTAGAGAACTTAGGAGCTTTAATAATGTTGGGATTCAAAAGAGACCCTATGTGGGGAGTAGGATCCCGGGTTAAAAGACCACTTGTTCTTGCTTAGGACCCAGATTCAATTCCAGCACCAACACGGCAGCACCGACCATCTGCCACCGGAGTCAGGCAATCCAACGCCCTCTTCTGACCTCACAGGTACCAGGCGTGTGGTGCACAGACAGACACGTTCACATTAACAAATAATAAGTCCCACTGCTCTCAAGACGCAGTCTTGTGTATGCTGTATAAACTGCACATGCAGGACCCACAAAAATAGAACTGCTATAGTTGTCTAAAAAAAGGTGAGACGGTCCTCCAGGGTTCCTGCTTCATGGAAGCGTCTGTCAGATATTCTACAGGATGAGGGAAAAACAACAGATCTTCAGATTTCCTGCTTAATGGACAGTCTGCTGGATATTATGGGCCTGGAGGCTAAAAATAAAAGCCCACGACGTTACAGAAAAACTCTGGGTTACTGTCCAGGCTGCGAGATGTCTGTCAATTCTAGAGTCATCTTTCCATCGCCTCCAGACATCCAACCTATCTTTAAAAGGCAGATTTGCCTGCCCTTTGGAATCACCCACGCCAGTCTCTATGGAGTATAAACTGTGCTGGGATAAACAAACCCCAGCTTCAAATGAAAAATAACCTAAACCCATGAGACAGGTTACGGAAGAAGTCTCTACGATCAGAGTTCAAATGACACTTTGCAACAACAGCTCAGGAACAGCACGTGGAAACCAAGCATTTAGCGCATGAGGATAATCAAGAGCACGCCACTCAGAATTTCCCTGCGTCGTGCTCCTTGCTGGCTCTGACATAGGCAGACTGTTCTGCTGAAGAGAAAATCCTTAAGATCAAAGGACAGAGCTTACTAAAGAATTTCACCAAGATACTCACTCAAAAATCGTTACTCACCGTTTCAAACAGCTCTTCCATCAGCCCATTTACTTCTTTTTCTGTGAAAGGACAAAGAAGTATGTTGGCAGAACTTAGTCTTATTCTGTAGCAAGGAAGACCTCCAGGGTGATACCGTAGCTGGTTCTCCCAAGGCGCCTGAGCAAATGCTCACATTCCTCCTTCAAGCAGCAGTTATGAAACTCCAACCTGCTTCACTTCCTCCTCAAGATGCTTGAGATACACCCATCTCTTTCTATCCCCTTATTAAGCTCAAGGCTGCAGAGACCATGCCCACATTCATTTTGGCATTCAAAGTATAATACAACCCTCGCCAAATAGCAAATGCCAAACACAGGACCACAGCATCTACAATAGCAACTTTCTGCATATGTGTTACATTTAAACACTTACAGAAATAAACAAATGAAAATCCACTGTCTACATTTGAATGAACCGTAGACTTCCAATACACCTCCAGAGTAAACAAAGACATGTGGAAAAGACAATAACGAACAAACTGACTTACTAGTGATTCTCACAGCCCTGTCAGTACGGAAATCCTCTGTGTCTGGTTCATCAAGGTCTTCCAGGAAGTTATATTCTGGATCATCGTCATCGTCTGCCTCATCTGGGGGGGAATACGTTAGACACTTTCTGTTTCTTTCCTTTAAATTTCTCAAGACAGGGTTATCGCTATGTAACTGTTGTGGCTTTCCTGGAAGTCGCTCTGTGGACCAGGCAGGCCTCGAGCTCATGGAGCTCCAACTGCCTCTGCCTTCAGAGAACTGGGATCAAAGGAATGCCCCAGCACAAACTCTGCCTACTTTTTTCCCAGACAAGGTCTCTAAGTCTCTGTCTCTCTCTCTCTGTGAATGTGTATGTTTGCATGTCTATGTTTCTTGCTCTCACTTCCTTTGCTTTTTTAAGACAGGGTTTCTTTGTGGCTCTGGAGTCTGTCCTGGAACTAGTTCTTGTGGATCAGGCTGGTCTCGAACTCACAGAGATCCGCCTGCCCCTGCCTCCCAAGAGCTAGGTATAAAGGTGTGCACCACCACTGCCCAGCTTCCTTGTTTTTTTCCTAAATTAGGCGATTGTGGGCATGGACCACAGTCCCACCATGCCCAGAACGCACCCTTGACCCTACATGTCTGGAAAGAGAAGAGTTACAGAATCTTTCCACACAGCACATACATTAGTTTTTATTTTATTGATTTATTTGCGTATATGCATGTGTGGAAGCCTTGGCATGTATGGGAACTTGAAAAAGAATGGCCACCCTGCCTCACAGATCTGAATGATAGGGTCCCACTTGCTGCAACTCTTTCCAAGATGGCTTAGGGGCTGTGGCCTCACTGTAGCCAGTGTGTCTCTTTAAGGGTGAGCTTTAAGGTTTCAAAAGCTACCCCAGGCCCACTCTTCTGCTTCCAATTTTCATGTAAGATATTAGCTCTCCAATATTAACCCTGTGCAGTGCCTGCCTGACCACCACCATTTCTGCCACGATGGCCACAGACTCACCATCTACAACCTGTCAAACCAAAGCCCAATTAAAGGCTTTCTTTCCAAGCTGGGCGATGGTGGCCTTTAATCCCAACACTCGGGAGGCAGAGGTAGGTGGATCTCTGTGAGTTCGAGACCAGCCTGGTCTACAGAGCTAGTTCCAGGACAGGCTCCAAAACCACAGAGAAACCCTGTCTCGCTGTATCGAAAAGCCAAAAAAAAAAAAAAAAAAAAAGAAGGGCTTTCTTTCCTAGGTTGCCTTGGTCATGGTCTCTTCAGAGCAATAGAACAGTGACTTTGACAGCATGCATCTGGGGCTCAGAGAACAACTTGTAGAAGATGGTTCTCTCCTACCACTATGGGAGGTCTAGAGATAGAACTGGGGTTATTGTCGGGCAGTGGTGGTGCACGCCTTTAATTCCAGCACTCTGGAAGCAGAGGCAGGTGGATCTTTGTGAGTTCGAGGCCAGCCTGGTCTACAAGAGCTAGTTCCAGGACAAGCTCCAAAAGCTACAGAAAAACCCTGTCTCAGAAAACCAAAAAAAAAAAAAAAAAAGAACTGGGGTTATTGGGCTTGGAAGTGATCATCTCTACACAGAGCCATCTCAATGACCTTTGCTTTATTGCCTTCTTTTCTTTGAGACCAGGTCATATTAAGTTACCCACGCCAACCTAGAAGTTACTACGTAGTCCTGGCTAGCTCCAAGGTTAGGATCCTCCTTATATTACAGGCCTGTGTCAAAAACGCCCCACCTTCCCCGACTCTTAGATGTCATTCTCCAATACTTTGTCATTTTCCACAGCTGACTTGTTCTCGTGCCTGCTCCCTCCTCTTAGCTAGGCTCCAGCTCCTCCAAACAACACTCAATGTCCACATGCGTCCAACAGGTAAGTCTGCCATATGACCCACTTCAGTTTCATAGAAACGACACTTCCTTCCTGCTTCTAAAGTATTTTTTATTGTGTATATGTATGTGTATGTGTGGGGTGCCAAGTGCTAACTACATACATGTTCTCCCACCGAGCTGTAGAATCTCAGCCTCCAGTTTCTTTCTTTTCTTTGAGACAAGTGTCGCTATGTTCCCCAGGCTAGCCTCATGTCTTAGAGCACCGGCCTGTCTCAACTTCCCCAGCTGAAGCAGAAGTCTAAGCCAGCACGCCTAGCAACAAACCCACTACTAGTGCTTCCAGTCTGTAACGTGTCTCTACCCCAACTGAGCAGCTCATAGCTGCAAACAAACCACTCACCCTCGTTCTCCACGTCATCATTTAAGAGGCCCCCCAGCCACACCTTCCAGTCCTCATCATCAGCTGTATTTGGGTCATACATATCCGGGGTGATATCTGGAGCCTCAAGTTCAGCTTCGAGTTGGCCCAGAGGAACATCTTTCAGGGGCATCTTAGACCGAGTCCGGAATGCAATGAGACTATCCTCCATCGGCTGGACAAAGTAAAAAGAAAAAGCACCCAGAAGGTCAAAGTCATGCTTCCAAATTCTCCACACTCCACAACAAACACTCCTTAAAAATCTACTTGTATCAAGACACTGTAGGTCACTGTCATCCCAGCTGTGTACAGTGGCCCACACTCTTAATTACAGCACTTGGGAGGTGGGGACAGGCAGATCTCTGTGTGTTCAAAGCCAAGCTAGTCAACATAATGAGATCCAGGACAGCTGGCTCTGTATCGTGAGACCCCGCCTCAATAAACAAAAAGAAGCAAACAAAATCCATAACAATGTGGATTTTCTTTCTTCAAAATCTACTTTAATTTCTTGTAGATTTTATTTTTTCAAATAATTTTCTCTTTTTTATTAAATCTTTAAGTTTCTCTACAGAGGAGACTGTCAACATAGTGCCTGCCCCACTAGAACAAATTATGCAGTCAACTTTCCCGACTCAGGGAATCTCAGGGGTCAGCACATCAGGTATACAATAACGAGCTATGCCCCGAAGAAACAACCTGTGTGGTCGTGGGTTCTCCCCTGACAGGTAAGTATGTTTTATTTCGTTTTGTTTTTATTTATTTATTATGGACTGGAAATATGGAACAGGGGTTAAGACCACTGGCTGCTCACAACCATCTATAGTGAGATCTGATGCCCCATTCAGGCCTGCAGGTGCACTTGCAGATAGAACACTCATATACGTAAAACAAAAATTTAAAGAAAAGATTTATTTTTCATTTTATGAATGTGTTTTTATGTGTTACCTGTTATATGTGCAGCACATGTGCACAACGCCCACAGAAAACAGAGGTGGATATTCTGCAACTGAAGTTACAGGTGGTTTAAACCACAGCGTGGGTCTTAGGAACCAAACACAGGTCCTCTCTGCATTAACACTATAACCGCTGAGCCTTCTACCCTATCCAGTTATCGGTTTTAAAATGAACATTTCAAGAACAGTTATAAGAGTTTTAAAATATATGTATATATTTTATAATACATTCACATTTTTAATGGGTATAATTAATTACATTTTAATATATTCACAAAATCATGTGATATAACCAATTCCACAATAACTTCATTATCCACATAAGAGATCCAATAATCTATGTTCCATGGATATGGATTTCCTACTTACTGGACATTTTAGATAAGGGCATTACACAGTGTCCGTTCAGACTGTCTCAGGGTGCTCACATACATAATGTGTGATGTGTGCAAAGTTCATCCCTGCAGTTCCCCAGCACCTGTCAGTACTTCTTTTTACTGACCAGTAGCAATCAGCCTTATGGGCATACCATATTTCTTTTCTCAGCAATTCAGAGTCACGATGCTTACCTGAAAAGAATCCATGCAGACAGGACTCGAAGCCAGCTCCTCATCCACTGCATTTAACTTCTCCATGAAAGCACTATCCCTGGTCTGCTTTGGTTTGGGAGGAGGTGGGGGCCCCATGGGCACTACTTCAGCACTGATGTGCCTAAGAGCAGGTGTGGGGACTTTCTCAACCTGATCAAAAAGGATGCTGTGTTAGGATGGATGGATGGGAGGAAGGGACGGAGGGATGGAGAGAGCGAGGGAGGGAGGTAAGACAGGAAGGAAGAAGGAATAACGAGAAGGTGGCCTCTTTCCTCTTTTGTAGATGGAGACAGGAGAACAGTCAATTCAACAACACATGCTCTGACTAGTTGGGTCTCATTCTATCTCAGTGAGAGAAACAGAACACCACTTGGCTTTCAAGACAGCACTCTAAGCAAGGGTTGCATACACTTGACCCCTAAAGAGAACTCAGAAAACCTCTGTGACCAAGACTAGGTCTCAGTCATCTCTTAGCTGTTCATTCTCCCAAGAACTCTGAGAAGGTGGCAGCCCACAATGATATTACCAATGGTAAAACCAGCCACTTCTCACACGTAAGTCTAAAGTCTCTCTTGTCTGACGCCGGTTACCTCTGACAACATGCCACTCTCCTCATCTGTCTCAGCCACTTCAGACGACGCTTGCTGTCTGGATCTCTTCACTCCGCGTGGAGACGAAGCCGTGCTTTCAACATCACTTTCCAATAAGCTCTAAAACAAACCCAGTGCATGCTCACGTGTGTGCCCCAACCTCAGTGCGCAGCACGAAATGCCACAACAGAATGAATCACAAAACACCAGTCACTGGGATTTGGGCTGCCAGGATGGCACAGCAGATGACTAGGTGTACGTGACCAAGCCTGATGACCTGACGTCCACTCCCAAGACCCATATGGTGGAAGGCAAGAATCAACTCTTACCAGGATGTCCTGGGATCTCCACAAGCAAACTGTGGCATGCACACACAAAACCCACCCACACAGATATATATGTACATACATACAAGTGCAAATATATAACATGTAAAATAATTATGTCATAGAAAGAATACATGCAGTATATGCAATAAATATATATATCGTAGAAAGAAAATGGATTTTCAATGACTTAATAATCCTAAAGAAGAAAAGATGGAAGGGACCATATCTGCAGCCTCATCTTCATCATAAACTGTCAAAGGGTAAAGGATTAACAAAACACAGAAGGAAAAAAGAAGACTTCTTTTGAAAAGCGTTACTAACCAAGCAATGGTGCCAAACACCTTTATCCCCAACACTCAAGTGGCAGAAGCAGGAGGATCTCTAAGAGTTTGAAGCTAGCCTGATCCAAGGCAGCCATGGCTACGTACTGAGACCTTTTCTCAAAAACTCAAATAGAAAAGATAAAGTTCATGAACAAGAAAAATTAAACAAGACTATATAGAGGTGTATATTTAGGTGACAGAACTACAAAGAAAAATAGCAAAAAAACTATCAAGACATCAGGGTTCCAGGGTACACTTGTCTGTTGATATCTTTGGGGTTTTTTCCAGTTTTTCGAGACACGGTTTTGCTGTGTTAACAGCCCTGGCTGTCATGAAACTTTCTCTGTAGACCAGGCTAAAAATTGAAGTCACAGAGATTCACTTGTCTCTGCCTTCTGAGTGCTAAAATTAAAGGCGTGGGACCTGGCGTCTGCTGCTTTCTAAGAAAGAGTCTAGAACAAGCTGTGTAGCTGAGGATAAACCTGAACTCCTATCCCTCCTACCTGCATTTCCTAAATGCTGAGATTAAAGCACATCTTTGAGTTGTATGTGTTACTTTTATAATGTAAGCTTAAATGTATAAGGAGTTTGAAGAGCAGAAGAATACCTACCAGCTAAGAAATCATTAGAAAAGAGAACATTTCTCAATCGTGTCTAAAGAATGGGTGACAAAACTAGTCACCAAAGCCTGTCTTTATCAAGCCCAATTTTTTTCTGCAGTAACAATGAACACTCACAAACCTCTTCTGCTGTTTCATCTTCCTCTTCCTCATCTGGCTGGTACTCTTCATCTGAGGAGTCATCTTCTTCAAGGTGAATGTCCACAAACTGTGGAGGTTGCTTCAATAGGAACACAGGAAAACAGGGGTGGGAAGTGGCTCAGCAGCTAGAGGCACAAGCCCAATGACCAAGTTCAACTCTCAAGACCAGTATGGTAAAAGGAAAGAACCAATTCTCACATGCTATGATAGTTGCTCCCACCACTCACCATGCAAAAACAAGTAAACATAAAATAACACAGAGAAAGAAATGGAACAGGGCTGGAGACTAGAAATCTCAGAGGAGAACACATGCTCACCATGCATAGGGTTCTGGGCTCCAACAGTGGCAGAGGACAGATGGAATGGAGGGATAGAGGTGAGGGAGGGAGGGAGGGAGGGAGGGAGGGAGGGAGGGAGGGATTGATGTGAGGGAGGGAAAGAAGAGAGGGAGGAGGGAGGGAGGGAGGGAGGGAAGGAGAGAAAGTGGGGAGGGAGCGAGTGAAAACACAAGTCACACATTGGGAGAGAAAGTGAAGATATCTAAGAGGAGAAAGAATTCTCTGAGTCTAATGTGCCGTCACATCAAACAACACAGGCAGGTCTGTATGCTTCCATGAGGTGCAGCTGAGGTACAACGGAATGGAAAAACCCAAACCTGTAACAAAAAAAGAAGCCCCCCCAAACAAAAACAAAACCCCCCAGCATGTCTAAAAGTAGTGAATACAAACTAAGTAGTAGCTTTCAAAACTGATGACATATTTTGGGAAAAGAGTAACAATGACTTCTGCATTTACCTTAATTTCACTGGCTTTTTTAATTGGTGAAATATTCCACGTTGGAATTACCTATGAAAAAGGATATCAGTAATAACATGTAACTGCTTTTCCTTTTCTGATAAGCAGAAAGACCCACACTGAACTTAGCAGCTACCGTGGTCTACAGGCCTCACTGAGCACTATATTCTCATGTATTGCTGGGGCAATGATCCCAGCACTGGCAGGACTGAGAGAGGAGCCTGGGCTACACAGTAAATTCCAGGTCAGTTTGGGTCATAGTGTGTGACCCTGCCTCAACCAAGCCACCACCACCACCAGTAACAACTACATTATACAGAAAAGGAAAACCAAAGCAGTAGCCCAGGATGTACCTGCTTGCCCTTGATTCATGCCAGGGCACAGCATGAAAATCTGGGCAGTGTGGCTTATACTTGTAATCCCATGTATATTAGGTAAGCATTCTCACTCTAAGCTAGGAGTCCCAGCCCACACATAATGATTTCGAAAAGAAACCCCAGACCAAAATTGTTCACATTTTTCTTCTCTATGAATAACCGCGAACAGGCTTCTATTCCCCAGGATAAAGAGAAACTCAGAACACATACCACTCCTTTCTCCACCACTTCCTTCAGTTTAGAGCGTGTCATCTTAGGCTCCTAAGAGGGGAGAGAAAGAGAGAGAGAAAGAAAGTAGCCAATAAAAGTTACAATGTGATTTTCCCAGTCTGAGGTGTGTCATGTTGTTTACAAACTGCTACATGACTTCCCACATTGGAAAGTTTCCATGGCATGGAAAGAGTGACAAGAGGCTACTCACAAACAGTGGCATGTCTTCTGTCTCACTGATGGCAGCTTTCATCATGGCTACAACATGTTCATTTGTGATTACTTCCTGGAGGAGAGAAATGAAACCTCACTTTATGCCACAAAAGATTTGTCACCTGGGCTGGAGAGATGGCTCAGTGGTTAAGAACACTGTCTGCTCTTCCAGAGGTCCTGAGTTCAATTCCCAGCAACCACATGGTGGTTCACAACCATCTGTACTGAGATCTGGTGCCCTCCTCTGGTGTGTGGGCATACATGGAGGCAGAATGTTGTATACATAATAAATAAAAAAATAAATAAATAAAAAATTTGTCACCTGAACAATATTCATCTCTATGTAAGTGCCACTAGACCTTTGTGGAGAATAAACAGAAGTTAGATCTTCAATAATAGCTTCAAACTGAGCTCAAGAAAACATCTAAAGATAAAGAAGGCAGAAGCAAGCCTTTAAACAATGTTGCAGCAAGTGGTGCCATTCAGTTCCTGCTACTGGGGCAGAAATATACAGACACAGGTAAGACATAGAGGAGAATTACATAAAGGCATTTGTGTTTTTTAATCTTGCCTGTTCTGCTTGCCTAGCAAATACTCTGCTAGCTCTCAAGGCATTCTTCACACGTGTAAAGCACTACCAACTACTATGGATGCTTTTCCGACTAGGAATCTTATTGACCAAATCAGTGGAAGGAGGTGCAGGTAGTTCATCTTCTCAACATCTGTTCAGCTCCTCACTAGTGCTGAGTGCAAAGAGAAAACTATCCTTAGATGTAAAACATTTTGTCACACTTAACCAACAAAATTGCCAATTCGTATAGCAGGACTCAGGGGACTTACAGGTCTGCGTATTTCTTCTCAATGGGAAGTTTCTAGGCTGACTGCATAGCTGCCCACGGCTACTCACGTGCAGGATGTTCCGTACATTGACTGCAGTCAGATTGTGCTGCTTAGCACCATCCTCTAAGGTCCGATCAAGCATGTCATCCAGTTTCAAGTCATGAGCCATCGTCCCTTGTTCTTGACTTTTTCCATCTCGTTTCCTCTTGGTGCCCTTTTTGGTTTTTTTCCTTTGATCACTGTCTTCACTCTCTTGTTCTTCTGAAAACAAACCAAGAACGTCACAGACTCTCCAGAACAACTTCTCTAGGAACTCCGTCCCAAACCAACAGCGGGAGGAAACCAACCTGCCTACTGTCTGACTTAGATGTGACAATGATGGTTTATTACAGCCTTGGTAACAGTTTTACAGTACTAGTCATAATAGCTAACACTTAGCTGGGCATGGTAGGGAACACCTTCAATGCCATCACTTGCAGGGGCGGGGGGCCGTAGACAGGTGTACCTCTGAGATCAAAGCCAGCCTTTTCTTTCAAGAGTGAGTTCCTGAACATGTAGAAATAAATAGCAAGACCTTGTCTTGAAAAAAAACAAAACAAATTGCCAGGACACTAAAAGTTTACAACAGGTGGCAACTAGTATTTAACAAGTCGACCTCCCAGATGAGTCAAACTTTCTGACGGGAAATCCACTTGGGAAGTCCGTGGAGTCACTGACTATAAATGACTATTTGACTCTATCTGTAATTTTTCTCATGTGCCACTAAAAACAGCTATGTGTATTCTAGCCACTGCTTGCATGTTTTTTTATGAAAATATTCAATATATTGGGCATACATATAGCTATGGATGGTCATGGAGATGATTTCTGCTTAACTATATAATTCTGATGAATAGAAAAAATAATACTAGGATATCTGGTTTTCCCTAGAGAGAAATTTATTAATTCAATTTCCCAGGTGTTTATTGCATATTTGGGAATAAGGCTTGAAGCAACTTTAGTAAAGATAACTTTCTCAGCAAAGGGTTTTCTAAACATACTCTACATGATCAAGGACCAGCAAACTAACTGGCCTGAATTTCAATGTCACTTTCTGTCTGGGAATCCTTTTTTTTTTTTGCTACGTGCATTTTTTTTAGCCAAGCCATACTCACTGGTCAGTCACTGTGAACTACTTTGTTTTTTTTTTACAGGTTCTGCTTTTTTTTTTTTTTTTTTTTTTTAGTTTTTTTTGACACACTACTTCTCTGTGTAGCTTTGGAGTCAGTCCTGGTACTTGTTCTGAAGCCCACAATGGCCTTGAACTCACAGAGATCCACCTTTCTCTGCCGACCAAATGCTGAGATTAAAGGTGTGCGCTACCACCACCTAATCCTGTTTCTTACCGTTCACTCAAGCATTACTGCATTACTGTGACTCTCAGAATGTGCTTTATGTTTGTCCAGAGGTTTTGGCTGTGAGAAGCAGCAGGAAAGATGTAAAGACATTATGAAAGAGGGGTGTGTGTGTGCGTGTGTGTTGGTAGGAAGATTCAGCTGAATGTACAAGGAGAAGTGCGAGGGAGGAGTGGAGGAGTGGAGAGATGAGAGAGATTAGAGAGATGTGACTGTAAAGAAGTGTGAGCCAGGTGGTGGTGGAACAAGCCTTTAATCCCAGCACTCAGGAGGCAGAGGCAGGTGGATCTCTGTGAGTTAGAGGCCAACCGGGTCTATAAGAGCTAGTTCCAGGACAAGATTCAAAGCTACAGAGAAACTCTGTCTCAAAAAAAAAAAAAAAAAAAAAAAAAAAAAAAAAAGTGCGAAGTTGCATAGCTGTATGGAGAACGTAACTGTGAAAATAAATGTAACTGTGGCTCTGTAGAAAACAGATGTAACTGGGGAAAGATACCAAACTGTAGAGATGTATGTACAGAAAGAGACAGAACTGTAGGTAGAGATGTATCTCCAGGCTGCACATTTAAGTAAAACCAAAGCCTAGAAAGCCAGCCGCTGAAAGAGCTCAAAGACTGGAACAAGGCAGAGCTGGGGTTGTAGCTCAAGTCAGAGCATTCCCAGAACACAGAAGGCCCTAAGCAGGATCCTCAGCACTGCAAAGAAACAGGCTGCTGGAAACTGAGTAGGGCTGGATGAATACTACAACAGCATCCTGTTGCTGAACCTCACCTGAGTTCAAACCCTGACTTCTACTCACGAAATTTCTCCTTGACTACTCATATGATTAACAGAGAAATTTTACCTTATAACTAGGTGGCATATGGCAGAATAAATAAAAACAATTTAAAAGAAGAGATAAAACAAAAATGGTATACAATATAATTTTTTTAATTTATTTATTATGTATACAGTGTTCTGCCTACATGCATACCTGCACCCCAGAAGAGGGCACCAGATCTCATTATAGATGGTTGTGAGCCACCATGTGGTTGCTGGGAATTGAACTCAGGACCTCAGGCAGAGCAGTCAGTGCTCTTAACCTCTGAGCCATCTCTCCAGTCCCCTACAATATAATTTTAAATACTTGTTATTGCTGGAGGTGGTGGCGCATGCCTTTAATCCCAGCACTCGAGAGGCAGAGGCAGGTGGATCTCTGTGAGTTCGAGGCCAGCCTGGTCTACAGAGCTAGTTCCAGGACAGGTTCCATAGCCACAAAGAAACCCTGTCTCAAAAAAAAAAAAAAAAAAAAAAAAAAAAAGTTGTTATTATGAGTGATCTCAGTTATACAACACACGCCCCGCTGAGGATCAAATCCAGGGTCATGAAAATGTGAAGATCCCCTACTATTCTCCTGTATGTCACATATTCCCCGGGGCTTCTTAAAGTGCCTCACTCTATAATCTGGTTTCAAATTCACATATGGTAATCAAAACCTTAAGTGTGTGTATTTCAGAAATTACTGAAAACTAAAAATAAATAAAATTCACCCCATCAAGCATGATAGCATGTTGGGGGATTGTAGCTGGCTGGTAGAGGTGGCAGGCTCCACTGGCCTAGCAGATTATCTCAATCCAGCAGCAACAGGGAGCTCCCACACTCCAGCAGAACTTCCTGCCTCTCTACCTGCCCTTCTCTGGATAGTGTCACTGGGACTGGAGGACTGACCTTATCTAAAAGCTGTCTCTAGTCCAGATGGCTGATTCATCTTTAGCTTGACCGTTGACACAGATCCCTGCTAAGAAGCCTTGTGCTAGGAGCTCTGCTGTAAGAACTGACTGCCGTGTACAAAGGCTTGTGACAGGAGTGTGCCGTTAATGCAAATAAAGGTTTGCTCTGAGGCAACCCAGTCCTATGTATTCTTTATAATCTGGAAGGAAATGGAGCTGATTAAGGGCTGGGAAGATGGCACAGCGGTTTAAAGCACTGGCTGCTCTTCATAAGGTGATGAGTTCAATCCCAGAAACCACATGCTATCTCATAACCATCTATAATGAGATCTGGTGTACTGTTCTGGCCTGTAACTATACATACTGAAAGAACACTGCATGTAAAATAAATAAAACTTAAAAAAAAACCATTTGGCTGATTCACAGAAACTTGCCTCAAGGAGGGCAGTCTCTCTTTCTGCTCACTGCAGCATTCAAAGCTTTCTGTTGCTCCATCGGCCTCTTTGCACTCTGGGACTGAAGGCCAACACTAGCACAACATGGAGTTACCATAGTCTTAGAACTCAGAAGGTAGAGGCAGAAGGTATTCGTTGAAGGACAGACAAGACTGAACAGTGAATTCCAGACCACCCTGAGATACAGAGGGAAAAACTTATCTCTACAGCATGATTAATAAAAACTGAGGGGTGCTGGAGAGATGATGGCTCAGAGGTTAAAAGCATTGCCTGCTCTTCCAAAGATCCTGAGTTCAATTCCCAGCAACCACATGGTGGCTCACAACCATTTGTAATGGGGTCTGGTGCCCTCTTCTGGCCTTCAGGCATACACACAGACAGAATATTGTATACATAATAAATAAATATTAAAAAAAAAATGAGGAGGGCTGTGCAGTGGTGGCGCACGCCTTTAATCCCAGCACTCAGGAGGAAGAGGCAGGTGGATCTCTATGAGTTCAAGACCAGCCTGGTCTACAAGAGCTAATTCCAAGACAGGCTTGAAAGCTACAGAGAAACCCTGTCATGAAAAACATAAACAAAAACAAACCTATATATATCAAAACATGCATATACACACACAAATATATCAAAACAAAAACAAAACAAATACACACACACACACACACTCAAATTAAGTACCACAAGATCTCTCTAAAATGCAAAAGAAATTTTATCAAAACAGAAATTAACAGGAGGCCAGGGATGTGACTCAGTTAGACCCTTAGACCAATCTCAGACACTGCAAACAAAGTAAGAGATGGTGTTAACTTTCCTTACCTATTTATTACAAGGGCTACATACTGGAAATAATACAAAGGCCCAGTATGAAAATTAATGCTCTTTACAACTAAAACCTAACCTGCCACATGGAGTGACCTTTTCCTAATTCTTCCAAGATGCTGTGTCGCCATCCTTCTCTGTTTGTGTATCTAAACTTTACCTAGCCCCGTGTCCACGCCAGCACTCTGCCAGACCACAACCTTCAGGCCCCTCAGTTCAGAGGGTTCTCCATCTCTGGAGAGCCTGTCTCAATGTTCAAAACACGACCTTCCTTTAAGCCGCTGCATCCTCCACAATTAGCAGAGTAGTCACATCTCATCTCACCAGATATGCAGAATAAAGCTTCAGAGAAAAGGGGAGTGAGGGCTGACAGATGGCTCAGAGGTTAAGAGCACTGGCTGCTCTTCCAAAGGCCCTGAGTTCAAAGCCCACCAACCACATGGTGGCTCACAACATTCTATAATGAGATCTGGTGCCCTCTTCTGGCCCGCAAGGACACATGCAGGCAGAGGCTGTATACACATTAATAAATAAATCATTAAAAGTGGGGGGACAGATGGCTCAGAAATAAAGACCACTTGTACCTCTTGCAGAGAACCCAGGTTTGATGCTCAGCACGCACTTGGCAGCTCACACCATCCCTAATGTCAGTTCCAAAGGCTCTGGTAGCCTCCTCTGGCCTCCACAGTCACCAGGCATGCACATCATGGTACATATATACCCATTCAAGAGAAACAAACATAACATCAAATTTTTAAATGGGGAGGGGGTAGCTAGAAGAGAAAACAGAGAATTGGAGAGGAAAAGACCATCTTGACCCAGTCCAAAAGGGCACTACTCATGCTAAATGACCCGAACAGCCCTAGTGGGAAGACCACACCACAGCAATCCCCTCCACGAACATCTCTCTGTAAAGGTGCCACAGAGAGCAGAGACAACCCAGGGGTGGCGGTGCACACCTTTAACCCCAGCAACTGGGAGGCAGAGGCAGGCGGGTCTCTCTGAGATAGGGCCCAGCCTGGTCTCCATAGCGAGTTCCAGGACAGCCAGGGCTGTGTAGAGAAAAGGAAAAGAAAACAACGAAGTGGCACAGGTTACATATCTGTCCCTTATCTGAAAAGCCTGGGTCCAATACGAAGACGTACATTCATGAGATATCCTAGAGATGGGACCCAAGCTTAAACATACCACTCATTTATTTCTCATACACAGCCTTTCTGTCATCTGAAGACAGTCTTACACAATATTTGAAGAAGGCCAGCATTCTGACACAGCCCCTCACGTGAGGTCAGGTGTGGGATTTTCCACTTAAAGCATCATGGTTGTACTCCAAGAGTAAAGGGTGGAGCATTTTGGAATTTAGAACTTCAGAGAGACTCAATCTAAACGGGCAAGGAAAAAGCAACCTAGACCTCTCACCCTTACCTCCTTCTGCCTTGACTTCTCCCCCAGGCTCTCCTTCTAATAAAGGAGGCTCCTCAATGACAGGATGATCTCCTCGGTCTTCTCTGGTAACCTGCCCAGGCTGGAAGACAATTTTCTTTGCTTTCCTTGAGGCCGTGGCCTGGAGTCTCCCTTTATCGAGGTGTACAGTAAGGGAATGAGAAGACTCCACAGAAGGAAGGGTGATTTCCTGAGAGATGGTGACATCAACGTCTTCCAGAACCGGTAAGTTTCCACGCTGGGCGAGCGTCTTAGAGCTGAGAGACGGAGCCTCCATGCTGAGCTGACTTTCTCTATCATGCACGGAATGCACCTCGGGGTACCCTAAACTCTCCTGACACTGACCCCAGGACGGTGACTCTGACCCCAAGTCTTTAAGCCGGCCGGGTGAGGACTTCGCAGCTGACTCCAGGTCTAAGTCGTCAGGCTGCTGCACAGACTCTGTGACTGCAGCTCTTCTCCTTTTACATGGCACCATTTTAGAAGCCCCACTTCTGGTCCATCCTGAAAAGATACAAGGCAAGTCCTTGTCACCTCAGCAGGACTAACAGTAATGACATCTGCTCAGTTATCATTCCACGATCCCCAGGTTCAGTCATCAACATTCACATCAAATGCCTAGGAGTTTTAGGGAGGAGGAGAAACTGATGACAGGAGCGCAGCTCGAGCTCCCTCCCAAATAGTATGGAATACTATTAGTGGAACACTATTATGGAACAGTGTTACCTCAATCTCTTAAATTCTATACCTCAGGCCTGTATGATGGTGCAGGCCTCTATCCCCAGCCTAGGAAGAGAGGGAGGTGGATCTCTATGAGTTCAAAGCCAGCCGGGTCCACCACTAAGTTCTGGGCCAGCCTGGAACTGGTCACCTGCACTAGCATTAAATATCCACAGACAGACGTGTAATCCAAAAATAAAAAGAAAGCCAGGCGGTGATGCCTTTAATCCCAGCACTCAGGAGGCAGAGGCAGGCGGATCTGGATCTCTGTGAGTTTGAGGACAGCCTGGTCTACAAGAGCTAGTTCCAGAACAGGCTCCAAAGCTACAGAGAAAATCTGTCTCAAAAACGAAAACAAACAAAAAAACAAACAAAAAACCCACAAAAATAAAAAGTAAGCCGAGCGTTGGTGGCGCACGCCTTTAATCCCAGCACTCGGGAGGGGGAGGCAGAGGCAGGTGGATCTCTGTGAGTTCGAGACCAGCCTGGTCTACAGAGCTCATTCCAGGACAGGCTCCAAAGCCACAGAGAAACCCTGTCTCGAAAAACCAAAAAAAATAAAATAAAATAAAATAAAAATAAAAAGTAAATCTTACAGTATCACATAGCACTTCTGCAATATCTCTATGTTCCTCCACGAGAACTATGAACTCAGTGAGGAAAGGTTAACTGGTGTCTCCAGTATCCAGCAATATGCGGGTACTATAGTAGTCACTCAGCGACCATTCCCTGCAGAGATGAATGAATGAGAGTGGGCTTCAACAATGCTGTGCTGAAAATCCGACCAAGCATCGAGCGTTTACACAGGTACTGGATGGTGACTTCCAAAAGCGATCTATCCCAAGACCTTGAACTTGTGACCCTGCTGACAACACTGACAACATTCGAGTGTGCATCCAGAGCTTTCTGTAGGCCAGGCGAGCACTCTACCACCTGAGTACATGCCCGGTCTCTGGTTGCACCCTTCTACGCAGAGAACACTCACTTTCATAAGTAGGTCCAAAAACAGAATAAGCGACACTGGCAACCTTCAAGACTGAAAGACCACTCAACAGTGGTAGAGGAGCCCGGCACGCTTACAATCAATGTTCGCGCTGACTCCGAGTTTGATCTGAAAAGCTAACCTTAAGCCTCCGAAGTTCACCTTCTCTAGGGCATTAAAGGAGGCCACCACCATAAAAGCCTTGGTTCTTAGCTCGATAAATCTCAAGTAAGACAAGATTCTTTGATCCTGTCACGGAGGGCGGTAAACGAGTAAGGAGAGGAGTGGAAATCACCGAGGCGATTCCTTTACTTCACAGATGACTGCGTGAGCTTCAGGGGAGGGAGAGCAGAAAGGAAGCGGGGAGAAGGGAGCAGCCGGGCGCTGTTGCGCTATTCGGTCAGAACTGTGCGGGGATCGAACCAAGCAAGCGCTTCTAACAAAGGCAGCTCCAAGAGTCCGCTCCTTGGAGGCCAGGAGGAAAACCAACAGATTGAAGAAGGAACGCTAATCCGGGAGCCGCCCCCCAGGGGTGTGGGAACCGTCCAGGAGAAACATTACAGAGGGAGTCCTGGCTGCTGTCTCCTCGGCGCTCAGCACTAGCCCGACTCCGCACCACCGCTCACACCGCTGCTACCCAATTCCCTGCAGCGCCGCGCACCTCAACCCGGGCAGCCGCCCCGGAGTCCCACGTCAACCTGCCTCTTCCCGCCCCACCACACACTACCCAGTACCCTCAGACGCCGGCCCGATCCCGCGGAAACTCTGCTTCTGCACCAGCGGAAGTAAGGCAACGGCGCTGCCTTACGTGCGCGCCCCCGAGGCGCGGAAACTGGGCGTCAAGGGGCATGCGCACAATTATAGGCGCCATCTTGTTTTAGGGCCTCGTGAAGCCGCAGGGCTAAGACGTCAGTTGAGGGAAAAAGTAACAGAACACATGATAGGTGAATGTGAAATAGACAATGGTAAGTAGGCAGGCAGGCACGCACGCAGGGAACAGGCAGGCCGGCAGGCAGCCAGGCAGGCAGGTACGTAGGTAGGAAGAAAGGAAGGAGGGAGGGAGGAAGAAAGGAAGGAGGGAGGGAGGAAGAAAGGAAGGAGGGAGGGAGGGAGGGAAGAAGGAAGGAAGGAAGGAAGGAAGGAAGGAAGGAAGGAAGGAAGGAAGGAAGGAAGGAAGGAAGGAAGGAAGGAAGGAAGGAAGGAAGGAAATAAAAGATGTAGTTTGGTAGAGTGCTTGCCTTGCCTGCTGGAAACTGTTGAGTTTGAATGCCAACGCTAAAGAAGCCCAGTTTGGTGGTGCACACCTGTAACGGCAACACTCGGAACGTGGAGGCAGGAAGATCAAGAGTTCAAAGCTATTCTCAGCACAAACTTCTCTGTCTTGTCTAAATAAAAGCATGAAAGGCACTTCCCTGCTGGGCTTAGTGGCGCATACCTTTAATCCCAGCACTCAGGAGGTAGAGGCAGGCACATCTCTCAGTTCGATGCAATCCTGGTTTACACGGTGAGTTCCAGGACAGCCAGGGCTACACAGAGAAATTCCTATCTCAAAAGAGAGAGAGAGAGGGAGAGAGAAAGAAGAAAAAGGAAAAAGGAAGAGAAAAGAAGAAAGGGATGAAAGAAGGGCAAGTCCCAGTTTTCTCTATCTTTAATTAATTGTCCAACACAAAAATGGGGGTGGGAAATCCATGGTTTAAGTTGACAACTAATCACCCTTCCAAAAAAATACACGGAACATAGGATGTAAAAAGAATTCCTACAATTCAGAAAGATACCATAAACCAAAGGCAGCCTTGAACTCAAGATATGGCAGTTAGTCCTACCTACATTATATTCTTTCTTTAGTTTCTCGAGACAGGGTTTGTTGGTACAACCACCGTGGCTGTCCTGGAACTGGCATTGTAGACCAGGCTAGCTTCGTACTCGTGGAGATCAGCCTGCCTCTTGTCACTATGAAAAATGTTCTCACGTTATCTTAGGTGATTTGATCTCCCAGTCCATTTTAGGTCTTTTGTTATTGTTTGACTTTTTTGACACAAGGTCTTCCGATACCCCCACACTCACCCCCAATTACCCTGAAATTTATGATCATGATCGTCCTGCCCCTGGGCAGGTTTGATTTTTAATCGATTTCTCAAGCTTAAGTTTCCGTAATTGCATTCACTGTCCCATGAATGCACTAGAACAGAGGCAGTCAATGCTGAAACTGCATGTAATTTGCTTTTCACAACTTCTGGAACACAGAAGGTTCAGCTTCCTTCTGTATAAACCCAGGAACTAGAAGCACAGCTTCAGAAGACGCTAAAGCGACTATCTTCCTCTCTTCAGTGCGTGGAGACCTAGCCAAGGCTGTCCTTGACTCTCTTGCCTCGCCCACTCGAGTGCCACAGCACAGGAATCTGCCACTGAACTAACACAACACCCACACTTCCTACTGGGCTTTGAAATTCTTCCCCATCGCCCACAGCCTGTGTGAATGGGCGGAGCCTCGATCTCGGGAAAACTCGGCAGTGGGAGGGGTCTCCTCTCGAAGAGTCTCCTCCGGAACCTTTCGGGCAGAGGCGGAGTCTTCTGCCGAGGGCCCTTCGGAGAGAGGCGGAGCCTATCTCGCATCAGGACCAGTCTGGCTGCACCTGCATCCTTAGCTCAGAGCATCCCTGGAGCATCTAAGAGGAAAGCGCAGCCAGCAACCGGGGATCGGACTGTCGCAGGGGCAGTCGGCCAGACATCTTCCCCTCCCCTGGTCCACAGCCGCAGCCTCGGTACTGAACCAGATTCCCAAAGTTGTCTGACCTCTGCAAAAGTGTTGCTATCAACAGCCTCTGATCACAACATGGCTGAGATCACAAATATCCGCCCCAGCTTTGGTAAGTAGGGTCTGACAAACTAATTTTGAAGCCATCAGGCCGGCGCATAGCCAGATAGCTGAGGAATGGGCGGGGAGTGGAGTGCAGATGGGATCCTTTCATTGCCAGCCCTGCTAGAATTGGGCCACAGCGCCTGGATTTCATCTGCGGGCTGCAGGGGCGGGCAAGGCCAGAGTGCCACCGAGGGTAGGCGAGTCCAGGATGCTAAAACCTTGACCGTAAGCCCTCCACGGTGCACTGTCAGCACCGCCTGGGGTGAGACATGGCTGGCATGCGGAGGATGTGAACCCCTCCTTCTGGAGGAGGAGAGGTGGGGTGGTAGGCCGAGCCCTCCCCCTGGGGGCACGCAGGGCGGTGCCCCTTCCTCCCCCTCCTACTTCTGAGGGCTGCAGGAGAGGGAAGTGGCTAGGGGGATGGGGCGTCAAGATGGCAGCACGGAGACTATGGGCTGCGTGGCTGGCAGCCAAGGGAGGCGGAGGCCCCCGGGGAAAGCAGGGTGCGGGGGTAGGGAGTAGAAAGGAAGCCACTCCTTAAGCTGGTCAGAGGGTTGCTAAGGCTGGGGTAAAATGCTAGCCCTGTAAGCTTCGTTCTGCACCGTAATGGTGAGGTCCTTCCCGGTGTTACCAAATGGCGCTTGGCGCCGCCGGGTGGAGAGATGACGTGATGTCTATTTCTGAGCCTCCTGGCAGTGCCTAGGCGCTTCTTCCTGGGCCTTTGTTCCCTGTTTCCCTGATCTGGCTTTTCAAAAAGCGGGACTCACCCGTGCTGGTGCTGGCGGGGGCGGCACTCCTGGTTGGGGGGAGGGGCGAGAGAGGCCCAGCCTGGGGGAGGCCGCTTTGTGTACCACAGAAAGCATTACGTCATCTCTCCAAGCGCTAGTCTGCGACCTAGCCCTCTGGGCTCCAACAACAGTTTTGTACTCTCCCTAGGGCAGAAAGTGCAGTGGAAAAGAGTAGGGAAAGAAGGCAAGAGAGTCTTGGCCAAGTTGTTTCCTTTTGGGCAACTTCTCCAGAATGATTGAGGAGAGCGAACTTCTCATGCCGTGCTCCCTGACCACATGAATAAGTAAAATAAAAGTGCCCTGTGATTGCAGTTGTCAAGTGAGAGTAGCTCCAAGTCTAGAACCTTCGCATTCCTTAAGAGAGTATATTCCTCCCACCCCTACCCCCAATCAAGAGAGAGTATATCCCTCAGACAATCCGGGGGAGCATTAGGTTCCAGAATTTAGGGAGCCAGCTTTAATAAAAAGAAAAAAAATGGCTTTTCTCGCAAATAAGAGTTTTAAGGACTAGAACAGAACCCAATGTTCTGTATTCTCTCAACATAGTGAGACATCAGGTCAGAGAATCCACACAAGGGGTCTTCACACCCTCAGTGCTGGCTCCCATTTGACCCCAAGGCTGGACTGCAGTTCTGCTCTGCCCTCTGTCTGCTTCCTGAGTCCTGAGATTTCCAAACTGAAACCTGTTTTGTGATCACATGAGAATCCTAGGATTTTTTTCTACTCTTTTTCTTCTTACACCCTCTTTCCAGCAGAGTCCTTTCTCTAAGTTCAACTCCAGAGTCCTCTGAAAGGAGATGAAACAGAGCCCACCCCTGTGCTTTTTTATATACTGTATTTTCCTTAGTCTTGGTGTATCTTCCAGTGTAGGTATCATTATGTGCACTCACCAGAGCAGGAGAATGAAGCTTAGAATAAAGTCCAAATGAACGAAGGAGTCAGGGTTTGAAGCAGTGTCTGGCTGCTGCTATAGTTCGTTCTGATTCTGCTGTATGACACGGGTCTTAGTGACAGTGAAAGGCTTTGCTTGGGGAGAGAAGTGCCAGTGATCAGGTCTGAGACTGAAGGAGTAGCCCACAGGATGAATGGGTGCTCAGAATTGAATTGGGTCCTCTGGAATAGGACAGCCCGTGCTATTAGCTGCTGAGCCATCTGCAGCCCCCACCGATGTTACTGAACATGAAAACTCTTTGTTTCTTATTGGTTCCCAACTTTCAGAGGCAGGCAGATCCTTCTGAATTCAAGGCTAACCTGGTCTACACAACAACTTCAAGGGCAGTCAGAGAACAGGGTGAGTCCCTGTTTTCAGAAAAAGAAAAGAAAGAAAGGGAGCTGGAGAGATGGCTCAGCAGTTAGGAGCAATGGTTGTTCTTTCAGAAGACCCTCATTCAACTCCCAGCACCCACAAGGCAGCTCACAACGCCAGTTCCACGGGATTTGGCTTTTCTGTGGTTACCTGGGTATTTTTAAACTTCTCTACCTTTTTTCCTTATTCATGTGGGCTTGGGCTTAAATTGGTTTTTATTTCATCTATTTTATTTATTTATTTGTTTATCCATTTATTTATTTGTTTATCCATTTATTTATTTATTTATGTTGAGGCAGGGTGTCTCTTTAGTTTTGGGGCCTGTCCTGGAAATAGCTCTTATTGACCAGGCTGGCCTTGAGATCTGCCTGCCACCTCCTCCCAAGTACTGGGATTAAAGGCGTGCGCAGCCACCGCCACCTGGCTTAAATCGGTTTTTAAAAAGTAGTTGGAAGTCTCTTTTGTGGGAGGGGGTTGCAGGATTGTGATCAGTTCTTTCTGTGAAGCGCTGGCTGTCCTAACTCACTGTGTAGACCCAGCTAGCTTCAAACTCACACACATCCTTTGGCCTCCGCCTCCCAGTGTCTGGGATTAAAGTCATGCACCATCGTGCCTGCTCTGTGTGCTCTTCCACACGCGCAGGGTGTGGGAGAACAGACAGTGGTAAGGTCCATGAAGACAGACTGGGCTATTAAGAGTATAGAGGGTGGAAAAGATTGCGGTTTTTTATTTATTTAAGTTTTTTCATGTTTGTTTTATGCTTGTTTTGTTATTTATTTATTTATTTATTTATTTTTCTGAAGCTGAGGACCGAACCCAGGGCTCTACCACTGAGCTAAATCCCCAACCCCTTGTTTTGTTTTTTAGGGTTTTTTTTTTTGTTTGTTTGTTTTTGTTTTTGTTTTTGTTTTCTCTATGTAGCTTTAGATGTCCTGGGACTCTCTTTGGAGAAGGCTAGCCTAAAACTCACAAAGATTCCCCTCCTCTGCCTCCCAGTTAATCTGCTGTGATTAAAGGCTAGGAAGGCTAGGAACTCGCCCCGTAGACCAGGCTGGCCTTGAACTCACAGACATCTACCTGCTTCTGCTCCCAGAGTTCTGGGATTAAGGCACACACCACCACAGTCTGACCCAAGGTTGTCAGTGCTAGGGAAACACTTCCCTGTGGATTGGCTCAAGTGCTGGGCGCTCTGGATTGGCTACATGGCAAGAAAGGTTTTAAGAGAAAATTATATTTGAGCTGGATGTGGTATCAAATTCCTTTATTCCTTTAATTCCAGCTCTCAGGAGTGGCAGCCATATTTCTGAGTTCAGGGGCAGCCTGGAGTACAAAGCAAATGCTGGGATGGTCAGGACTACACAGTGAGAGCCTATCTCCGAAGACGAGAAAAAGAAGGAAGGAAGGAAGGAAGGAAGGAAGGAAGGAAGGGAGGGAGGGAGGGAGGAGCGAGCAAGAAAGGAAGGAAGGAGGAAAGGAAAAGGAAAGAAAATGCATTTGACATTTTCTTCCTATTTGAAATGCTAAGAAAATAAATGAGACATATAACAGACACACATTTTAGGGACCTAGGACCAGAGACTTGGTAACAACTTACGAAGTATACGGTCTGCAGACCTAGAGCTCTTTTCTTTCCCTCTTTCTTTCTTCTGTTTTCGACATTTATTTCTTTATTCTGTTGTGTGGGACACACATGCTAAGTGTATATAGGTCAGAGGGCTTGCAGAGGGAGGCAGCTGTCTTCCACCGTGTGATTTCGAGGATGAATCCAGGCGCTGGACCTCTGGTGGCACCTTTACCTACTGAGTTATCCCACCAGCATTCTTTTTTAAGGTAGAGGTTTTTTTTTGTTGTTTTTGTTTTTGTTTTTTCGAGACAGGGTTTCTCTGTAACTTTGGAGCTTGTCCTGGAACTAGCTCTTATAGCCCAGGCTGGGCTCAAACTCACAGAGATCCACCTGCCTCTGCCTCCCGAGTGCTGGGATTAAAGGCGTGCGCCACCACCACCCGGCTAAGGTAGACTTTTGGGGTACTCTAGACTGAAGCTTGCTACATGAGACATTAGAGCCAGGCTAGCTCTCAACTTGCAATAGCCTCCTAGCCTCAGACTCCTGTTTGCTGGCATGAGTCGCTCATCATGACTCAATACTCTTTTTTATTATTTTATTTATTCATGTATTTTATGTATATTGGTACTTTGACTGCATGTATATCTGCACCTCAGAAGAAGGTATCAGACAGTTGTAAGCTGCCATGTGTGGGTGCTGGGAATTGAACTCAGGACCTTTGGAAGAGCAGTGAGTGTTCTTAATCACTGAGCCATCTCTCCAACTCGGCTCAATACTCTTTTAGCTTTGCACCCACTCTGACCACTCCTGCTCACCCTCCCAAGACCAACGAAACTCAGTACCATACCCTTTCCCACACAGCTCTCAATCAGTTAGCAAGACGGTGCCATTGTTGACTGTCTGTATTGGGTGTACCGGATCAGTCTCCTAAAACCCAAACACACAGCTCACGCCCTGGGTAACAAATTCCTACACAAAAGGCAACCTTCAAACACTCAGGGCACAGCTTTCTGGGAAGCACAAATAAAACTGACCAATTAACTCTGCAAGTGCTATAAAGTTTTAATAAAAAAGAATAATCAGCCAGACAGTGGTGGGCGCACACCTTTAATCCTAGCACTTGGGAGGCAGAGGCAGGCGGATCTCTGTGAGATCGAGGCCAGCCTGGTCTACAAGAGCTAGTTCCAGGACTGCCAGGCTTACACAGAGAAACCCTGTCTCAAACAAGAGCAGCAACAGCAGCTAAGCAAATGTGTTCCCTGACTTTAGCAGGAAGGCAAGAATACGGGTCACCTCCTGGGCAGTGAGCCGGAAAAGCTCCCACTGTGGAGACTGGATTGAGGATAGTTCAGCCCCACAAGGGGCACTCTCTTGACAAAAGCAGAAGTCTTGTTCTAACACACCTCTACTCTCTTCCTTCAGATGTGTCACCAGTGGCGGCTGGCCTCATTGGGGCCTCTGTGCTGGTGGTGTGTGTTTCCGTGACTGTCTTTGTGTGGACATGCTGCCACCAGCAGGTGGAGAAGAAGCACAAGACCCCTCCATACAAATTTATTCACATGCTGAAAGGCATTAGCATTTACCCAGAGACCCTCAGCAACAAGAAGAAAATCATCAAAGTTCGGAGAGACAAAGATGATCCCCGGAGGGAGAGTGGACGAGGGAACCTGTTAGTAAATGCGGCAGAGTCTGGCCTGCTGGGCCAAGAAAAGGACCCCAGGAGGCCTAGCTCTGCATCTTGTATAGACCAGTTACCCATCAAAGTAGACTGCGGGGAAGAACTGAGGAGCCCCATGACAAGCCTGACCCCTGGTGAGAGCAAAGTCACCTCCCCGTCATCACCAGAGGAAGACGTGATGCTGGGATCCCTTACCTTCTCGGTGGACTATAACTTTCCCAAAAAAGCTCTGGTGGTAACAATCCAAGAGGCCCATGGGCTGCCAGTGATGGATGACCAGACACAGGGCTCTGATCCCTACATCAAGATGACCATTCTTCCTGACAAGCGGCATCGAGTGAAGACCCGTGTGCTTCGCAAGACTCTGGACCCTGTATTTGATGAGACCTTCACCTTCTACGGCATCCCATATAGCCAGCTACAGGATCTGGTGCTACACTTCCTCGTGCTCAGCTTTGATCGCTTCTCTCGGGATGATGTCATTGGGGAGGTCATGGTACCACTGGCGGGTGTGGACCCCAGCACGGGCAAGGTTCAGCTGGTCAGAGACATCATCAAGAGAAACATCCAGGTGAGGAGGAAGAGTGTGCTGGGGAGGGATAGCCTCAGTGGAGAGGTGGGAGGGTCAAGGGAGCACTCATAGCAAAGACAGGTGACAGAGAAGTTACTGAGATCTGAGCTCTCAGACGTAAGCAGCAAAGGAAAAAAGAAGACCTAGGAGATGTGTTCCTCTCACAGTCAAATCCTGGAAGACAAAAAGGCAAGTTGCTTCTAAAATTTCACTTACTGGTTGGTATCTTGATGCTGCATTCAGCTTGCTCTGGCTGGTCCTCCAGCCCTAGCCCCTGCACCATGTATCCAGTGCTCTAAAACCTGTGAGCTTCCTTGAGGGAGCATGCACTCCTACTCCTGGAAATCTGTAAACCTCAGCTTCCTTTCCTAGGTGGGTATAAGTATTTTCATAAATGTGTCTTTTTTTCCTTGAGAAGAGGTCTCTATATATCCCTGGCTGTCTCAAAACCCACTAATAAACTGACCTTAACCTCACAGAGATCCGCCTGCCTCTGCCTCCCAAATACTGGGATTAAAGGCATGAACCACCAACTTTTGTCTTACTTTATTTTATTTATTTGTGGAGTTTTTTCTTTTCTTTTTTTTTTTTTTTTTTTTTTTTTTTTTTTTTTTTTTTTTTTTTTTTTTTTTTTTT
>NW_026068045.1:1817643-1897334 GCF_014885135.2 Alexandromys fortis | reverse complement strand
GCTTTTTCTTTTTTCTTTTCTTTTCTTTTCTTTTCTTTTCTTTTCTTTTCTTTTCTTTTCTTTTCTTTTCTTTTTTGAGACGGTCTCACATAGACCATACTGGCCTTTAACTTGATGTGTGTTCAAGAATACTCTTCAGGGGCTGGAGAGATGGCTCAGTGGTTAAGAGCATTGCCTGCTCTTCCAAAGGTCCGGAGTTCAATTCCCAGCAACCACATGGTGGCTCACAACCATCTGAAAAGAGGTCTGGCGCCCTCTTCTGGCCTTCAGGCATACACAGAGAATATTGTATACATAATAAATAAATAAATATTAAAAAAAAAAGAATACTCTTCAGCTCCTGATCTTCCTGCCTCTACCTCCCAAGTGCTGAGATTATAGGTGTGCACTACTATGTCCAACAATGTGCTATGTGTGTGTTTTATTTTGTTCTGTACGTCTTTTTATTGCATTTATTTATTATTTATTTGTCTATGTCTGGGGGAACACACGTGTAAGTACATGTGTGTCACAGCAAGTGTGTGGAGCTCAGAAAACAACTTTCCGGAATCAATTCTTCCCTTCCACTCAACAGGCTTGGTGGCAAGCCCACTGACCTGCTCAATCATCTCAGTGGTCCCTGAGTGTTTCTTTCAGAAATATTTGTATTATTGTTGTTGTTTTGTGTGTGTGTGTGCCTGAGGAGACCAAAGTTGTTGAATTCCTTGGAGCTGGAGCTGTAGGTAGTTGTGGACTGCCTAATGTGGTTGCCGGTTCTCTGCAAGAACAACAGGAGCTCTTAACCACTGAGCCCTCTCTCCAGCCCCGGTTTATGTCTTTTTTAATTTAATTTGTTTTATTTATTTTTGTGTGTATGGTCTTTCGAGACAGGGTTTCTCTGTGTACCTTTGGAGCCTGTCCCAGAACTTGCTCTGTACACCAGGTTGGCCTGTACACAGGTCTGCCTGTGTCTCCCTCCCAAGTGCTACAATTAAAGGCATGCATCACCACCACTCAGCGAATGTCTTTTTATAAGCCTGCTGTAAATGCAATTTAATATACTACACAGTTTCCAGGCCCTAACGTTTACCACAGAGACTTTTCCTTTCTTACTCCTTTCCCTTGTTTGCATTGGAGAAGGATAAGGCCCTCCACACTGCTTTTTCTCCCTCTGTCCCCACTCAGGAACATTGCTCTGGAATTAATTTTAGAAGTACAGAGCGCATACCGCCATCCATCCTGGTGGCTCCTTCACTTCTCCCGCAGGTAGGACTGAGTGTATGCACTGGGGTTCTGGAACTGGCTGCCTGGGGTGTGGTGTGTGACAGTGGCACCTGACTCCTCTCAGTCTGTTCTCCTCAACTGACAACATTGCCTTCCTTGCTAGGTTATGATGCTGACACCAGGTAGCGTGCCCAGCGTATTAGTTCTCTGCACCCTCTGAGACTGGATGGAGCTGGGGAGACAGAATCACAGGGCATATTGCTCAGTGAAAGTGGATTTGTCTAGTATGGAAGAGGCCCTGGCTTTATACTCCCCAGGCAAAGGAGAAAAAATGAAGGGGGGCTTTAATTTTTAATTTTTACGTAGACTCTGATGGAGCTGAATATGATCTTGAACTTGTTACTCCTCTTTCTCCGTTTCTCAAGCGCTGGGTTATCCGTGTGCACCACCACCCACCGTTCTGTAGTTCTAGGTTTGTGCGTGCCAGGTGAGCACTCTACCCACGAGCTGTGTCTCCAGCACTGGTTTCTGTTGTTTTGTTTTATGACCTGGAGTCTTACTATTTACCCTCTATGTCCTGAATCTCACTATGTAGCCCGGGCTGCCTCTGAATTTACAATAATCCTCCCGCTTTTGCTGACTAAGTGCTAGGATCCTGTGCCAGCCAATTTAACTTTTAGAACTGGACATTATGGCAGAGGCCTGTAAACCCAGTTTTGGTAGGTGAGAGCAGGAGGATTAGGAGTTCCAGTGTCAGCACAGGCCTCACGGAACCCTCTCTGGTGTGTGTGGGAGTCGGAGAAGCGCACACGAAGGGCTGAGGATGTGGCTGAGTTGGCAGAGCGCTTATCTATTGGGCACAAAACCTTTGGTTGAAACATGGAGGATTATACCTATAGTCCCAACATTTAGGAGGTAGAAGCAGGAGGGTCAGGGGTTCAAAGTCAGCCTTTCTTACAAGTTCAAGAACAGCCTGAAATACATAAATATCCTGTCTCAGAAAGAAAGGAGGAAGTAACAGGACCACCTGCTTTCCTCAGGTCTCTGCTCCGACTCCCATTTCCAGGGGCTCCAGGGTCCATCCCCACTCTCTGCCTTGTTCCCAGCGCTGCCCACCACTCTCCCAGTCCACTCATGTACTCACAGTCCAGCACTGGGAGAGGGGCTGGCTCTGTGCCGAGTTTCAGATGGGAAGAGACTGGCAAGAAAAGGAACTGATTCAGGCTGGAAACAAAACAGCCGCAAATCCAGGGCACTGGGCAGAGTGCACAGACAATGGCATTTGCTAAACTGCCAGAAGCTCTTGGGGAGAGCCAAGTTTCCCATTTTATCAACTCCTTTCATGAGGATGAAGCCAGGGCTAGGATCCTGAGCAATACATCGCAGTGGAGAGGTCCAGACAGGACCCACGAGTTTGCCAGACTCCCACACTTCCTGAGCCCATATCTCTGATCAACACCTGGGATTCTGTCTGATTTCACCCAACACTCCTTCAGTCATCCCCAAGATCCCCAGCAGAACAACCCCCAAATGCCTACTCCTGATCTTCATACAACAAAGCACCTGCCCTTCGTGTGTGTCCCTTGTAGGCTTCAGCAAGAATTACTAGACATTTCATTTTCTAGTTCATCTCTAAAAGGTACCGTTTATTGTTAAGGGGCTTAGGAATGTGTTGGGGATCTCACGCAGGGTCTGACACACACTGAACTACATCCCCAGCCCAGGGCATCCTTGTACAGCTCGTAACCAAATCATCTTCCTTCCGTGATTGCTTGGTAGGAGGGCGCAGACTGGCCTAGTTGGTGGGGTACTTGGGCAGCAGCGCTGAGCCACACACAGGTTGGGGGCATCTGTGGTAATGCGGTTCTGGGTGGAATCTAGGTATGCACTCTTCTGAGCTTACACTCCAGGCCCCAGGCTTGGTGGTGGTTCTTTTTTGTTTGTTTGGTTGTTGTTGCTTTGTTTTGTTTTGTTTTGTTTTCTGACAGGGTTTCACTATATAGCTCTGGCTAGCCTGAGCTATGTAGACCAAATTGGCTTTGAATTCATAGAGGTCCATCTGCCTCTGTCTGCCAAGTGGTGGGATTAAAGGTATGTGCCACTATGCCTGGCCTATGGAATTAATTTTGTAAATTTTTAATGTATTTCTTTTATGTGCATTGGTATTTTGCCCGCATATATGTCTGTGTGAGGGTGTCAGGTCTTAATATTACAGACAGTCGTGAGCTGCCATGTGGATGGTGAACCTGGGTCCTCTGGAAGAGCAGTCAGTGCCCTAGCAGCTGAGCCATCTCTCCAGCCCCAAGTTTATTTTCAATTTATATGTATGGGTGTTTTGCCTACATGTATATTTGTACTCATGGAGGCCAGAAAAGGGCACGAATTCCCTGGAACTGGATTTATACAGATCGTCTGAACTGCCATGCAGATTCTGGGAATCAAACCCAGGTTGTCTAGAAGAGTAGCCAAGTGTTCTTAAATGCTGAGCTGTCTCTCCAGCCCTTGAAAATATTTTTTTTAAGGAACTGCTTTGTTTTCTTATATTTTACTTAATAAACCTAAGAGAACTCCCTTTCTCATAAGCCTGGAACAGGAGAGAAGGGAGCAAATAGTGCAGTCTGGGAGCAAAAACTGCAGGCTGGGGGAGTGGGGAAAGAGGTGGCTGCAGAGTCCGTGAGAGTCTTGAGAGTCTAATGGTCCTTGGATCATGTTGCTTACCTGGGTCAGTGTCATGGGAACGAGAGGGTCCTTAAAATCCCAATTTACATAGGGCCTCCAAGGTCATCCAGTCTAGCTATTGGACTGAAGGGAGAAAGAAAAAGTGTGTCAATACTCCAGGAACACAAAGAGAGCTGCTTCCTGTGGTTAGGCTGAGGCGGTGGACTATTCAGGTTTTGTTTCTTGCATTTTCTCATGGTTGTGATTTAGAGTGGTATTGGCCCTGCAGACGTCTGGTCCTGCAAAAGGGTTATTGAGGGCACAGACACCCCCCCTCCAGCACAGATGCAGGCCAAAAATTACTCTGAAAGTGGCGTTCAAGTGGTTACAGGAAAGTGGTGCTGTCCTCACCCAGGTCCTGTAGGATCTCAGTCCGGGTCCACTGCGCCACAGTGGAGGTTCTCTCTCAGACCCAGCTAAAACCTTTCCTCCACAGCTCCCCATTTGCTTGCGCCACAGCAGGGTCTTTACGTCCCTAGGTCTGGGACTGGGACACAGCCCAGCTCCCAGCCCTCAAAAGAGCCATTGATAAGGCCACTTGAATTGAGAATTGGACAGAAAGGAAAGAGGAGGGGTCGCGGGAGCAGAGCTGCATTTAGGTAGTGTTGTGGCTGCAGGCTTGGGGAGCACAAAGGCTGCTGAATGGGGGTGGGTGTTCTGCCAGAGGTGAGAGAGGAGGTCAGGGGAGAATGATTTAGGGGAGAAAACGAGAAGTTGTCTGTTTTCCCAAAGAACTAGGGATGGGGCGCAGGGATTTTGATTTCGGGTGACTCTGCAAGAACAGATTATCTGGGGAACAGCTTTAAGGAAGAAACTCGTGGATTGCTTTCAGGGCTTTGGGGTTTGGCTTAAGAAAGGGTCTCCCCCAAGTTACCAGATCTAGGTTCAAATTTGCCATCTTCCCTCTTAAGGCTTTGTAGTAGCTAGGTTACAGGCATGTGCTTGGCTCTAAGCCATAATCCTCTTTGTTTATTTTTTTGATTTTTTTGGTGTGTGTGTGTTAGATAGGAAAGTATCCGTTTACATTTTTAAAAACGTGTATGTATGAGTGTTTTGCCTACATGTGTTTATGTGTACCACGTGTGTATCTGGTGCCCTAGGAGTGAAAGACAGCCTTGGATCCCCTAGAACTAGAGTTACAGAGGTTGTGAGCCAACATGGGGGCTGCTGGGGACCAAACCCAGGTCTTCTATAAGAACAGCAAGTGTTTTATTCCACTGAGCTGTCTCTCCAGCCCAGTATTTGGAGTTTAGAGACAGTTTTTTGAGCTCTTGTAGACCAGGCTGGCCTCGAACTCAAAGAGATCTGCCTGCCTCTGCCTCCCGAGTGCTAGGATTAAAGGCGTGCACCACCACCACCCGGCATTTGTTTGGTTCAAGACAGGGTTTCTCTGTGTAGCTCTGGCAGTCCTGGAACTCTCTGCAAACCAGACTGACCTCGAACTCACAGAGATCCACCTGCCTCTGCCTCCTGAGTGCTGGGATTTAAGATGTGTGCTACTACCACTTGGCAATGTTGTTTCTATTTATTTATGTATACCTCTGTGTGAGTGCTAAGGAGACCAGAAGAGGGTATCAGTTCCCCTGGAATCAGAGTTACCCGTGATCATGAGCCCCCTGACACGAGTCCTGGGCACCACACTCAGGTCTTCTGAAAGAACAGAGCATATACTTGGCCACTGCCCCATCTCTCCAGCCCGTCTGAGGGTATGAGCATGCAACAGATTGTCCTGCTTTATCCTAGATTCAGGGATGGCAGGGAGTCACCATCGCCCCCACCTTGGTTGGTTGGCTTTGAGACAGGATCTTGCTGTGTATCCAGGCTGACCTCAAACTCCAGTCTTCCTGCTTTAGCTTCCCAAGTGCTAAAATGACAGGTACTCAGGGCCAAAGTCTTCATCCATACAGGATGAAGCACTGTCTAGTGAACCATGAACTACATAGTATGACCAGGAACTCATTCTACTTTCATTTGAGAGTTCCTTAGCTTTCTTTCGCGTGTGAACATTTGCCTACACTCTTGCACTGGATCATGCCGTGCTCTCGGGTGCCAGATGAAGACATCCGATCCCCAGGAACTGCAGCTATAGACATCCGTGAGCCTCTCCTCCTTTTTATCTAAATGAAAAGGAAGGGTTTTAACTTTCACATTAGTAAAACACTATACAGTAAGAACAATTATCAAGTAAGAATTACATTTATAGGCTGGAGAGATGGCTCAGAGGTTAAGAGCACTGGCCGCTCTTCCAGAGGACCTGAGTTTGATTCCCAGTAACCGCATGGTGACTCACAACCATTTGTAGTGAGATCTGGTACCCTCTTCTGGCCTGCAAGGATACATACAAGCAGAATATTATGTGCATAATAATAAAAAATTTTAAAAAGGTGTAGAAACATCTATATGGTAAAACAAAAATAACTTTTAATTGTATCAATTGTATCAAAATCCATACAAATGTAAAATATTGAGGTTAATAGATGCCTTTTTATCCTATACACCTATGTCCCCACTAAACAATGACAAACATTCATAATCAGCCAAATGACCAAAACCCACCTACCCCACCTCTTGGGAATGTAGGTGTCATGTTCTCTAGACGGCTTTCTGTTGTCTGGGGGCTATGTTATCTCCAGGGAACCCCAAGGAAATTGAGATTAATGGTCAAATTCTTGGAAAAGAAAACTAGTTATAACATTTGTTGTCCAGTCTCAGAGTTGTTCCCATGCAGATGGATCAGCATATATGTCATCTGTGTTGTGGTTTTTTTTTTTTTTTTTTTGGTTTTTCGAGACAGGGTTTCTTTGTAGCTTTGGAGCCTGTCCTGGAACTCCCTTTGTAGACCAGGCTGGCCTCGAACTCACAGAGATCCACCTGCCTCTGCCTCCCAAGTGCTGGAATTAAAGGCGTGCGCCACCACCGCCCGGCTTGGACCTGTCTTAACTCCTTGTCTCTAGCCTTTTCTAGCCGCATGCGCCATACCTAAACGCAAAGTGACTGCACTGGCGGATGGCTCTGCCCTGCTTGGGTCTGTTAGAGCTGAGCCTTAAGCCTGTTCAAATGTTTAACTGAGAGCTGCATTCAACCGCTGCAGCTGTTGGAAGCTGGTGCCTGCACTATGGCAGGCATTTTTACATAACTTATTGTCTCTACTTAATGTGCTGGCTAGTCGTGCTCGCTGTACGTCAGAACCTCTTTTTCTCGGGAGGGGGAGGCAGGGAGTGGACACTTTTTGAGACAGGATTTCTCCGTGTAACAGGCTTTGTTGTCCTGAAACACGTCTTTACAAAATTAAACAAAGGCAGCTTAAACAAATGTAACACACCTTTACATAGTTAAAGTAATATTCCACAACAAGCCTCCTTTCGGGTACTGAAAATTGAACCCAGGTCCTCTGCTAAAGCAGCCAGTGCTCTTAACCCCCATGCTAACTCTCCAGCTCCTTGTCTAATGATTTCTAATAAAAAAACACACATACACACACACACACGTACATACACATACATACACACACGTACACACGCATACATACACACGTACACACACACACATACACACACACACGAACACACACATATACACACACGTGTGTCTGGATGTTTTGCCTGTGTGTGCACCGTATGTATGCCTGGTGCCTGTGGAAGTCAGAAGTGAAAGATGATGTCAGGTTCCCTGGAACTGGGATTGTGGATGGCTGGAGCCACCATGTGAATGCTGGGACCTCTGAGCCGTCTTTCCAGCCCTCAATTCATTCTAATGAGTTGAAGCTAATGAAGACACCTGCAGCTGACTGTGTCGGAAGGTAGTTCCCAGAGGGGCTACTTTCTTTTCTAATCCAAAAGCTGAAAGCCGCAGGTGGAAGCTGTAGCTTGCCAAGAATGCCAAGGCCCCAAATTAAATCCCCAGAACTACTTCTCCACTTAGAACAGTGGTTCTCAATCTGTGGTTCGTGACCCCTTTGGGGTTTAAATATCAGATATCCTCACATATTGGATATTTACATTATGATTCATACCAGCAAAATTATGAAGTAGCAATGAAATAATTTTATGGTTGGGGTCACCACAATATGCAGAACTGTATTAAAAGATTGCAGTGTTAGGAAGGGCAAGAGCCACTGCTTTAGAACGAGGAACAGCAAGCTGGGCAGTGGTGGCCATGCCTTTAATTCCAGTACTAAAGAGGCGGAAGCAGGCGGATCTCTGTGAGTTCAAGGCCAGCCTGTTCTACAGAATGAGTTCCAGAACAGCCAAGGCTACACAGAGAAATGCTGTCTTCCTGGAACTAGCTCTGTAGTGCTGGGAATAAAGGCTTGTGCCACCACCACCCGGCGAGAAACCCTGTCTTGAAAAGAAACAAACGAAACAAAAACTAAAAAGAAAGGAAAGAGAAAAAGGTGTGATGATGTTTCTTTCTGTGGTGAAGGAGCTTGCCTCCAAAGCAGGCGATCTGCGCTAATGCCGTGAAACTACATGGTAGAAGAAAAGAAGACTCCTACAAACTGTCCTCTGACTTCTATATGTGCATCATGACATGCAAATGTGCGCACACACACGTAGACAAATGGAATTGAAAACAAAGAAAAAGATAGTAAACTAGTCGGGCGGTAGTAGTGACACCTTTATTCCAGCACTCGGGAAACAGACAGGCGGATCTCTGTGAGTTTGAGGCCAGCCTGGTCTACAGAGTGAATTTCAGGCCAGCCAGGGCTATACAGAGAAACCCTGTCTCAAAAAAAACAAAGTGGGGGGTGGGCTGGAGCAATGACTCGGAGGTTAAGAGCACTGGCTGCTCTTCCAGAGATCCTGAGTTCAATTCCCAGCAACCACATGGTGGCTCACAACCATCTGTAATGAGACCTGGTGCCCTCTTCTGGCCTGCAGGCATACATGGAAGGAATGCTGCATACATAATAAATAAATAAATCTTAAAAAAAAAAAAGAAAGAAAAGAAAAGAAAAAAGAGCAGGTGTGGCAGTATACTGTTAACCTAGCACTCTGAGCAGGGGGCAGTAAACCCTTTCTCTGTCAATACCGGGTTTCTCTGGGTAGCCCTGGATGCTCTGAGACTTGCTCTTTAGACCAGGCTGACCTTGAACTCAGAGACTCACCTAACTCTGCCTCCCAAGTGCTGAGATTAAGGCATTGTGACACTACCGCTTGGTCAACACAATTTTTTCCTTTTCTTTTTTTCTTTCTCTTATTTTCTTTCACTTTGAGACAGGATTTCACTATGCAGCCCTGGCTGGCAAGGCCGGCCTCAAACTCTTGCATCCGCTTCTGCACTGCTGAGACTAAAGGCCCAGCTAAGGGTAGAATCCCAGCCTAGCATGCAGGAGGCTCGAAATTCAGTTCCCAAGACCACCAACAGAAAGAAAGAAGGCACAGAGTCACATTTGTATCAGCCAGTGTAGCTTTGAGAACTCGGGCTGACTTCCCATGCTTCTGTACCTGGCCTGAATACACACCCTTCCGTGCCCCTCAGCACGCCCTTCCGTGCCCCTCAGCACGCCCTCCTGCAGGCTCTTCCTTCTCCCCTGCTGCCCTCCAGGCTTCTCATCTGAGGTCTCTCCCTTGCAGAAATGCATTAGCAGAGGGGAACTCCAGGTGTCTCTGTCGTACCAGCCCGTGGCACAGAGGATGACAGTGGTGGTCCTCAAAGCCAGACACTTGCCGAAGATGGACATCACCGGTCTCTCAGGTAGCAGCTATTTACTTCAACCCTACCCCACCTGACCGTGGCCCTGGTGTACTCCAGCATGTCCAGACCCACCCAGTGTTCTGTCTACTTTCCCTCCCCATGACTAGGCCAATAGACTTCCCCAGCCACTGTGGTGCTGGGGGTGAGCCAACGAGGGTATTCTAAATCCCGTGCATGCTGCAGCACTTACACCAGGTGAGACTTGTGAAAAAGACTGCCAATATCTGTCCCCATCCCCTTGATTTCTTCAGACCTGTACATGGTCTACTCCACACCTGCTTGGTTTCCCCAGCCCTGACCGAAGCAGCTGGACTCATGTATACACATGTCAGGTGCAGCCACTGATGCCCTGATTGTCAGCAAAGATACGGACGACAGAGTGTCCTCCTCTAAACCCGTGGGTCCTCATGTTAGGGTGATCCCCAGCCATGCAAGTATTCCATGGCTGCTTCATAACTGTGGCTTTGCTGCTGTTATGAATCATTATGTAAATACTAATGGGACCCCGGAAGGGTCGACATGCTGCAGAGAACTGTGTCATAGGCCTGTCTCTCTTTTCTTCTCTTTGGCGGCCCCAGATCCTTATGTCAAGGTGAACGTCTACTACGGCAGAAAGCGCATTGCCAAGAAGAAAACGCATGTCAAGAAGTGCACTTTGAATCCTGTCTTCAATGAGTCCTTCATCTATGACATCCCCACTGACCTCCTGCCTGAGATCAGCATTGAGTTCCTTGTCATTGACTTTGATCGCACTACTAAGAACGAGGTGGTGGGGAGGCTGATCCTGGGGGCACACAGTGTCACAGCCAGTGGTGCGGAACACTGGAGAGAGGTCTGTGAGAGTCCCCGCAAGCCCGTAGCCAAGTGGCACAGTCTGAGCGAGTACTAGTTCCTTCTCGCCTCCGACCCTGGGGCCAGGCTTAGGGAGGCACACGGCGGGGAGAGATGACAGAGAAGCTGACTCAAAACCTCATTTTAGTCGTAGAAGAAAATTTCTTACAAGATAAACCACACAAAGAGCATCTTACTGCACACCATTGCAGGTCGGTTCTTAGCTTGAGAAGTCTTTTCTTCTTTGCAAGGCACTAGACGATCTTTTGTTTTTAAAATGGGGGGGGAGAGAAGGAAAGACCCCACAGTCTATATATAACAATGTAACCTTATACTTGCATGTCTAATACAAACAAGAAATTAGCCTAACCGATATCAAGTTGCAGATTTTAATCCATGAAAATTGTGTTTTGTGCCGAACTGTATTTGCTGATCTCCTGAAATTGGCCTCCTTTTATCAGGCTTCTCTGGGTTATTCCCGTTTCCCATCATAGCAGAAGAAAAGTCTACTCTTGTAAAACCCCATGTTCCTGTCATTCCATCCTTTTTTCTATCACCTCTCAGGTCTCCACTCTTTGGCCAAGTTTCAAGTCCAGAGTCTGGAGTAAGCAGAGGAACAAGTGGGTTTTGCAGGAGAAAGAGTAATTGAGAATGGGGTGTCTGCTGTTAGCCACTTACCATAAAGGAGTAACAGGCAGTCCGTGACTAGTGACAGGCAGCGTGGCGGGCTTGGGAGGCAGAACTGGACTTAGGACTTGCCGATTTCTCTGGAAGCTTTGGAGACTTCAGCTTTGGCCCGAGGGAAGTACCATCTGATCCCGAGTGCTACTTGCAGGTCAGGGGACAGTGGGGAGGAGATAAAATATCCCTGCAGAAGCTCTGGCATCCCCTTATGCTGTAGATGCTGATGGAAGTTGCTTTCTGTTTGATAAGGAAGCAGGCCTCAGGACTTTCTCTCTGAGGTTTACAGAAATGGTTCTTAAGAAAGCTGAGTGGGGCTGAATAGTGAGCTAATGTAGATGCCTTCGAGGCCCCCACTCTCCTCAGCAGCAAGCACAAGGCTGGAGAGCTGAGAGTCACACCCCACGGTGAAGTCCATCGCCTTTCTGCCCTTGGGCAGGACAGTGCAGAGCCTGGGCATCTGGAGCTCAGATCCAAATCTCTGCGTGGGACTCAGGAGTGAAAGGTGAGCCTGAGGAGGACCTCAGCCAAATAAGACACAGCTTGATCCGGGGCCTGGAAGATTATCTGTAACTGAAGTGCCCACTTCCCTATAGGACCACTCTCCAGCTTGCTTCTGAGAACAGGTGGACTGACCAGCTTGGTTTCCATGGCGAGGGTGGTGACGCTGCCTTTGGTGTTCCCTTAGTGCTTGTAGATTTGAATCCACTCTGCCCTCCCCACTCACCCTTTCATTTTTTTGTTTTGTTTGTCTGCTTTGCTTTTCCCCTGCGGGATTCTTGGCAATGCAGAGCGGCCCTGTGTAGGCAGGGAGACCCACTTTGCCTTTGCCCTTCTCCACCATTGTATCCCGTGATGACTTAGTGTCTGGCCATCAGCTGGGATCACACCACTACAGTCTCCGCCCTTTAACCCATGGAATGTAAATACTGTATCATATGTAGGAGACAATACTTTTTGTTTTCTAAAAAGGCATTTTGACATAGTTTAACGAAAACCTGGCGGGAGCATTCTAAGCCCCATTAGGGAAAAAAGTCGAAATGGTTCCTCTTCGTCGCCTTAATGTGTAAAGATCAGAAGTCACTCAGCAGCTTTAGTTCCTTCCCTGAAGCAATGCTAAGTGACAGGTGGAGTCGTCTCCGACTTGCTGTGTGTGCCTCTGTAGCTCCTCCTGAGAAGTCGGGGAACAGCCTCACCCCTCCTCCCTTCCCCTCCTCCCTTCCCCTCCTCCGTTCCCCACCTCCCAGCAGCTCAATCCCTTCCCCAGGCTCGGGGCTGCCTCCGTGCAGGATCCCTCCTCCTACCTCAGGCCTGATCCAGCATGTCCGAAAGCTTCTTAGTTGACTTGGGTTTCTTCACAGAGCTCACTGACGTGGGCGGAGGCAGATTGCCCCTTCCGCTCAGTTGAGAGACAGACAAGAGAGTCACGTCTTAGCTGTTTTGCACAAGGCACTTGTGGTTAGGAATAGGTTAGGGAAGTCACTCCCGATTCCCAGCAGCCAGTCGACGTAGATTTCTCGACTCTTTGGGACTATGAGAATTATTCCCAATAACAAAAGTTCCCTTCTTTGCGTTCTCAGCAGCGCACAGCCGCGATCTGCAGTGCTGTGCTAGAGAGAACTGCTGTGTGGGACCAGGGTGACCTACCCAGGAGAGGGATATGGAAGACTTTCAGTACTGGTCACGACAGTGACATTACCCTCACCACCACAATCCCTCTCCAAACAGGTTGTCTTTCTTTACCTTGTGTCTTCTCTTGTAAAAATAAAACTCTAAATAAAATTAAAAAGAAAAAAAAAAAAAACAGAACAAGCTAACATGAACTGTGTGAACTGCATAACGCCGTGACGCTAACCTGCAGTCTGTAACGCTGTCGTCTATGTTGACTTGTTGATGCGCCACATGTGCAGAATAAAGACTGATTCACAGTAAACAGGCACAGTGCTGAGTCTGCTTTTCTTAAGCTGGGGACTGGAATTGACGACAGTACTCAGGCACCCAAAGGATGCCCTGGCCAGCGATTCTCGCGAGACTGAGAAACCGTTCCGCCACTCTAGCTACACAGGCCTGTAAAATAGGTGTGACTTGTAAAGCCACAGCCACCAGGAGAGAGAGCAAAATTTTTTTTGCTTGTTTTAGATTTATTTATTTTACGTGTGTTTGCCCACATGCATGTATGTGCGCTGTCTGTGCAGTATATGCTGGGAAGGTGTCAGTTCCTCCTAGAACGAGTTACAGGTGGTTGTTAAACTACCAAATGGGTGCTGGGAACCAAACCTGGTCCTCTGCAAGAGAAACGAGCACCCTTAACTTCTGAGCCATCTCTCCAGCCCCTGAGATGCTAAGTTTTAGTACTGATAACTAATCTGCCCCTTTAATGGAAGATATTTATTCCAAAATGAACCACTTCTGTGGCTTACTGAGCCTTGCCATAGCTCAGCAGAACCTGGCCTCTCTTCTGAATTAATCTCTGGAAACTGTACCTTTGCTTTTTCATCTGTCTTTTTCCAGAGCCGGTGCCTGCCTTCCCTCAGGGCTTTCTCGTTCCCTGAATTCCACTTCTCTTTGCCTCACATGGCTGTTCACAAAAGGCATGGTCACCCCTCCTCCCAGCTGAATGGGTTGCAGTTTTCTTACCCTGTTGGTTTTCTCTTAAAACTCTATTGCTAACTGGGGGTGGAGAGTGCAATCTCCAACCAGCACCAGGGAATGCAAAAAATCCACAAAGGCAGCGAGGGCTCGACTTTTCTATCTGAGGGGAAAATAAAGGAACACACTTTCTGATGGGAACTTTCTCTTTTACTTCATCTTAAACAATCCTGTCTGCCCTTCTCTGTCTCCATGAAGCTACATTCTTTACATACAGCTACATGTCTCTCTTTACATACATACATTTCTCTCCTGCATGCCATACATCTCTACACACACATCCATCTTCACACGGCTACACATCTTTCTTTTACACACATTTCTCTTCTGCATCTCTTTTCTCTGCAGCTAGAGCTTCATCCTCCTCCACACAGCCACAACTGTGCAATTCATCTCCACAGCTCTCACCACACGGCACCCTACGTGGCTCCTAGGCACAGCTCTCTCACCACACGGCACTCTACATGGCTCCTAGGCACAGCTCTCTCACCACACGGCACTCTACATGGCTCCTAGGCACAGCTCTCTCACCACACGGCACCTCGGCACAGCTCCTCCACGAAGCAGCAGCAGCTCTTCCACACAGCTTGCTCTCTCTCTCACACACACACTTCTCTCTCACATGCTCAACACACATGCACACACACTCACATGTATGCACACTCACACGCACACTCGCCCCTCTGCCCAGCTCTTTCCATAGCAGCCTTCCACATAGCTCTGCATCCTGCTCCTCCCACAGCCAACCCCTGGACAATTATGTTGCATTTTCAGGCCCAACCCATCTCGTAACACAAGGTAAGACACACAGCTTTTTTCAGGCTGAGGCGGTCACACTGACCGTCCATTGAGTAACGTGGCTCTAAGTTGGCAAGGGTTCCAGACAGAGAATGACACTGGAATTCAAGACTTAACAATGGCAGTTAGTTAGCTGGACCCAGAGTGGTAGGAAGTACGTGCAGAAACACCACCACTACTGGGTGATGTCTGCCAAAATGCCTCAAGCCTGACCTGGGGAAATGACCTCATGTGTTTGTCTCTAGGGGCAACCAGATTGCTTTGAATTTGTTCTGAAGTCTAAAGTTAACTGTTTTTGTGACTGAGAATATTATTACTTTCTTATGTCCATCTGAATAATGAAAAATATAATAGTATTTCTATTCATCAGAATTATGAATTTTAAGCAGAAATCACCTTCCTGACCATCCACAGTTATATATGTGCCCAATAGTCATGAGATAAACACACGAGTGTGGGAAATACCCATGGCTGTTACTAGGAAACAGATGAGGGAGACATTCCAGCCAGTAGCAACTGGTCACTTACAATCAGTGACCTTACCACCTTACCAGGTGGGGCTCCCCCATCAGAGAGTCATTCATCCGGTAGGTCAACCTGCTGAACAGTAGTTGTCACCTGCTGTATACCCCCATGGCCCTCTGCAGAACTCTTTTTTGGTTTGTTCTTTGGAGACAGGATTCCTCTGTTAGCTTTGGCTGTCCTGGAACTCACTCTGTAGACCAGGCTGACCTCTAACTTTGCCTCCTGAGTGCTGAGATTAAAGTCATGTGCTACCACCTCCCGCCTTCTCTTAAACTCTTAATGAAATTGTCCCCCAGCTCCAAACTAAAACAACTAAAAAACAAACAAAAAAATAAAGAAATATTACAAGCAGTTCTGTTCACTCGTTCATTTTTTTCTTTTTTCGGCAGTGTTGGGAACCCTTGACTTCTTCTATCTCTGGCCCCAACACTTTTACCCACATGTCATTGGGGATAGGAGCCATTAATAGCAAGAATCCTATTTGGAGGCAGGATATAAGAATTAACCAAACATTACACTAATAAGTGCACACGGACCAAGCCCCAGGTGCTCTGAAGAAGCAGGAGCAATTCGTGCAATACTCTGGATGGAGACACCCTGGAGAGCGGCTGTGGGCTTTTCTGCCTTCCCAAGTCAGGAGCATGGAATGATCCACCCTTTGTCCTTGGTTGTTTGACTTTTAGACTAGGGTGGCGTCACCTTCAGTGCTCCTGCCTCCACTTCCCGACTGCGGGGTTTTCATAGGGATTTTCATGGTCCCTAGGGCTGTGTGAAACTGTGCCCACGAGGAAAGAGAAAGTAGAGCAGCAGAAGCTGTTGGGGTTTTTTTTGTTTTGTTTTGTTTGTTTGTTTGTTTGTTTTTCGAGACAGGGTTTCTCTGTAGCTTTTGGAGCCTGTCCTGGAACTAGCTCTGTAGACCAGGCTGGTCTCGAACTCACAGAGATCCGCCTGCCTCTGCCTCCCGAGTGCTGGGATTAAAGGCGTGCGCCACCATCGCCCGGCAAGCTGTTGGTTTTTGTAGTTTTAAGACGGTCTTGCTCTGTATTCCACGTTGGGCTCTAGCTCACCGCAATCCCCACCTCAGCTTCCTGAATCTGGAAATGACAGTTGGACGAAATCTATCTTTTTTTTTCTGGGATGCACTGTGTAACTCTGGCTGTCCTGAAACTCACTGTGCAGAATAGACTGGCCTTAAATTCACAGAAATCCTCCTGCCTCTGCTGGAATTAAAAGTGTATGTCATGATGCCCAGCTAATTTTTTTTGTAAGGACTGGGTGTTGGGGTAGAAAGATGGCTTAGCATTTAAGAGCATTTATTGCTCCAGGTGGTGGTGGTGCACACATTTAATTCCAGCACTTAGGAGGCAGAGGCAGGTAGGTTATCAATGGGTGTGAACCACCTCGTGGGTGCTGGGAACTGAATCCAGATCTTCTGCAAGAGCAACAAGTGCTTTTATTTATTTATTTTTCAATACAGCATTTCTCTCTGTAGCTCTGGCTGTTCTGGAACTCACTGTGTAGACCAGGCTGGCCATGAACTTACAGAAATTCACCTGCCTATGGGTATCAGGCATGCTCATGATACACAGATATACACACTTGGGATGCTGTGAGCTCTCAGCTGGCCTGGGCCACAGAATGAGAAATGAGACCCATCTCAACGAAGCCAACAACCATTCCAAGACTGCAACATACTTTCTCCCAGGAAAAAAGGGAACATTATTCTCTACATAATTTCTTCCAGGTTTCTATCAATTTTACTCTTTAGTCTTTTAAGATTTGTTTCTTATGTATACAGGGTTCTGCTGGTATGTGTGCCTGTATACCTGCGTAGCATACCAGGTCTCAGTACAGATGGCTGTGAGCCACTGTGTGTGCTTCAAGCCTCCATATCTTGAGCTGGTCCAACATCTGTCACATGGATTTCTGAATTATTGACAGAAAGAATGGTTCATTTTGGCCAAAAGACTGCCCTGGAGTTGAATGTCCATGTATGGATTCCTGAGAAAGAAGTCAGGTCCTTACCGGGCAGTGGTGGCGCACGCCTTTAAACCCAGCACTTGGGAGGCAGAGGCAAGCGGATCTCTGTGAGTTCGAGACCAGCCTGGTCTACAGAGCTAGTTCCAGGACAGGCTCCAAAACCACAGAGAAACCCTGTCTCGAAAAACCAAAAAAAAAAAAAAAAAAAAGAAGAAGAAGAAGAAGTCAGGTCCTTGAAGAAGGACTTAGAAGTGTTGGAGAGGAGTGGACGGTCACAAGAGATCATGGAGGCAGCCCTGTTTCCTCCAGAGCCTCTTTATTTCCTTTTCTAAGGTATTTTTCTGGTCAGTTCCTCCCAAAGCCTCAGGAAAAAATTTTCAGCCTATGAAAGTCCTCACAATCGGTCTCACTGGCTCTCCGGGTTTGTGGTCTACAGAGGCAAACAGCGACAGCCTGGAGTTCTCTGTAAATGCTTCCAGAGCAGGGGCATCATCCACGTCCCCCCTTTTCCTTCTCTTGGTCTCAGGCAGCAAAGCTGCCTCAGCTCTGAATTGCTGTCCTCACTGACTGCTGCAGTTTCTGGCTTCTGCTCCATGGCTTGGCATCTCTTTTTAACAATGATGGAAAATAATTGGCTAACGTTGCTTGACTATTAATAGGTACTATTTTGAGTACAAGTACATATAAAATCGATTTAATCCTTATTTGCAGCCCTGTCACAAGCAAAATGCAGTCGTCTCTGCAACAGATGAGAAAACCACGGTCCAGGAGGTTAATCGCACATACATGCAGCAGCTTCACCAGGGTTCAGTGTGTTCATGTGTGTGCAACATACACGTGCTGACAGACACAGGAGGTTCTTCTAGAATGCCACGGGTATTTTGTCTGCATTATTGAGGACCGTGTATGTGCAGTGCCTAAGGAAGCCAGAAAAGGGCACTGGGATCCCATGGAACTGAAGTTACAGACCATGAACCACAGTGTGAGTGCTGGGAATTGGGTTCTCTGGAAGAGCGGCCATCACTTCGGGCTCCAGGGAGCTGATTCCTGCTACACCATATGGTAGAAACCTAATTCACCCTGTCAGGTGAGGCAACAGTGCCGTTTACCACTGAGCTGTCTTGGTAGAGATTTTAGGGTAAGATACAAACTCTAACGGGGACCAGTAAGAGAACTCAGTGGGTAAAGTTGCTTGATGCTTGATGCCAAGCCTGAAGACTGAGGTCAATCCCTGGAACCTAGATGGTGAAGGAGAAAACTGACTCCCACATGTTGTCTCTGGGCCTCCACGTGTTTGTCCTGACATACACACCTGAAATAAATGAATACATAGTGGAATTATATATATAGAAGGGGGACTAATGCAAATCAAGTTATACTCAGGATTTCCATATCGTTACCCTCACAAATCTTGCCAGGGAACTGCAGAAGCAGACACTGAGTGCTTCCGATTCAGAATCGCTTCTACCCAGTGTCCCCTCAGACATTTTACAAACTACTGATCGGCTGAGAGCTGCCGGTCTCACCTCTCTCTGTCAGAGTTGGCACTTGAGAATTAGTGCTGTCCGCAGCAAGAAGTAAAGCTCTGAGAACTGTGTGCTCGATTTTAATCCAGGTTCAGTTCCTAGGATCAATATAACACCTTCATGCAGCAGGGGGGCCGGGGGCTGGTGCCAGCCCAGGCCATAAATTATTTCTCCGGACCAGAGGGGAGGTGTGGGAATAAAGACACAGCTCACATGGCTTTATTGGGAGGGAGATTCTCAGGGATCCCTCATGAAATCCTGAGTTCACATCCTGAAAATTCACCCGTGTTTATTCTCCAAACAGCTTTTATACCAAAATGTAAACTGAGGGGGAGATTTATTAGCATACTCTTTCTGGGGTAGCGGGACTAAGTCAGGTTCACAGCTATGGCTGCTCTGTCATGTAGCCTGGGTTAACGCCTCTTCCCAGGCAATCTCCATAACTACAAAGAAGGAGCAGAATGGTATTAGCATATCCTGATCCTTTGTTTAGCATGGTAACATCCTGTCTAGAAGGCCAGGTGACCATCTCCTGTGTGGTCAGGTATGAGCTGGCCTGAAAGTCTGGCCACCATACAATATAGTTAGTACCTGTATAACACTGCCCAACACAGGGGCTCAACCAAGCCAGGACGGTGGTGGGTACAAGAGCCTCCTGGAAGCAGCTGGTTCAAAGCAAACACAAAAAGGCTTCCCTTATTCTTCCAGATTCTGAGTTCAAGTTTCAAAAGAAGTTTGACCTAGGAGTAGGTGTGACACTCAGAAGTGGAGTGTGTGCCCAGGATTTGGGAGGCCCTGGTTTGACCCCTAACACGGAAACAACCAAAAAGAGTGAACGTTGTGAGCTGGGAGTGTGATTTGGCAGTCGGGAATTTCGTATGAAATATTTGGATCCAAATCTTAGCACAATACTGTAGCAATAGGAGCGGCGGGGCTGTGTCCCCAGCACCCCAGCCACCTGGCTAGCTTATGCCCGAAATAACAACACACAAACTGTATTCATTTAAACACTGCTTGGCCCATTTCTATCTAGCCTCTTCTAAGCTAATTCTCACATATTAATCTAGCCCATTTCTAATCATCTGTGTAGCACCGCTAGGTGCACTTACCGGGAAGATTCTAGCCTACGTCCATCCTGGGTCGGAGCTTCATCGCATGTGCCTCAGAGAGGAGCTATGGAGTCTCTGAGCTCACTTCCTCTTCCTGCCAGCATTCTGTTCTGTTTACTCCACCCACCTATGTTTTAACCAATAAAATGGGCTAAGCCAGTTTCTTTATTAGCCAATGACCTTCCTCCATCACAATACAAACTTGGGTCTCGAGTTGTTGGGCTTTTGTGGTGATACTGACGGGCAGGCAGTTTTTTCCTGTGTGTGCACTGTTATGTGTGCAAGGGATCTAGAGGTCAGCCTTGGGTATCACCCACCTTGTCTACCCATCCACCTGTGTTTGCAGGCAGGATCTCTCACTGGCCTAGGGTTCACCAAGTTGGCTAGGCTGGTTGGCCACCATCAGCACCAGCACTGAGTATGACTCACCACACCCAGGCTTTTGTTAATGTGGGTTTTAGAAATCAAACCCAGGTCTTCATGCTCATGCAGCAAACATGCTACCAATGGAGCCATCTTCCAGCCCCTTGCCACACTGAAGTGTGGCAGGAGTGGTGTCTTCCAGTCAGCAAAGTCAGAGTCCAGGGAACTCGTTTATACAAAGGATGTGCCCCTTTCTCTGTTGCGGGAGGTCCTTCCGCTCCTCCAGCCTATAGCCACTGAGATACCAGCCCAATGGGGCGTGGTCTCTCTCCCTTTAAAAAAGCGGCTACTTCCCTTCTCGCTTTTCTTTGCTTCCTGCTCTGTTTCCGGCGACTAGGCTCCTTCCTGATTGCACAGAGGGCTGTTGTCTTGGACGGTTATCTGTAAGTTTTTTCCCCTTTAAATAAACACCGCCCTATTAATCATAATTCCCAGCTGGTGTGGCATTATTTTGCGAGTTACGCCAGCACCTGGTGCCCAACATTTGGTTATAGGACCTCCCAGCCCCCTTGGCTGCCGGCCGCGAATTCGGCTTGGCGTGAGCCCCTCCCTTCCTCAGCCGCGGCCTGTGCCTTGTGCATGGAGCCAGCAATTTATTTATTTTTTTAAGATTTATTTATTTATTATGTATACAACATTCTGCCTCCATGCATGCCCGCATGCCAGAGGAGGGCGCCAGATCTCATTACAGATGGTTGTGAGCCAGCATGTGGTTGCTGGGAATTGAACTCAGGACCTCTGGAAGAGCAGCCAAGTGCTCTTAACCACTGAGCCATCTCTCCAGCCCCCTATTTATTTATTTATTTATTTATACATACATACATACAATGTTCTGTCTGTATGCCTGAAGGCGAGAAGAGGGCGCCAGACCTCATTACAGATGGTTATGAGCCACCATGTGGTTGCTGGGAATTGAACTCAGGACCTTTGAAAGAGCAGGCAATGCTCTTAACCACTGAGCCATCTCTCCAGCCCCCAGCAGTTTAATATAAATTATCATGCACTGGCTTTTCTTGCTGCAGTTCTTTATATTTTCCCTTTAGACACCTCAGATTGACTTCAAGTCCCCACACACCCTACCGTCTGCCTCCCCACGTGGATTTAAACTCCACAGGCCCGCATAGTCTCTGCCCGCGTGGTTTGCTCTTTTCTGAGTCGTTTTTAAATCCCCCTTGCAAGCACAGCTCTTAAGTGGCACGAACCAGAGCACGCGGCTGCCAAAAGCTGCAACCCCTCAGGGTAACTCTGTCACGTGGAGGCACAAGCGGCTTCCAGGTTGCTCTTCTCTACACCTGGATTCTGGGTTTTAGGTTCTGTCTATGGAATTGATTTAATTACATTTACTTTGTTGAGAAACTCGCATTTTCCAGTTTTTAACATCTACTAAGGCAGACCCTGAAACAGAACCCCGGTTTCATCGTGACTCGGCAACAGCGCCACCTGCTGGATAATAGGTAATATGGCAGTTTTCGTTTCTAACGCAAATTTTACTGCTTTGTTTTCACTAATACAATGGATTAGTAAATTTATATTTACTAATACAATGGATTAGTAAATTTATATTTACTAATACAATGGATTACGCCATACAAGGTTTGTATGATTATGGGGATACCTTAATTTGCTCGTTTTCAGTTTTCTTTTCCATATTCTATCATTAAGGAAGAATATGGCACTCCTAAGGACGATAGAATCTTTACGAACTAATAATGAACAACTAATTGAATTATTGAAAATCAGAGGTTATCTGAACAAGTGGATACTATGACAGACAAAATTGACTCCATATCCAAGGGCACTAGAAAGTTACCTGAAAGGGTTCAGGCTGTTGAATTTGACATTCAGACTTTATCACAAAGTTTTGATAAGGTAACAGACAGAATGTACCTCCAAGATGGGAATCTACATGATATACAAGAAAAGTTTAAGGAGGACATGTTATCTTTGAAGGAAAAAATTAAAGCTTTGGAATCACAGGTGCAGAATGGGGACCAAAAAATTGATACCTCAGTGAAATCACTGGAAACATATACAGGTCAGGAGATTCAGGATTTAAGAGAGACAATGATAAAAAGATTTGAAAAGATTGGAGAAATTATTGGAGCTGGTGAACAGAGTAAGGAGGCACAAAGACAGGATACAATGCCTCCACCAGCTATTAGAACTGGCTTACCCAGGGTTCTAGCGACATACCCTATACTTAATTCTGACAAAGCATCAACTTCTAAAGGCTCAAAGGGAGTCAAAGAAGCTAGATGGACGCCAATAGCAATGAATGATCTGAAAGAAATTAAGCAAGCTGTTGTTAATTTTGGCTTGCACTCTGCATATGTAAAGGAAATGATAAGGACTTGGGCTTCTAATGCTAGAGCTACCCCCCATGATTTCCATCAGTTAGTGTCTGCAGTTTTAGATAATGGACCTTCCTTGATGTTTGGAATTTATTTCAGAGAAGAATCCAAACATATGGAACAGCAAGGGAGAGCAAAAGGTGTTAAGGTTTCCCAAGATCAAATTCTTGGTTCAGGAGAATATGCTGATCCACAGGTCCAAGCTCTTTATGACAATGAAGTACTGTGTCTGTGTCACCAAGCACCTTTAAATGCTTGGAATAGGATACAAGATCCAGCAAAAAGGGTTGAATCATATACCAGAATTAGGCAGGGACAGAGAGAACCCTTTATTGACTTTTTGCAAAGATTAATTTAAGGCTCTGGACATAGGGGTAACAGACCCAGAAGCTAGATGAATACTTCTTGAATCTCTAGCTTTTGAGAATGCAAACATAGAATGCAAAAGGATAATTGGGCCTTTAAAATCTAGATCAGCACCTATGGATGAATGGATTCAGCATATGATGAACGTTGAGACGCTTAGCTATAATGATGAATCTTGGGTAGGAGAAGAGATTTCCAAAGCAATAAGGAGACATCAAACTGCCAGGTGTTTTAATTGTGGTAAATTAGGACATTTGCAAAGGGATTGCAGGAAAAGAATTTCTAGGAATAATATCTCTTCTGGGAATGACAAAAATAGGAGACCTCGGCCTTCAGGTATATGTAGGAGATGTGGTAAAGGTCAGCATTGGTCCAACGAATGCAGGTCAACAACAGACAGATGGGGCAATCCGATATCATCAGGAAATTCCTTGGGGGGGCCTCTCGCAGGCCCCCAAGCCAACAGTGGCCCAGTCATTCCCAGTCACAGTGGAGAACGTGCCTCACCAAGAAAATTAAAATCTCCAATTTCTGCTGTAAAAAGTAATACTGGTCTAAATGATGAATTACGTGTGGAGGATGAGTCAAAAAACCCAGTAGGACAGAGTAAACGTATATTTTGGGAGACTTCTATTAACAATCAAAGACCAAAGCCAAGAGTCTGTATAAATGGCACTTTTATTGAAGGCCTATTAGATACAGGTGCGGATGTAAGTATCATTACTCCAGAATCTTGGCATCCGAATTGGCCTCTTCAAGAGGTAGATGTTCAGTTCTTGGGAATTGGAACCCTATCTCGTGTAAAACAAAGCACAAGATGGGTTGAATGCATAGGGCCCGAAGGGCAAATATGAAGAATAAGGCCATATATAGCCAATAGTGTCATAAATTTATGGGGCCGTAACCTGCTACAGCAATGGAATACCCAGATTAACATTCCGGTAGTTCCAGGAACTCATAATTCTGGGAAGGATATGATGAGGTATTATGGAAAAAGGTCACCAGCCATTTAGGCTGTACAAGAACATACAGCAAATACCAAACCTTTAGAGATACCAACAGCCCTACCTTTAAAATGGCTAACTGAGAAGCCAATATGGATCAAACAGTGGCCTCTAGCTGAAGATAAATTACAGGCATTGGAACAGCTGGTGCAAGAGAAACTAGATGTTCACCATATTGAAGAATCAACCAGCCCTTGGAATTCTCCTGTGTTTGTTGTAAAAAAGAAATCTGGTAAATGGAGAATGGTGACAGATTTAAGAGCTGTCAACAAGGTAATTCAACCTATGGGCCCACTACAATCTGGAATTCCTTTGCCTTCTCTATTACCAAAGGGATGGCCTCTTATAGTTATTGATTTGAAAGATTGTTTTTTCACTATACCGTTACAAGAAAAGGATAGAGAAAAATTTGCCTTCACAGTGCCTACTTATAATAATTCTCAGCCTAATAGGAGATATCAATGGACTGTCCTCCCACAGGGTATGCTCAATAGTCCTACATTGTGCCAATATTTTGTAAGTAAGCCATTGGAAATAATTCGTAAACAATTCCCCAAGTCCATAATTTATCATTACATGGATGACATCTTATTATCTGATTCAAATAAAGATATTTTAGAAAGGATGTTTGAAGAAGTAAAGAAAGTCTTGCCTAAGTGGGGATTACAAATTGCCCCTGAAAAGATTCAAAGAGGAAATTCTATTAATTACCTAGGTTACAGAATAGGGTTAGAGAAAATTAAAACGCAAAAGGCACAAATTAGGAGAGATGGGTTAAAGACTCTTAATGACTTCCAAAGATTGTTAGGAGACATTTCCAGTCTACGACCAGCTGTTGGGATAACACCTGATCTAATAGTTCATTTAAACAAAACCTTAGATGGTGATAAAGATTTGAATAGTCCAAGAAAACTGACAGCTGAAGCAGAAAAGGAACTGACAATGATTGAGGAAAAATTACAGGAGGCACATGTGGATAGGGTGAACCCAAATCTTAGCTGCATCCTAGTCATATTGCCTTCCAGAATTTCTCCTACAGGGATTCTAATGCAGAGGGAAGATATTATTTTAGAGTGGATATTTATACCTAATAAACCAAGTAAAAAATTAAAAACTTATGTGGAAAAAGTCTCTGAATTAATTATAAAAGGTAAGCTGAGACTTCGTCAACTAGCAGGTATAGACCCAGCAGAAATTATAGTGCCTTTTACTACTGAAGAAATAAAAAAGTTATGGGAAGACAATGAACCGTGGCAAAGAGCTTGTGCTAATTTTTTGGGAGAAATTAATAGCAACTATCCCAAAAGTGGTAGACTTAACCTCATAAAGAGAACTTCTTGGATTCTTCCTAAAATTGTACGTGATGCTCCAATAACTGGAGCCCGTACGTTCTATACTGATGCGAATAAATCAGGGAAAGCAGGTTACAAGTCAGATGAATTGAGTAAGGTGGAACAAAGCCCTTATAATTCTGTCCAGAAGGCAGAATTATATGCCATTCTTATGGTGCTAAGGGATTTTAAAGAACCTCTTAATATAGTTACAGATTCACAATATGCAGAAAGAGTTATCTTGCATATTGAAACCGCTGAATTTATACCAGATGACACAGAGTTGACTTCATTGTTTATCCAGGTACAAGACATAATCAGGAACAGGCTTTGTCCGATGTACATAACACACATCCGGTCCCATACAGGTCTGCCTGGTCCTCTAGCCCAAGGCAACGCTGAGATTGATCAATTATTGATTGGAAGTGTGTTGCAGGCCTCAGAATTTCATAAGAAGCATCATGTCAATAGTAAAGGCCTAAAGAAAGAATTTTCCATTACTTGGCAACAAGCTAAGGACATTATAAAGAGATGTCCTACTTGTTCTTTCTATAATCAAACACCGTTGCCTGCAGGGAGTAACCCAAAGGGTACTAAGAGAAATGAAATCTGGCAGATGGATATGTTCCACTTTATGGAATTTTGTAAATTAAAATATGTACACCACACCATAGACACGTATTCAGGTTTTCAATGGGCTACTGCCCTGAGCTCAGAAAAGGCTGATTCAGTAATCACAGTTATTGGAAGTTATGGCCATCATGGGTATGCCTGCACAAATAAAGACAGATAATGGTCCAGCATATGTATCTAAGAAAATGAAACGCTTTTTTGATTATTATAATATAAAACACATTACAGGTATGCCAAATAATCCTACAGGTCAGGCAGTTATAGAAACATCAAATCGTACTATAAAGGATATGCTGAACAAACAGAAAGGGACCGAAAATACCCCAGAAATAGATTACATAATGCTTTATTAACCTTGAATTTTCTCAACGCTAATGAGAAAGGAACGATGGCGGGAGAAAGACATTGGATAATGGAAAAGTCTGCTGAACTAAATCAACCAGTTTATTTCAAAGATGTGGAAGCCAGGAGATGTGCTACGTTGGGGAAGGGGTTTTGCTCTTGTTTCCACAGGAGAAGAAAAATTGTGAATACCATCAAAATTAATAAAGTTTCGATTTGAAGAGGAGAGACCTCTTGGAAAGGAGAAATGACAACTCATCCACAATGATGATATTCATACAGGTCGTAAGAAAAACATATAGAATGGGGGCACGGTTCCGTTCTTATCTCCAAAGGAAAACACTCATCTTTGAAAAATTCAAGGGACTCTGGATGTTTGGATACTGACAGATGGAAAAATACCTGCCCAATAGGAAATATCAAGAAAACTGAATGGGTTGTGTAAGTAAAATATATTAAACCACATTTCTAAATTTATAGAGCTGGTTTTGAAGTTGGACTCTGGCTCAGTCCCTCTCCAATTCCAAGCCTGTTAGTAAGAGAAAAATCCAGTTTCTGGAGTTTCTGTCTCATGTCAAGAGCCATGATATGGGACAGAAAGAAATATGAGTTTAGAAAACATCTTTGCTTTTCTTCATATCTATCATACTTTTCATTGAATATATCTATCATGCCTTTCATTGAATATATATATGCCTATATATGTCTATATGATTAATGTTTAAGTTTTTCACAATAAACAATGAGTTTTTCCTGAAGTGACATTTGAAGCTTCCAGGAAGAAGATGGGGCCCCATAACAACAACTCCACCTGGTTGATATGACGTCATGATACTGATAGCACTACTACAAGACCTGTTTGGGGTACCAGCTGCACAGGACGATCCCAATTTGGTTAGCTGAAATGGTGCACATCTTATACAACATTTTGGCCAGACCTGCACAAAATACTCAGAGACTATTTGCAATTTTAAAAGACATTGATCTTGAAATTTAACCATCATTTTACTTTCACAGGATCCCCCAGAAAGAACGTCACCCCCATGACAGCTGGAAGTAATTCTAGAGGACGACGTCCCCTCTCCCAGTAAAGTTTGCCCTTGGGTTTAGGGACATCATTTAGGTGTTGATTATAATTAGTATACGGTTGAGGGTTGTGGGAGGAATTTTATAAGCTCAGGGATCATTTTGAAAAAAAAAAGAGGGATGATGGGATAATAGATTTGTAATTGTGAGTTACTGTTTTTAGACAAATATATTGGTATCGATTCTTGTATATTGATACAAAATTAAATTATATTGACTATTGTATGCATGCATGTTTCTACCTCTGTTTAAAATATTTTTATGTATTGACATATATTGTATTGATATATATATTGTATATATTTACCATATTGCAGTGTACATTTCTACCTCTGATTAAGATACTTATATATTGTTTGTGTATTGATATATATTTACCATTCTGCAATGTATATTTGTACATTGTTTATATTTTGAAGTCATTGTCCTCATTTGTTTCACAGTCGTTTATTGTCTTAGTCTTTAAGTTAGATAGATATTGAGAATTATACAGATTAATAGTCATCTAAGTTTGTCATTTATAATTAGACTAATCAGGTTCTTTAGATATATAGAGATTATACTCAGTATAGACAGATAATCTTCAACCTCTTCAATCCTTCAACCTCAACCAAAGAGCTGTAGAAAATGGCCTTTAATCTAACTCAGAGTTTTGTGGTAGTGAGACACAATTGCTCCTGGCAACACCACTCTATTCCCGAGAGAATGTTGAGCACCAAAGACACTCCACCTGGAGCCTTTCTTTTTGGCAGAACTGGCCTTTGGGCAAATAAATGCCCATACCTCAACCACTGACAGAGATACAGAGCGTGTATCAATGGATAAAACAGGACTGTCATATCCTGCCAAGACAGGGTAAGATAGTTTTGAAAAGCTGCTTGCCTTTGAAAATGGTATGTCAGTTATGTTAGGCCTTAGCCAAAGTTGGTTGCTTCAACGCTGCAAACATGACTTTGGGTGATTGCCCAGGTAGCTAGTTGTCTCTGTGATTTGTTGCATATTTTGGAAGTTGTTTTACTGAACTTCGTAATTACCAGGTAACATTATTTCCCTTCTCAGATCTTTGATGGGGTTGAAGACTATATAAATGCAGTTACTTTTCTCTCATGACTTGGCCAAGTTATTTATTATACAAGACCTAAGCTAGTTAGAATAGGATATTTGTACTTATTGTATATAATTTCATAGTAGGTTTAGAACTCTCTTACTTAAACAAAAGGGGGAGGTGTTGCGGGAGGTCCTTCCGCTCCTCCAGCCTATAGCCACTGAGATACCAGCCCAGTGGGGTGTGGTCTCTCTCCCTTTAAAAAAGCGGCTACTTCCCTTCTTGCTTTTTTGCTTCCTGCTCCGTTTCCGGCGACTAGGCTCCTTCCTGAAGATCCCAAACATTTAAGGACTACTCTGTCTGGTGGTTTCCTTCATAGTAAGAGTTATTTTTTTCTCCTTGGTGTTGGTATGCACCTTTAATCCCAGCGCTCAGGAGAGAGAGAGAAAGAGAGAGAGAGAGAGAGAGAGAGAGAGAGAGAGAGAGAGAGAGAGAGAGAGAGAGAGAGAGAGAGAGGACAGCCCAGGGATACAGGAAAAAAAAAAAAAAACATGTCTTGGAAAAAAGAAAGAAAGAAAGAAAAAAGACCTTTTCTGGCTTGTCCCCAGACTCTGCTTCCCTACTTGAATTGATGTCATTGTTCCTAAGTTGTTCCTCAGTTCTTCATTTCACTGGGCTTGAACCCTAGTCCTGTGTCTGGATGCTAGGCAAGTGTTCTATATTTAGCTAGATCCCTACACTAAGTTGGCCAGGCTAGACTTTCACTTGTGATGCGAGGTATTTGGATTACAGATGTGTAGGCTGGCCTCAAACTCCCGCTATAGCTGACTCTCCTGACTAACCCTACTCAGGTCACAGGCACTCACCACCAGCCTGGCTTTATGCCATGCTTGGCATGTTATTCAGGGCCTCTATCAACTGAGCACGTGCGTTCTGCCACCCCAACTCAGCAGCCTTCAGTGAAGGGGAGGGAAACAGACTGATTTAAGTAATGTACAGTTTGATTATATTTTGCTGAGAGCTACAAAGGCTTGGCCAATTCCTCCTCAGGTTAAGGCCACAATGCCATGTTCCTATTAGAACAACTCAAGTCAACTGTCCCAAGGGGAAAGAGAATGTCCCTTCTGCTGAGAAGAGTTCTGGCTGGACTGTTTTCCTTCACACGGATGGTACAATCTGACAGCTCACCAAGAGGCACTGGCCTCATTCACATTCCACAGTAGAAATGGCCTTTGAAGCATGGAGTCTCTACAGGCATGTTTGATAATTCTGGATCTTGATTGATTAAAATGACACCCAATTCATAATTCTTTTTTTTATAATTCTTTTTTATTTTTAAGATTTATTATATATACACGTGTACCTGCAGACCAGAAGAGGGCACCAGATCTCATTATAGATGGTTGTGAGCCACCATGTGGGTGCTGGGAATTGAACTCAGGTCTGCTGGGAGAGCGGAAGGGCAGCCAGTGCTCTTAACCTCTGAACCAAATCTCCAACCCCCCGTTTCATAATTCTTAGTAGGAAGAAAATAAGATTAACTTGTATAGTGAGAGCATTCACTCAGAGATCTGGAGGGCAGGGTGAATAATCTTTAACCAAAGAAAAACCATTTTGAGTGACTTTTCTTCTGGTTATGCCATTGAAATTGTAGCGCCAGCTAAAGCTAGTGAAATTCGAGGAACAATTTTTAATCCTAACTTGAGCCTACCTAACATTAACAGAAATCCAACATTTTCAGTCTTGAGTCGAGTCTTGTACATCACAGTGACTGTCACAGGAGACAAGGACTCCTGAAAGTTAATGGTGCCCATCTGGGGACTGCTCTGAATCAGAAGCCAACCTGGGCTTCGTAACAAGTATCTGCCTACCTAAGGCTACCCAGCAAGATCCTGTCCCAAGAAACAAAATATAAATACACAAAATTCCTATGTATCATGTTTTAAAGATTTTATTATTTTTAGTTATGAGTGTGGAGCATATGTGTCTGCACGTAGGCGCATGCTCGCGAGTGCAGGACCAGGGCTCGACCCCCAGTGCAGTGGAGTGCAAGGAGGCCTGGGGCACTGGAGCTGGTGTGACTGTGGTGTGTGTGTGCTGGGATGAACTCAGGTCCTCTGGAAGAGCCACTTCTCCAGCCATCTCTCCAGCCCGAGACTGGAAAGGCTAGAGAGATTCAGTGGTAAAGAGTGCTTACCGCCTTGTTCTTCCAGAGGACCCAGGCTCAGGTCCCAACATCTATGTCAGGGTGACTCAGAGTCGCACATGCTCCCAGTTCCAGGGAACACAATGCCCTTTGGCCTCCTTAGGCACCAGGCTTAAGTGTGGTGCACTTAAACTAACAGACACACAAACATATACATAAAGCCAGGCGGTGGTGGCGCACGCCTTTAATCTCAGCACTCGGGAGGCAGAGGCAGGCGGATCTCTGTGAGTTCGAGGCCAGCCTGGTCTACAAGAGCTAGTTCCAGGTCAGGCTCCATAGCTACAGAGAAACCCTGTCTCAAAAAACAGGGAAAAAAAAAGCTAAAATGTATACATAAAATAAAAATAAATAAATCTGAAAAAAAAAAAGACTGAGACTGGGAAAGATTTCCTGTTTGTTTTGGTTTTGGAGACAGGATTTCTCTGTGTGGTCCCTGCTGCCTGGAAGGTCCTCTACAAGCACTAGGTGACTTGCTGCTCAGAAGGTGGCAATAGACCTCCAGAACCCTCCTCCATAGTATCTGTCCCGCTAGAGGGTCTGGTTCCCTGGAGTTGAACATTAAACAGCAACCCGCCAAGGTGACATTTTGAGATGCAAACAGGGGCTGGCAAGGGTGTGTGCACACACATTACTGGAATGCACTCATCATGTTAGTAATAAGTAAAAAAAGTACTTTTTTCTTTTAAAGATTTCAAATATTTCTACCCACTTATGTAAAAAAGAGAAAAGGAACAAAAATACATTATTTAAAAATCTTGTATTGTGCTGCATACTGCCTTCATATGTAAGTGCCCCAGTGAAGAACTTCTTCCCAGGCAACACGCAACACTGCTAATATATCAAAGTCAAAACATGTCTCCCTACCGATTATGAACAGCTAATTCTAGATACTAGTTTCCAAAGCTTGTAACTACTAACCTTGTTTCAACACAGACAATTTCAGTGACTTTCAACTTAGCCCTGAATCTTCTCTTCAAAGTTCCAGAGAATATTTGATTTTCATGCCTTCAGGTTGGGCAATGCTGATGCTCTAGAGCTTGTAAATTAGCTACACTGTGGCCACTGAGGAGGGGCTCCAGTGCACACACTGCACTCCTGAGGAGGGGCTCCAGCTACACACTGCGATCCTGAGGAGGGGCTCCAGCTACACACTGCGATCCTGAGGAGGGGCTCCAGCTACACACTGCGATCCTGAGGAGGGGCTCCAGGGTACACACTGCACTCCTGAGGAGGGCCTCCAGTGCACACTGCGCTCCTGAGGAGGGCCTCCAGTGCACACTGCGCTCCTGAGGAGGGACTCCAGCTATACATTGCACTCCTGAGGAGGGGCTCCAGCGCACACCACTGAACTCCTGCAGCTATCTAGCACCATGATTACAATGCTCAATGGGAATTAAGGGGCCAGCTTAGGATCAAATGTCTGACAGGGATAGCCTTAAAAAGACTGCTGCTTTCCTTGTATGGAACACAATTTCTCTGTCTTACAGGCCTTTCTTTCTAGTGATGTTTTTTATTGCCTTTACAATCTTGAATCGTTGTAGCTGTCATTTCCTTGCTTAACACGGATGACAAATGCATAGATCATCAGTAATAAGCAGCAAAGGTCTAAGTCCTTAACCAGGTGAGCAACTGTTCAGAGAGAAAGGTGCTGTATTTTGTCTCTTCTCTGAAATGCTGTGGCTTATATAGACTAGAATTTGGGTCTTTCATTTTTTGATAGCTTGAATATTAAAAACAATTTTGTATAGTTACCAGAACTTTCAAAAGACGCTACCCAAAATGTTAAAAGTCCTAGCAATGGCTCCTCATAGACTCTGGATCAGCTGCCATTCCTCTGACAGAGGGAAGCAGGAAGCTTTGTGGCAACTTTGAAGAGGCGTTACCTGAGCCTGGAGCGAACACACTCCATCCTGGGATCATGACTCTCCTGAATGTGCCCCACATAGCACACTCAAGACATCAAGACAGAGAGTGCACCACTAATAGTTAAAGCTGTTTCTTCCAAGATTAGTCTCATGTACGGGAAGCAAAGTGGTCCTCTCTGACGCTGAGCTTGGACAACTCTGAGGAAATCCTCAGATTATGAAAACCAATTCGTATATGCTGATATTAAAGCTTCAAGACTGGTCGGTCGGCCAAACAGAAACTCCAGACCTTTAAGCCTAAGTCTAATGACTGCTGAGGTCAAGAGACCACCTAACAATTTTACTCAGACTCCAGATGCCTCTTCTGTTCGGACAACACCATCAGTTTAAAGAAAGGGCCTAAAACCACAGCACAGGCCCAGCTCTTCAGAGAGGACGCCTGGATAAGGCATACGGTAGAGCTGTCCTAAGAAAGAATTTACTTATTTGTTTATTCTTGGTTTTGTTTTTCTAAGACAGGCTTTCATTCTGTAGCCCAGCAAGCCGCAAACTTGTGGAAGTTCTCCTACTTTAGCCTTATAAATACTAGGATCACAGCAGTGAGCCCAACAAGGGATGTAAACAAGAACTGAGTGAGCTCGTGACTAGTCCAGATCCAGAAGCAGTTCTCAAAGCGCCAGTCTTCAAAGATAAAGGAAGGCAAGACACTGAAAAAAGAACAAGTATGTTCAAGAGAGACCTTCCCTCTACGTTTCCGTTTCTGTCTCGCCTTTGGGTCAAACGCGCAGTCCTCAGGCTCATCACGGGAACACTTTCTGACCCCATATGCCATGTCTTCCTGGTGTAAACACACAACAATATCTCCCTAATCACTTCATAATCTACAACAGGAGTCCGTGCCACAGATGCCTACTCACCTTTAGCACCAATCTCTTTATCGTTAGTTTCCCTATGCAATATTTTGTTCTGTCTCCAAGATACACAGTGTGGAAAAACAAGGTAGAGAGGTCCTTCTGTGAGACAGTACCAGGAAGCTCAAGTTGAAGGATGGTGGGAGTAGACAGCAAAGTTCCTTTTGTAAACTTAGTCAAGTGCACACGGTATACATATTCTCCTGGGTATAAACAATTTACACAAATTAATTTACGTCAGCAACATAACCAAAACAATGGCAGATCAAATTCCCCTGTGACAATCAAGGAGTGGGCAGTGCTCTGAGGGCTAAAAAGTCAGAGTCGCTGAAAACGCCCAGTGGCCATGGCCCCCTCGCCAGTGGCATTTAGGGTAGCAGGAAAGAGAGTGGACAGTGTGCACGTTATTGCAGGTACTGGGCTGTCGGGCAGCACCGCAGTTCACAGCAGGGATGTCACACTTCCCTCAGGTTACCGAGTCTTTCTTCTTCCTGAACGGCGACTTCAGCCTCCTCCACACACTGCTTTTGGGTTTAGACTTTTTCTCCATGGCCAATACTAATTCCTTTTCTTTCTTCCGAATCTCGCGAACAAGAGCATGGAAGACGTCATCGATGTAGTAACGGTACGCAGCAGAGGTCTCGAAGAACGGACAGCTGAACTCTCGCGCCAGAGATAACCCCTCTTCCTTGGAGACCTTCAGAGGCACAAACATGAGAAAATGTATAGTGCACGGACAGGGCTCCCCGCTGGAGAGGGGCCAGCAGAGAACACAGCCCCGGGGCACTGAGGGCCCAAGCCGTGTACCACAGGACTCCCAATCACAGGGTTCTATTTCCAGTGTACTTACCAGATTGCTGTTTTAAAGACAGAGTCTCTTGTAAGTCTTCCATCTGTACCTCAGGAGTGCCTGGATAACATGTGTACGCCACCATGCCTGCTTTCATGCAGGGTTAGGGACAGAGCCCACATAATTTTTCAATTGTTTTGTCAAGACAGGGTTTCTCTGTGTAGCCCTAGCTGCCCAGGAACTTTGTTCTGCAGATCAGGCTAGCCTCAAACCCAGAGATCCAGCTGCCTTCTGTCTCACACCCAGCTTCCTGCATAGTAGGCAGACACACTACCAACTGAACTTTACAACTCAGCCTCTCTTTTTTCTTTTCTGAGGCAAGGCTTCCCTCTGGTCTGGAGCTTGTCAAGTAGGCTGGCCAGCAAACCCCAGGCTTCTGCCCGTTTCCAACTCCCTAGTGTTGGGGTTATAAACCATCATGCCTGGATTTCAAAACAAAAACAAGAAATGAAATCTATGCAGGGCGGTGGTGGCACACACATTTAATGCCAACACTTGGGAGGCAGAGGCAGGCGGATCTCTGTGAGTTCGAGGCCAGCCTGGTCTACAGAGTGAGTTCCAGGACAGCCAGGGCTACACAGAGAAATCCTGTCTCACTGAACTCAGGCCTCAGACCCTCTTAAAAAAAGGTGCTTTACTGACTGAACTGAGTCTCCAATCCTTTCAGTGGAACTTTTGGAAACAGATATTAAGTAAATACACATATTGATAATGATAGCTTTATGCTTTTGATTTTTCAGGACAGGGTTTCTCTGGGAAGCTTTGGAGCCTGTCCTGGAATTCCTTCTGCAGATCAGACTGGCCTCAAACTCAGAGATCTACCTGCCTCTGCCTACTGAGTGCTGGGATTAAAGGTGTGCACCACCACTGCCCAGATTTATTTATATTTTGGATTATTATTATTTTACGTGTGTGGGTGTCTTGCCTACATGTATGCCTGTGTACATGTATGTGCCTGGTACTCCTGGAGGCCAGAGGCATCAGATGCCCTGGAACTGGGGTTACAGATGGTTCTGAGTCATGTTAATGTGAACGCTGGGATGGAGGAGTCCTCCGCAAGGGTAACCAGTATTCTTAACCTCCGACCCTAAAGTTTCCATTAGTTTTATTAAGTGTTCATTTATTTACTGTATGTGTAAGGCCTAAATCCCAGCACGTGTGTAAAGTCAACAGAGAATCAGCTGGCAACTCTGTGGAAATGGTTCTCTTGTTTCACCTCTGTGTGGATTTTAGGGATTGGATTCAAGCCACCGTATTTCCAGGCAAACAAGCGCCTTTACTGAGACTTCTTGTTGCCCTTAGCTTTATTGATAGATAAACTTTTATTTTGTAGAGCTGGGGATTGAACCCTCGTCCCTGTGTATGCTAGGCAGGAGCTCTACCACTAAACTACAGCCAAACGTCCTTTCTGATGATCCAGGAAGCTAACCGCTCATGATCCTCACTTAATGAGTATTCTACTGCCATCTATTGGTGTGCTGACTGACTGCCTGGGCCTAGGGGTACAAACCCTCAGCTGCCCTCTCATGTGTGGTGATCCTCCTGCCTACCTGTTAAATGCTCAGGTTATAGGTTATTATGTGTCTAAAACCCTGTGCATTGATTTCTAAAAATCCAGATTTTATATATTATAACAGGAAACTTATAGCTAAAGGGACATTTCCAAAGCTAGGGATAGGATAATTTTCATTTTCTATTTTAAGGCAAAGCAATCTTCAAGAAACAAACAACCACCCACAACATTGCAGGCCTTGCTTCTCACCTGCCGCAGCTGTTTCAGGTCTGATTTGTTTCCCACGAGAACCACTGGTGTGTCGTCAGTGCGTCTGACGCGGTAAATCAGCTGTTTAAACTCCCGAACTTCATGAAAACTTCGGCGATCCGTGATCGAGTAACAGATGATAAATCCTTCTCCTGCCCTCATATACTGATCCCGCATGGCTGTAAACTCTGCCTGGAGGGAAGCAAAGGTCCATGAAATGCATTGCTGCAATCAGACCTGCCCGCACACCGGCTAATGGAAGGCAAGAGAGACAAACTAGTGATTCTGTCCATAGACGCCTGCCCCCTCCAAGAGGACACACTCTACCCACACAGTTCTGGGTTCAGTACCTGCCCGGCTGTATCCAAAATGTCCAGGTTGGCAGGCTCATCGTCGATGCGGATCCGGATCTTGTATGCATCCTCTACAGGTGGGAGGAACACACATGCGGGAAGAAGCAAGGATCTGAAAACTTGCCCCACAGAAGAGGCAGTCCTGTCCAATTTTATTCACTTATTTTGGTAGAGGCAGACCTCGAATCCAGGGGTTCAAACGGTGGGCGAATGCTCTACCCCTGAGCTATATTCCCAGGCTTCAGCTCCTTACGTTTGCTCTCAGGCGTTGGCATGTACACATGTAAATGCATGAATGCTCATGTGTGAATGGGTGCACATGTGCATGGAGATCCAGGGCTCATACTGGATCTCACTAGGCAGCTTGCTCAATGAAGCCTGTCTTTGACTGTGGAGGCTGGAATTTCATGTAAGTCAGTTACCAGGGTTCTGGGGATCTGAACTCAACTCTGCTTCTAGCTTATAAAGCAAGCGCTCTAACCTCCAAGCCATCTCCCCAGCCCACCAAGTTCTCTAAGGAATTTTATTATTAGTGATGTATATGTACATGCATGATGTATGTGTGTATGTATGTGTATGCATATGGAGGTCAAGGGTCAAATTTATGAAGTCAGCTTTTCCCTACACCTTTATATGCACTCTAAGTCACAGCACAAGTAGGGCAAGTGCTCTTACCGGCTGAGCATCTCAGCGGCCCCTGGATTGTTTTTATGTGCTTAATTTTCTCAGGATGCTATAAAGTCATCAAAATATGTACACTAGTTTTTCTTTGTTCATGGGTGGTCATGTATTTTTTTGTTTTGTTTTAAAAAGGCTTATTTATTTATTATATATTTATTAATCTGTGCACAGAGTTCTGTCTGCAAGCCAGAAGAGGGCACCAGATCTCATTACAGATGGTTGTGAGCCACCATGTGGTTGCTGGGAATTGAACTCAGGATTTACGGAAGAGCAGCCAATGCCCTTAACTGCTAAGCCATCTCTCTAGCCCTTGTTTTGTTTTTTGAGATAGAGTTTCTTTGTAAAGCCTTGGTTGTCCAAGAATTAGCTCTGTAAACCAGGCTGGCCTCAAACTCACAGAGATCCATTTGCCAGCACTCAGGAGGCAGAGGCAGATGGATCTCTGTGAGTTTGAGCCCAGCCTACAAAGCAAGTTCCAGGACAGTTAGCACTACACAGAGAAACCCAGTCTCAAAAATAAAAAAATAGGCCGGGCGGTGGTGGCACACGCCTTTAATCCCAGCACTCGGGAGGCAGAGGCAGGCGGATCTCTGTGAGTTCGAGACCAGCCTGGTCTACAAGAGCTAGTTCCAGGACAGGCTCCAAAGCCACAGAGAAACCCTGTCTCGAAAAACCAAATAAATAAATAAATGAAAAGAAGGAAGGGAGGGTGGGAGAGAGGAAGGGAGAAGAGAGAAAGAAAGAAAAAGATGGCCTTAGTCACTGTGCACTGCTGTGAAGACACCACAACCAGGGCTCTCAGGAAGCAAAGCATTTAACTGGGCTGGCTTACAGTCTCAGAGCGTTAGTCTGTAGCTATGGCGGGGAGCATGCATGATGTGAGAGCAGCAGCTCAGTGCTGTGTCCTGTTGCACAGGCTGAGAGAAAGCGAGTGGAGACTGGGCCTGCCGTGGGCTTTTGAAAGCTCAAATCTCACCCTGTGATACTTCTAACAAGGCCATAATCCTAACCTAATCCTTTCCAACAGTTTCATTCTCTGTCACTAAACATTCACATACATGGACCTGTGGGGGTCATTCTTATTCAAACCACCACAAGGACTCTTTTTTGTTGTTGTTGTTTTGTTTTGTTTTTCGAGACAGGGTTTCTCTGTAGCTTTGGAGCCTGTCCTGGAACTAGCTCTTGTAGACCAGACTGGCCTCGAACTCCCAGAGATCCACCTGCCTCTGCCTCCTGAGAGCTGGGATTAAAGGTGTGCACCACCAACACCACAAGGATTCTGAAAGAATTTCTTTTAAAACAGTAGGTCAGGGGCAGGGGAAGTGGCTCAACTGGTACTGTTGTGCTATGCAGGCCTGGCGACCTGAGTTAGAAGCCCAGGATCCACATGAAAGTAGGACGGACAGAACTTCACACGTTTGCTGTGGCATCTATGCCTACACACACAGCATGCACATTAAAAAAAATGTAACCGCTAGGCGCAGTGGTGCATGCTTTAGTCCCAGCTGCCATTTATTAACGCACATACAGAACATTAGGCTAGGCAAACTGTAAAGCACTATCATTTCCACCTTACAGAGAAGGTAAACGAGGGGTGGTGGACACACCCTTAATCCCACCACTGGCAGGGGCAGGCAAGGGGCAGAGGCAGGCAGATCTCTGAGTTTGAGGCCAAACGGGGTTGCAGGTGAAACTGTCTTAGAAAAAAAAAAGACTTAGAAAGAATTAAAAGGCTAATCCTAAAATCCTGAATGTCTTCTTAACTGCAGTTCAGTGGTGATGGAGCCAGCATACACTGCGGTTCCTCGACACCTCACCCACAGCACTGGTTTTAAAAGGTGGAGTCCCCGTGCCTGGATACTTTTGTTTAAAGACTTACTTTTATTTTATGCATGTGAGTGTTATGGCTGAAAGTGTATTATGTGTGTCTGATGCCCTCAGAGGTCAGGATATGGTATCAGACTGCCTGGAACTGCAGTACTAGATGGCTGTGAGCTGTCGTGATGGTGCTGGAAACCCTGTCTGCGACCCTGTGAGCACAGTGTCCCTCACAGCTTCACTATTTTCTAGAAAATGTCACAACCCCTCCATTTCGAAACCAAGCTCTTTTCTGCATGTTACTGTCAGGTGCAACACTGTGTTAAACGCAGGTCGTAAGCATGTGACCTGAGTGATCTTTAGCCCTTTACAAAATTTTAATTTTATTACATTTTTGCTATTTATTTTTTGTTTTGTAGATAGGGTCTCACTATGTAACCCTGGCTGGCCAACTTGATATGGAGACCAGGCTGTCCTGGAACTCCCAGAGCTTCGCCTGCCTCTGCCTCCCAAGTGCTGGGATTACAGGCATGCGCCACCACCACCTGGCTCACATCTACCTTCTTCAATGTAGATTTCTATAATCATGGAAAACACAGAAAAGTAAAAGAGAATCAAATGCCACACAGGGTGGTGCAGGGCTTGAATCCCAGAACTCACGAGAAAGAGGCAGGCAGATCTCAAGGCCAACCTGGTATACAGAGTAAGGTCCTGGGCTGCCAGGACTATGCCAAGAAACCCTGTCTCGAAAAAAAAAAAAAAAAAAAAAAAAAAACTAGCCACATACACCCCAAATTAAATCCTCTTAACATTTTCAAACCAATGATGTTCTTTTTTTTAATATTTATTTATTTATTATGTATACAATATTCTGTCTGTGTGCCTGACGGCCAGAAGAGGGCGCCAGACCTCTTTACAGATGGTTGTGAGCCACTATGTGGTTGCTGGGAATTGAACTCAGGACCTTTGGAAGAGCAGGCAATGCTCTTAACCACTGAGCCATCTCTCCAGCCCCCAATGATGTTCTTTAATAGGTTCTGCGTACATGTCGGCACACACATGCCACATGGTGCAGGTGGAGTTCAGAGGACAACTTTCCTTCCACCATGTGAGACTCAAGGATGGAGCTCAAGTTATCAGGCTCGGCAGACTCGCCATCCCATGACCCAGCATGGCTATGGAGGGGAGAGGACGTGCAGGAACTGATTCTCACCTTCTACCATGGGAGTTACCGGGATCTCACGCCAGGCTTGGTGACAGGTGCCATCTCACTGGTCCCCAAACTAGATTTTAATTTCAGTCACACAGATATGTGCTTCTGTGTGAGTCTATACATGTACTCACTCACAGCACTCAAGACACACAAGCATTTGCTGCTGAGTCACACAGCGCTGTCAGAGAGCAGCAGTCGGGTAAAAAAATGTACTGATTGACGGTTCCTGCAGATGGCCTGGGTTTGGCTCACAACACCCCTATAAGAGCTTATAACATTCTGTTAACTCCAGTCCATGGGATCGAACGCCCTTCCTCTGCCTCTGCAAGCACCAGGCGCACTGTGGTGCACAGACACATACAGGAAACATCTATAGCCATCAAATAAAAAATCAGTCTTTTAAGCCCTGAATTCAATCCACAACACTGCAGACAAACCGGTGAAACCTTCTTGGGGTGAAAAAATATGAATTTTATCTTAAAAATAAGAGAGCTGGGGACTTAGTGTGATAGTGTGTTTGTCTAGTGTACCCAAGGTCCGGGTTCAACCCCAAGCACAACAAAAAGATTGTTTAATGTCGCTTATAAAAAATTAAATACAAAAAGAAGTACGAGATGGCTCTGGAGCTCTTTTGGATTTTAGTTTATCTAAAGATATTTCTATTATTATGTATGCACATGACTCTAACAGTGGGTGTGCAGAGGTCAAGAGACCACCTTTGTGGACTCGGGTTTCTCCTCCCTCTCCTCCCACCTTTACATGGGTTCAGTTGAAATTCAAGTCACCAGGCTTTTGGGGCGAGCACCTTTCCACTGATGTTAAGGTGGAGGTTATAGAAGTAGAGTTTTGTTTTCAGTGAAGGAGACCTGGGGAAGTCGGATTTCCTTCTCCATGAGCTACCATGGTAAAACAAAAGACAACCAGTGGTCCCCATGCTCTGAACTGTTGGTCAGGGTTATAACACAGCACACGAGAACAGACAGAACGTGGGCATGACCAAAGAAAATTCTGCCCATTTTGATAGTCTAAAAACCTATACAGGAGAAGAGAATAAAGAAGGTGTAGGAACATATCTATCCTACCAAGGAGTGAAGTGGGCCTAGTAGACCCTGAAGCCTGAGCTCAGGGTCTGGGTTCCCAGCCCAACTAAGGTGACTAAGTGACATTTTCCAGTCAGTCTCTAGGTGTGGCTAGTTATCACCATAAACAAGGGCAGAATAACGCGGTGGGTGTGGTAGGCTGCCAGCCAGTCTTCCTACACTCAGGAACCAGCAGTGCAGGAGGGCATGCATGGCAAACATGCAGCCTGCAGGGCAGAGGGTAGATACTGACCCTGCCTGGCCACCTAGCCAGCACAGGCAATGTCCTTCTAGTGCAGCATCACTGGAGTCACGAGTGGGTGGCCTAGCGCTAACGCTTGGCACTGAGTAAACAATCCTAACCCTGAAGTCACTTTCTTTAGTTCCCATGCCGCAGCTGAATCTCTGAAACAATCTCTAAAGTTGACAGAGCAGAGCTAGGATGCAGCTCAGTGGTACAGCATAGACTTAGCCTGTGTGAGGCCCCAGGCTTGATCCCTACCACAAAAAATAAATAACTCCCATAGAGCTCAATAAAAAGACAAGTGTTCCCACTTTCCCCAAACCCACAGAAGCACATGCTAAATGAAATGACCACAGCCACAGCATGGCAGGCTTTTGTTTTGTTTTGACAGAGGGCTTCATTAATCCTCTTGGCCAGCCTATAACTCTTTCTGTAACCCAGACTGGTGAATTCGCATTCCTTTGCCTCCCAAGGGCTGGGGTTACAGATGTGTGCCGTCACTCCCAGCTAATGGGAGCTTCTGTCCCCTCCTCAACCCTACTCTTCTTTTATATAATCACTCAGAATCAAAACTGCTGCTGGGTGGTGGCACAGGCCTTTCATTGCAGCAGAGGTAGGCGGAACTCTGAGTTCGAGGTCAGCCTGGTCAACAGAGAGCAAATTCCAGGACAGTCAAGGCTACACAGAGAAACCCTGTCTCAAAAAAACAAAACAAAAAACAAAACAAACAAACAAGCAAAAAACCCCACAACTGTTTCCTAATGATTTAGGAGTGAGGAACATTCTCAGTCAACAGAAGATAGCAACCAAAAACAACAATAATACAGCCCACATGCCATAGACCTGGGCTTGGTAGCTCAGGCCTGTAATCCCAGACTAAGCCGTAAGGTGTGCTGTGTGTTTAAGGCTAGCTTGGGCTCAATCTTTTATCAAAAGAAAACAACAACACAACTTAAACAACACAAAACAAAACTGGGGATACAGCTCAGTGGTAGAGCCCTTGCCTGGTGTGCTTGGTCTGAAGTCTCAGGCTCAATCCCCAGCATTAAAAAAAGACTGATTTACTCTATTGGCACTCTAAAGATGACAAAGATACAGATGATGTTGCTATATACCCAGCTGCAGGGATAAGGAAATAAATCAAGAGCTTCCAGTGGAAGCTCGGTCTAAGAGTTCAATAGGCTGGCTCTACTTGTTTTTCTGCTTCCTTTTGTGGAAGTTCAAACCAGCTGACTCACACTGCCAGGTTAGTCTCATGTCAGAGCCTCAGAAGCGATAGCCAGAGATGGTTTCGTGGAGTAGCCTTTAAACCTTCCTTTAATCTAACGATACAGAATACATTCAGTGAAAAAAAGAGAAACTTTGTCTATTAATGCTCAACCTAACCCAAAGACTAAAGGTGGCATATGAAGTCTAGGAAAAAAAGTAAACGGTTTATCCTTGTTTCTAAATAAGTATGAATTACATACACAAAAAAGCTCAAGATATAAATACTACTTTTTAAACTTTAACTCTATTAAGATACTTTCACAGGATGTACCTGAAATATAAATAAGAATCTGACTTACCAATGGTGGGGTCATGATCTTCTGGGAATCGGTGGCTTATGAACTGCATTGTCATGGCTTCAAAACAAGAAATGGAACTCATGACGGTGACCATGAAGTAATTTAACTATCAACTTTGCACAAGAGCCAGTAACCCATCTGGTGCTTTTCAAACTTTTCTGTCAAATAGAAACGGTTACCTACCGCTCTTCCCGACGCCACCAGCACCCAGCATCACTAGTTTGTATTCCCGTGACAGCGCTGCAGGACTACTACAGCTGCTACCAACTGGGCGAGCTCCGGAGTCCATTGTCCTTACAGCAGTCCAGGGCCCCTAGGAAAGGCCTCCTAGGGAAGGCACAAAACATTCAGTCCAGGATGGAGACAGTCGGCCAGTCTGAGTCCCAGCCTCCCACAAACACCGCGGCCTACCCTGCTCTTTGCGGAACACTAAGAAACCCAGGTCTTCTCCCTTCCCCGTTAGTCTCAGTCCTAAAACACGGCACAGATTTCTAAACTTACTTTTTACAGAAAAAAAAAAAAAACAACTTGGGCTTTTCTTCAGATTGAGGCAGTGTGCCAATAGGAAGGAGCCAGAAGCGTGCTGAGGGCTGCCTGGTACCGCCAGGTCTTCTTCAGGTTGCCGCCCCCGCTTTCCCTCCTCCCGTCCCTGCCCACCTGTGCCCGCACCTCTGAAGGAAGCCCTGAGTCCGGGTTGCAGACCTGATTCCTTCCCGAGCGGCGCCGTACAACCCACTGCCCCGCCCGGGTCCAGGAAGATGGCGCCGGTGGGCGGGGCTTAACCCTAGCCCCGCCCCCAAGCCGACAGGGACTCTGCTCCGCCCCACGCCTAGGTCTGACTCGCAAAGCCCTCTGGTCACATACTGGTCTAAGGTTTGCAAGGACGGAAATGGGTGATCCACTAATCGAAACAGAAACCTTTAATGTGAGTAACTTAGGGTTGTTTGCTACCGGGAGGAAAATCCCCGCAATCTTACCAAAATACAGGATTTTATAAGTATAGTCATTGCTACATAGCAGTGCTCCTTTTTCCAAAAAAACTGTCATATTTAACGATCCTGTGACCAAGACAGATGTTCTGAGCACCCAGTTATTCTAATTGGAGTTCTGTGTGCTAAAAACATTAAGCCATATATGATGGCACACGCCTACTAACCCCGCATGAAAGGTATTGTTGGCAGCAAGCAGTTCAAAGGTCAGTCCTGGATACATACTAAGTTACACATTACATAGGCTGCATGAGACTGTCTTGTTGCTTTTTTTTTTTTTTTTTTTTGGTTTTTCGAGACAAGGTTTCTTTGTAGCTTTGGAGCCTATCCTGGAACTAGCTCTGTAGACCGTGCTGGTCTTGAACTCACAAATAAACATAGAACTCTCAGCAAAGGAATCTAAAATGGCTGAAAGACACTTAAGGAAATGCTCAGCATCCTTAGTCATCAGAGAAACCCAAATGGCCAAGATCAAAAACACTGATGACAACTTATTCTGGGAGGTTGTGGGGAAAAGGGAACACTTCTGCATTGCTGGTGGGAATGCAAACTGGTCCAACCCCTTTGGATGTCAGTGTGGCGATTTCTCAGAAAATTAGGAAACAATCTTCCTCAAGGCCCAGTGATACCACTTTTGGGTATATATCCAAAGGATGCTCAATTGTGCCACAAGGACATGTGCTCAACTATGTTCATAGCAGCTTTGTTTGTCATAGCCAGAACCTGGAAACAACCTAAATATCCCTTGACCGAAGAATGCATAAGGAAAATGTGGTACATTTACACCATGGAGTACTACACAGCAGAAAAAAATAACATCTTGAATTTTGCAGGAAAATGGAGCTAGAAAACATTATTTTGAGTGAGGTAACACAGACACAGAAAGACAAATATCACATGCACTCACTCATAAGTTTTATTTTATTTTTTTTGGTTTTTTTTGAGACAGGGTTTCTCTGTGGTTTTGGAGCCTGTCCTGGAACTAGCTCTTGTAGACCAGGCTGGTCTCGAACTCAGAGATCCGCCTGCCTCTGCCTCCCAAGTGCTGGGATTAAAGGCGTGCCCCCACCACCGCCCGGCTCATAAGTGACTTTTATACAAAGAAAAAACAACCCATAAATCACAATCCCAGAGAACGTAGGCAACAATGAGGACCCTACGAGAGACATGCATGGATCTAATCTACATGAGAAGTAGAAAAAGAGAAGATCTCCTGAGTAAATTGGGAGCAAGGAAACCATGGGAGAGGGTTGAAGGGGAGGGGAAAGGCAGGGAGGGGAGCAGAGAAAAATGTAGAGCTCAATAAAATCAATAATAATAATAATAATAATAAAGCCTCCCTTTTAAAGAAAAAAAGAAGCTGCTTTGGGCCTCTGGCAGTGTAAAATAGACCAAGGTGGAATTCTAAGCAGAGATAGAGGAGAAAAAAAGGTGGTGTGAGAGAGATGACATGTAGCCCATGTAGCAGAAGCAGAAAGATGCCCGCCCACTGGAAACTTATGGATAAACCACAAGCCTTGTGGTAAAATGCAAAATAATAGGAATGGGTTAATTTAAGAGGCAATAGTTAAGAGGTCTGGGCTAATCGGCTGAACAATGTTTTAATTAATACAGTTTCTGTGTGATTACTTTGGGGATGGGAGACCTGGAAATGAACAGTCTCTGCCTACATTTTATTTTTCCAAATGCTAGCTAGCCAGACATGCCTAGAAAACCAACATTTTGGAAACAGAGGCAGAAGGTATTCTTCAAGTCTGTCTGATCTAAACATCAGAGCTTCAGGGCAGCCAGTGCTAAATAATGAGACCCCTAATCTCCAAAAAACCCAAAGTGGGGAAGGACTGGGATGTACCTCAATGGCAGAATTTTACCTAGCATGGACAAAGTTCTGGGTTCAAATGCCAAAAAGACAAAACAGAAAATAAAATAGGGGCTGGAGATGGTTCCGTGATTAAGAGCACTGGCTGCTCTTCTAAAGGACCTGGACTCAATTCCCAGCACACACATGGAAGTTCACAAACTCCTGTAATCCAGTTCCAAGTGATTTGACATCTTCACACAGACCATACATGCAGGCAAAACCTCAATGCACATAAATCTTTAAAACAACAACAAAAAGCTAAGAAGTGGTGGCAAGTATTTTTAATCCCAGCACTAGGAAGGAAGGAAGCAGGTGGATCTGAGTTTAAGGCCAGCCTCGTGCATAAAGTACGTTCCAGTACAAGCCAGAGCTATCCTGTATGAGACAGAGAAAGACAGAGAGAGAGAGAGAGAGAGAGAGAGAGAGAGAGAGAGAGACAGAGACAGAGACAGAGACAGAGAGACAGACAGAGAAAGAGAGACAGAGAAGAAAAACATTCAAATGTCTTTTGGCTGGGCAGTAGCTGTACTACCCTGAACTACACAGTGACATGTTAAAAACCAGGTAGAGGGGCTGGAGAGATGGCTCAGCTGTTAAGAGCATTGGCTGCTCTTCCAAAGGTCCTGAGTTCAATTCCCAGCAACCACATGGTGGCTCACAACCATCTGTAATGAGGTCCGGTGCCCTCTTCTGGCCTGCAGGCATACACGTAGAAAGAATATTATATACATAATAAATATTAAAACAAAACAAAACAACCAGGTAGAGCCAGGTGGTGGTCATACATGTCTTTAATCCCAGAAGGCAGCAGCAGATGATTCTTCGTTAGTGCAAGGCCAGCCTGGACTACAGACTGAGTTCCAGGACAGCCAGGGCTAAACAGAGAAACCCTATCTCCAAAAACCAAAACCAACCAAACAAACAAACAAAAAAACAAAACAGGAAGAAGGCCAAGTGTAATGGCCATCTTTAATCCCAGCTCTCTGGAAAAGGATAGTCTGTTTTAGAGTTCCAAGTCAGCCAGGGCTGCATAGTGAGACAAAAGACAAGGCCAGCAAGGTGCCTCAGGTTTTAAGTGCTTGCCAAGTGTGATCCCCGGACCACAGCGTAAGGAAAGAACTGAAAACTATCATTTTTAAGATCTATTTATATTTTATTTTTTGGTTTTTCGAGACAGGGTTTCCTCTGTTTAACAGCCCTAGCTGTCCTGGAACTAGCTCTTGTAGACCAGGCTGGCCTCGAACTCACAGAGAGCCACCTGCTGTGAGTGCTGAGATTAAAGGCGTGCGCCACCACTGCCTGGCTGATCTACTTATTTTTCTATAGATGTATTTGCAAGATATATGTATGTGTGTGTGTGTGGTGTTATCTTGTTTGTGTTCTAACAAAGAGCTTGCATGAAGATCAGAGGGCAGAGCTAGTTAGACCACTGAGGTCTGGCGGTCTGTACAGACAGGAAGTGATGTGGCTGGGCAGAGAGTGGAAAGAGGAGGGGACAGTAGTTAGGCCATTTTTTGGCTGAGGATTTAGCAAAATAAAGGGTGCCTTAATTTGTTCCTTTCTCTGATCTTTCAACACTTGCCCCAGTATCTAACTCTGGGTTTTTAGTATTAAGACCAATTAGGACACATGCAATACAGATGCAGCTCTCCTTGGGGGCCAGAAGCACAGTGAACCCACCTCAAAAATAAAAACAAATAATTGAAGGAAAAGTTAGAAAATAGGAAATACAAAACTTAAAAATCTTTTAATATTTCATTTTGACTTTATAAAGTCAAGGAGCATATGAAAATATTAGAGCCTGTTAAGTTTTTCTTGGGTAGAGAAATAAGTGCACCATGCTATGAATAAAGAATTTATCTAGGGGCTGGAGAGATGGCTCAGAGGTTAAGAGCACTAGCTGCTCTTCCAGAGGTCCTGAGTTCAATTCCCAGCAACCACATGGTGGCTCGCAACCATCTGTACTGAGATCTGGCATCCTCTTCTGGCGTGTGGGCATACATCGAGGCAGAATGTTGTAGACATAATAAATAAATAAATTAAAAAAAAAAAAGAATTTATCGAGGGACTGTAGAGATAGCTCAAAGGTTAAGAGTATTCGCTGCTCTTCCAAAAGACCTGGGCCCAATTCCCAGCAACCACATGACAGCTCACAATTATCTGTAACTAGCTCCAGGGAATCTAATGTCTTCACACAGACATATATATGCAGGTAAAACAACAACGCACATAAGAAAAATAGAGATGAATAAATTACTTTAAAAAGTTTATTGCAGGGCTGGAGAGATGGCTCAACGGTTAAGAGCACTGGCTGTTCTTCCAGAGGAGCTGGGTTCAATTCTCAGCACCCACATGGCAGCTCACAACTGCCTGTAGCTTCAGATCCCTGGAAGCTTTACACCAATGCACATATAATAAAGTTAAAATAAATTTTTAAAAAGTTTATTGTAATAGTGTATGAATAGGCCACAGAAGAAAAAGAACTGACAAGTAGATTATTTATACATTTATTTATAATGAAATTATGGTCTAATTATTTACAACATAGAGGAAACCAGAGAATAAGTTTGTACAAAGCCAGTCTCCAAAGTATTCAAAAGTGTGCAAAATGACAGTATCTCAAACACTCTCGGCTCAGCCACCACCAATTCCTTCACTTCCACACGTCAATATTTGATACAAAAAAGTTCGTTTGGCAAAACCTGCCATGCCAAGAAAAGAGGAGACGCTGCGATTCCAGCCAGAGCCACCATCCTATGGGTGTCGTCCCATCTTTCTTCTGCCACAACCAGTTCAGAGAGACAGACAACTGTGTTTCCTTCAGTGGTGAGTTCTGACCAGCTCTGACCAGCTTTTTAGTCACATTTTCTTTGACTCAGCTGGAAACAAGAAGTTCAGGACCCGGGCAGTAACAAGAGCAATGGCTGCCTGAAACAAGCGTGGCAAAAGACGCCAACTCTGGATCATCCCAGGGAAGAAACAAAGCAGAAATAACTTCATTCTCCTAGTCAAGATCCAGCTATATCTGACCATTTTAAATGAGTACAACAGCATTTCCCAAACACAAGGAATCCAAATGGAAAGGGGGACAAGGAGCTCTTGGAATTAAATGTTAAGTACTGGAAGGAAGGGTCTTAAAACCATTTCCCACTAATAAATAGTAAGGCTTTGTTTGTAACCAGTTATCAAAATTGACCCAATAGTAGTAAAATACAAATAAAACTTTCTTTACAACAGAGTTGAGGCTATTCATTTGGAAAAGGCTAGACCAGGTCAAACACATGTGGCAATGGCGCAGTCCTGATATCTCTCTGGACAAGCACACTTCATCAACTGTTAAAATTCTAAGTGAACTTTGTCACATGTTATGCCACTGCAGAAATAGGGTTTTTAAAAAGGATGGCATCCCTTTATGACAGGAACACTGCGTCCCTAACATCTTCAAGGTCCAAGATGGCCCTCAGAACAGGTCCCAGAATCCTGTTTAATCAAGTGCATGCATTATTGCTAAGAAGAGTCGCCGAGCATCAAAGGTCTGCCCACCACGTCTTAGGGGGCCATCCAGAAGGGCATCTGCTGCTTGGCTCTTGGCTGTGACGCAGGGTACTGATAGCCCAGACTCCAGCCCTGTGGAAAGCTACTTGCATTTTTATGGACTCCATGTTCCTCCTCTTCATCAGAGGAGTCTGCGGCATAAGCTACTAAGCCAAGTCCCTTCTCGGTCGTTTTCATCTTCTTGGCTGGATAATCTAGAAGAGAGAACAACCCAACCCCATTCCCCACCAAGAAAAAAATACCATAAATTCGTTAATTAAAAAAAAAAAAAGATGTTAATTATAGGTGGTTAGATGGACACCATTTTGTAGTCACAGGGTCAATGGTCACCCCAAAACGTTGATGATCACACGAAAAACAGCCAGCACCAGCAAATGAGAATCCACCAGAACCATGTAAGAAAACAGAGAAAGAAAAAAAAAAAGAAAAGAAAAAAATAAAAAAAAAAAGAAAGAAAAAAGGGAAGTTAGCAAGCGAGTCTTTGAGGACTAGCATCTCACCTCTTAAAGAGCTAAAAGAAAAGAAGAAAAGAAGAAACTATTTTTTTATTCTGCTCATTTTTATCAACTGGAGGTAAGCGATACAAATGACCCCACGTACAAGACGAAGGGGTCTGGGATGCTGCTAGGTGATGGGCTCAGCTCCCGACACAAAGGCAAATTAATTTTTCCTAAATCTAATTAGATGGCCTCCAGTCAGACATCATGAGCAACAATCACTGTATTTCATAGGATTTTAACACCACTGGTAATACGTATAAATATATAAAGCAAGCAACTCTTATTTCTGACACAGAATAGTTAAAAATAAAAAGCTATATACTGTCCTATTAGGTTATTAACTTAAAAATATATATATACCATTAGCCAGTAAATCATAAAGGTAGGATTAAATCTGGATGAATGGCCACCAGGTTAGAAAACTAAGCGCTATGACCGACCGCCCTGCTTGGTCACTCCCAACCCCATCTACAATTAACTTACCATGGCTTCCTGCCAAGGCCCCAGAACCATTCCTTTCATCAGACTCTGTTTTTATTCCAGTCACTGGAAAGGCTGGTGGAGGCATCAACTGCCTGTTAAAAGCATGACAAATCTTTTTAGAGAGATTCAACCTATTAAATTACCTAGTCAAATACCAGTATTAACTGATGCTATGAATGCCCAACGACCGCTAATGAACTGTGACTTTACCATAACCACGTGCTCTACCTTCACCTCTTCAACTATCACCATGTCTACAAAGGGAGACCATGTCAAAACTAGCTCAAAGCAGTCAAGGCTCTTTCACTGATCACGTGTCTCCTCAGTACCCCTTCTGAAAGCTATGTCACCAAAGGAAAGGAGAACTCGAGCATTCAATCCTCAGCCACACACTGATCCAACACCTCCATCCACGATATGGGGCTTTTTCTCTTGCTTTCAAAATGGTACTTATTTTTATGTGTATGAGTATGTTGTCTATATGTGTCTACAGTTCCCACAGAACCCTGAAAAGGATGGTGTAATCCCTGGGACTGAAGCCACCAATGGTTATAAGCTACCAGGCAGGTACTCTTGAGAACTAAACCCAGACCCACTTATTGAGTGTCCTGTGCTCCTAACCCAAGCCATCTCTCCAGCTCCTACCCTTTTTATTTTTTTTTTCGAGGCAAAGTCTCATGTACCCCAAGATGCCTCAGACTTCTGCTTGCACCACTGTACCAGACTCGATCACTCTCAATTAGTAAAAACGGCTTGACTGTATTAACGCTTCTGTTACTGCCTAGCCTACAGGAAACCCAAAAGCCTCTGAAACATCATATTACCTAGTATTCAAGTAATTGTTCCATCCCAATTAACTTACCTGTCCCTCTCTCGCTCTTTGCCTGAGGAACTTGCCGGCTTCGATCCTGCGCCTTCTATCTCATTCTGACTGGAGAAGCCTGTACCTAAATTAGTCATATGAATGGGTCCATGCTATGAGCAGAAAAATACAGTAGCATTAGCAAATCTACAACTGCTGCATTGACTTTAGCTCCTTAATGTAACTGTCAAGTGCCTCATCTTTCTGATAACTGCCACCAATTAAATGGCATTACACGTTCTTTGGGATTTGTGAGAATAAATAGTCAAGTAGGGGTTCCTGTTTCTGTAGAACTTAGTCATGGGGAAAGTGTAATTCGTTATATAAGCAACCGTTCTAAATACAATGGCTTCTGGATACCTGGTAACATTAACTACAAATAAATAAATGAATGAATGAATAAATGTGTCTCTTCTGCTGAAACAACAACAAAACTATTCTCATCTTTCCTGGCACTGGGGATTAACCCAGGGCCTTGAGCATATGCTGCCTGCTCCTCTAAATCATCTTGCCAGTGACTATGTTCATAATGTGTTATCGCTCCACTTCTGACATGTTCTTCCTGGGGTGGGAAAATAGGGTAGAGCTAAGAGAAACTGTCTTTTTTTTAATTTTTTAAAGATTTATTATGTTTGCCTACATGCAATAAGAGAGCACAAAATCTCACTACAGATGGTCGTGAACCACCATGTGGATACTGGGAATTGAACTCAGGACCTCTGGAAGAGCAACAAGTGCTCTTAACCTCTGAGCCATCTCTCCAGCCCTTTTAAAAAAAAAAAAAGGTGGGGGGGGGCAAAGAGAACAGCAAATTGAAAGCCACAGGTTAATTAAAAACCATGGAAAGAGAAAGCAGACTCCTTCGAGGAAAAAAAAAATCACAAATTTGAAGATTGATAGCTTTTGATGAGTGGCTTTCAAGACTGTTGTCCTGAATATGAAAAAGCATGAAATTTTAATACGACTCCTAATGTCAGTCACAGGAGACTTCCCTCCACACCATGTTTTAACACTGACCTCAAAAAACAAAAAAATGGCAAAGGAGAATGACTCTTGCCTTAAATTAATTCCTCAAGAATAAAATCCTCACCTAATCTGTTTCCAGAAGCAAAACTCTTATCCCATAAGACAGTTGCTATGGATGCAAATTCTCTTACTTAAAAGGAAAACACAGCAAGGGAAGATAAAGGAAGGAAGATTGGATATTTATTTAACCTGGTATCCAAGCAGTCCAGACTCGCGCTCATCAGGCAGCTCCTCTGTGAATCGCCTCTTCTGGGACTGGGGCTGAGCTGAGAGTGGGGGCTGGGGCTGAGGGCCAGCAGGCAAGGCAGTTTTGACAGGAGCAGCAGGAATAAAAGGAGCACTTATCGGACTCTAGGACCAAAGAAAGCAAGGAGAAACAAAGTATGAGATGCTGGATGAATAAATTACGTTGAGAGAGTAGATCTGAATAAGCAGTAACTTTCAGGAATCTGATATTCATTCCCACCCCCCAAACTAACAACCAATGGGCGCTCTGATTCTCAGGCTGCACCTTTAATCTATTTGGTGTGCTGAGGTCTGGTCTATACAGCAAGTTCCAGGCCTGCCAAGGCTATCAAAGACCTTATCAAAATTGTAAAATAGTCTTAAAATTGTGTTTGTATAGCATATATGCACACGTGTACACTTGTGTACACAAATGGAGGCCAGTGGGGGCATCTAGTGTCTCTTACTCTCCAACTATTCCTTTGAAGAAGGTTATCTCCTTGAGCCTGAAAACGACTTTCTGGCCTAGATAGAAGTCAAGAGGATCTTCCTGTCCCTGCCTCCGGGGATCTGGTACTACAGGTAATGCAGAAATGTCTGAATGCTAGAATCCAAAATGAGGTCCACATAACTGCCCAGTAAAAAGTTAACTGCTGGGTCATCCATCTAACCTACTACTGAAGTCCTTTATGGTGATAAACTGCACTCTCCTTCAGTGCTCACAGCCCACGGGTACCTACCTACCTGTGGTAATGGACAAAGACTGTAGCTTATTTTGGAAGAAGTCCCCTATGAGGAGGCCACATGTAGGATCCACTAGCAATCCCACACTCCAATTTAGTCTTTCCATTACCACTGAGGACTATAGAGAACACATAGAGATGAGCTAGACATCTAATCTTTTCCTAAAATTGTATTCTATTGATGGTACAGATTAGAACCAAGGTCAAATACTCTAGCAGATAAAATTGAACTCAACAATATCACAGGCCTGAGTTTCAGATTTTACCTCATATCATATCCCCAAACTGTCACTTTACTTTTCACAACCTCGTTTCGCCATCTCTGACATGGAAAACAGAACAATGACAATACGCTCTATGTCCTGGAGTAGGACTTAACGAGATGGGCAGACTCATCAGGAAATAATGGGAGGTAACTGGGTGCAGGGGTCTCAGCAAGCATCACAGCCAGCAGGGAAACCATCTGTGTGAAGTTAAGGATAAAACTACAGAGCAGGTAGATTCTATTTGTCCACTGTTATCTATGACTCCTATTCTTTTTAAGACTTTTGTGGCTGGGGCGGGGGAGGGGAGTTCAAGGCCATCTTTAGCTGGCATCCAACCTGAGCTGCCTGAGACCTTGTCTCAAAACCAATCATTACTTGGAAAAGCAGCCACTGATTTAAAAACACACACACACAGAGCTGGAGATATGGCTCAGTGGTCAAGAGGTCCTGAGTTCAATTCCCAGCAACCACATGGTGGTTCACAACCATCTGTAATGAGATCTGGTACCCTCTTCTGGCATGCGGGCATACATGGAGGCAGAATGTTGTATACATAATAAATAAATCTTTAAAAAAAAATAAAGACTTTAGGAACAGATAAATCTTTCTCAGATACAAAAGATTTCCTGACTGCCAAGTGTCAAATGAAGCCAGAGTTTTGTTTTGTTTGCTTGTTTTCTTTTAGTTTTGTTTTTGTTTTTTTTGAGATAGGGTTTTTCTTTATAGCAGCCCTGGCAGCCTGGAACTCACTTTGTAGACCAGGCTGGCCTCAAATTCAGAGATCTCTGCCTTGCTGGTGCTGGGATTAAAGGTGTGCACCACCACCACCCAGGCTTCATTTGCTTTTTTTTTTTTCCAGATTGGATTTCTTTGCGAAGCCCTGGCTATTCAGAGGTTACTTTTTCTTTTCTTTCTTTTTTTATTTATTCCTGCTTTTGGGGACAGGGTTTCTCTGAGTAGCTTTGGAGCCTGTCCTAGAACTGGCTTTGCAGACTGCTGCTGACCTAGAACTCACAGAGATCTGCCTCCGCCTCTGCCTCCCGAGTACTGGAATTAAAGGCACGAGCCACCACGGCCTGGCCCATTAACAGAAATTTTAAAGGAGTACTGAATTATGCTAAAATCTGTATTATTGTGTTTGGACTGACTAGATAGTACAAACAAATATCTCCCATTTAAGTGATTAAGTATTTGTATTTACCATCTGTTATCCAGACAACTGGTCATAAAGGATAAAGACAATGCTTAGAATGGCAAAATAATATTGCACTAATTCCTATTAACCCACTCCTCCCCCTCTTTAACGCTCTAGGGGACAGTGAGACCCGGGAAAATGGATCTGATAATGAAGCAGACTAAATCTCATGCAGAAGACAACTTTATCCAGAACCTCAGACACTTTATACTCTGAGGAGTCACATGAGCAAAGCGTACAATCCAAAAGGCAAGCTGCACATGACCAACAAGTCTCATGTGGTAAAATGTTTTCCCATGGAGGCATATAAACAAATAACAGTAGGCAGTTTAGTAAATAATCTAAAGTAACCTTACTCCTACCCACTACACCTGGGGGGAGAATGAGAGCATAACCCAAGAACACTTCCGTGCTTATAAAGAAACCGAGCTCACAAGACTCTTGGTTTCTTCAGAAGCACTCAGAAATCTCTTCACACAACTCCATTCTTGGATACTGTTCCAACATCTCCCCTCTTTTTATTTTATTATTTTGGTTTTTGAGACAGGCTTTCTCTGTGTTGTCCTCGCTGTTTTGGAACTCACTCTGAAGACCAGAATGGCCTCTGGACCTGGAGATCCACCTGCTTCTGTCTCCCAAGTGCTGGGATTAATGGCGTGTGCCACTAAAAATTATTTTATTTTTTAATAGCAGGAAATCCAGAGTGGTTTTAAGATGCTGTAGATAAATTTGTTATTTGATGCTGAGTATTCTATAAGCAGGCTTCAGTATTCTAATATTAATGAATATTATTAGAATATAATTATATATAAGAATATATTCTAATAATAATGAATATTATTAGAACAGTGGGAGTACTTTATGTGTGATACTTTGCCATCAACAACAGGGATATAACCTATGTCTACCTATTGGTTACATTATTATATTGATCAGAAAAATCTAGAGAGCCTAGGCGGTAGTGGCGCACGCCTTTAATCCCAGCACTCGGGAGGCAGAGGCAGGCGGATCTCTGTGAGTTCGAGGCCAGCCTGGTCTACAAGAGCTAGTTAGCTAGTTCCAGGACAGGCTCCAAAAAACCACAGAGAAACCCTGTATCGAAAAAAAAAAAAAAAGAAAAAAAATCTAGAGAATAGCTTGAAAAAGAGACCCGTATTAATAGTTCTGGTTTCATTTAGAATGTCAGTCCATCTTTGCCTTTAATAGGAATAGAAGTATTATGATGTCCTATGCAAATGGGAAGTGATTCAAATCCCATGTAAAAATTAAAAGCAGTCACTTCTTCAGACGAATGAACGAGTCTGTTACAGCCCTAAGGTCCAGTCATAAACAGAGTCATTGGTGTAAATGACAAGACCTGAGTCTACTCAACCTGCATGCTCAGAGGCATTCGTAGCAGATGTGCAGGGCAAAGAAGCTAGCCTCATCAGAAAAAGACTCTTAAGGTGACATAGGGCTTTGTGCTCTTTACACAACAAGGTCTCCCTTTACGTGTGAGGCCAATCTATCCTCTTAACTTTCACTGTTCTGTTGCCTTCTTTTTGATGGCCAGGGCCAGAGGAGCAGAAGAAAAATCTCTAATGTTTCAGTGGAACCATCTGAAATGACAGAGGCATACCCCTTCTCCATTTTCTTCTGGAGAAGAAAAAATAGGGCAGGTTAATCCCTCAGCTTCCTTATTTCTTTCTGCAGTAAAATCAGGGACCAGTCTGGCCTCAAATTCAGAGATCCACCTGCCTCTGCTTCCCTAATACCGGAATCAAAAGCATGCACCACCACATCCATCTATGACTAATATTTTACAAACTGTAACTTATTAGCTAATGTACACTGGACCATTATCATTTTTAGTTGTAATAGGTCCTAGAAAGAAAATGCATAATGCCAATTATATGACATAATGGCATTTTTCGGTCCTGTGCTCCATTGCTGACTAGACAGGGAGGGGATCATGCATGCCTTTATAATTTTAAATTTTAGTACAGACGTCTACATACCTGACGGTAGAGAAGGTCCCAGACACAGACAGCTGTAGTATCAGATACCAAGCTGATGTCAACTCATTATTAATTATGCATTAGAAGCTTGGAATAAAATAATGCCTTTATATTGTATTTAAAAAAGGCATTAACAGAGGATAGGCTTCTCTAATTAACATACTTGGCAGAGTCTGATAATTTATCAGATCAAGGGCAAGCATAAAATATAAAAACAAGGGCTGAGGGCTGGAGAGGTGGCTCAGCAATTAAGAGTACCAACTGCTCTTCCAAAGGACCCAGATTCAACTTCCAGCATCCACATGGCAGCTCATAACTGTCTGTAACTACAAGATCTAACATCCTCACACAGACATACATGCAGGCAAAACACCAGTAGACATGAAAATAAAATATTAAAAATACTTAAAAACAAAAATTAACAATGGTTAATTGCACAGCCAGAACAATTTTAATTTGAGCCCAAGCAGATTTTACTAGGTGACAGGATATTTAGAAGTACCAGAGAAATAGTCAGAAAATCCTAGTAGAAAGCAATGAAGTTGTACTACATAAGCATTAAAATACAGATCCAGCTGATACTGTAAGCCTAACTGTTTTACTGAGGAAGAATTTGTTAGAAGGGTCTCAGTTTTTACTGAATTCAGTACATTCTGATGTAATAGATATTGAATGCATTTTTGGTTTAACTCCTTTTGGCCTCCAAGGGAACTGAGAAACATGTAATTAGGCTTGCATTTTAGTCCTATTTATATTTTTAAATTTTTATATATTTTTATTAAGCGTATTTATATTTTTATTTAATTTATGTTGTACAAAAATATGAACTTTAAAAATGAAGCTAGTACTGAAAAGTAAAATTTCATATTTTGTTAATGCTTCTGTTAAACTAATAAAGCTACGGTAAGCTTTGTATTTATTTTTTTTTTAATATTTATTTATCTATTTATTATGTATACAATATTCTGTCTGTGTGTATGTCTGCAGACCAGAAGAGGGCACCAGACCTCATTACAGATGGTTGTGAGCCACCATGTGGTTGCCGGGAATTGAACTCAGGACCTCTGGAAGAGCAGACAATGCTCTTAACCACTGAGCCATCTCTCCAGCCCCCAAGCTTTGTATTTATTAATCATTAAACACTTTAAATGTCAGATGAAGCGTTTCTCTAGACTGAGAATCATCTATTAAGTATACCCGATTTTAAACAAACTAGCTTATTTAGAATAAAGCTTGCACTAATAAGTGAATTACATTTGTATTTAGCATGACCATTAGGGATAGTTTTGAGCACATTGAAAATTTTGATCATTTTTAAGGTCACTGACCATTGACTTGCATGCTCTAATTATCTTAACAGTTACAAGTAACACATTTAAACACAATGAAACTTTCGGAAAGTTTCCAGATGACAACAAAGCTTTGGGTTTCAGTGACCAGGAATAGTGTTCAGGATAACCGACGTGGGAGGAAGGATGTGCACTAAGAATAAAATGGGTTCTGTTGACTGAGAGGATTGTCCAGGATTTGGGGTGGATTCAAAAGCCTGGCTCTATAGAATAGCAAAAACTCAACTTGGCAGTAATGGTGCACATCTTAAAACTCAGCACTCAGGAGGTAGAGACAGGTGAATCTCTGTGAGTTCCAGGCCGGCCTGCTCTACATGAGCTAGTTCCAGGACAGCCTCCAAAGCTACAAAGAAACCCTGTCTCGAAAAACCAAACAACCAACAAACAAACAAAAAGCAAAAAAATCACCAAGTATCACTCACAGCCTTCTAGAGGGAAAACTGGCAACGTGCACCTCTCTTCCGTCCACCAGGAAAGCCTCTTTGTTTAACAATTCCAGAGTGCTTGCTGTAAGCTGTGCATTCTACAGATGTGGGTGGTGACTTATGCCTTTATTTTATTTATCAGTCTGGTCTACAGAGTCAGAGCTCCATAGTGAGAGGCACTCAAAAAGCCTCTAAAGGCACCTGATCTCACAGAGAGATCCATCCCTCAAGCCACATACATACAAGGTAGGAAGAGTGAAAATCCCCCGGGAACTGGAATCACAGGTAGTTGTGATCTGCCTAGTGTGGGTCCTCGGCAAGAACTGAGGCATCTCCCAAGCCTCCACCTCTTTTGTTTTTTGACAGTCTTTTGCTGACCAGAAACTCCCCAAGTAAGCTAGTTGGCCAGACAGACCTAGGACTGACCCGTCTCTGCCTTCCCAACACTGAAATCATAAACATATAAAACAAAACCTGGATTTGCCACCAGCCCCTTTTTTTGGAGACAGGGTTTCACTGTGTAGACCTTGCTGGCCTGGAATTTGAAGAAATCCATTTGCCTATGCCTCCCAAGTGCTCTTTGCCCTTGAGATCATGAAGCTAAGGGCAAGGAACTAACTCTGACCTGCCCACTCATATCATAATTAAAGAATGAGTCACGACAGGCATGGTAGTGCAACGCCTTTAATCCCAGCACTTGCAGAGGCAGGTGGATCTTTGTCAGTTCAAGGCCAACCTGGTCTACAGAGCTAGTTCCAGGACAGGCTTCAAAGTTACAGAGAAACCTTGTCTCTAAAAGCCAAAAAAAAAAAAAAAAAAAAAAAAAAAAAAAAAAAAAAAAAAAAAAAAAAAAAAAAAAAAAAAAAGGAAAAAAGGAAGTCACATTCAATAGGTGTTTTCTACAGCTTTCGCACACCAACAAGAGCACCTGTGACAGACTGTACAAGCCAGCAAGCACAATCTAAAACACCCGTTATTTGATTTAGAAAAAAAAAAAAGTCTACAATGACTCCCACTTGAACATCTATTGGGGCAGACCTGTGCAGCTAAGGAGAACTAGAAACTAAGAGTGGCGCATGTACTATCCCAAGGTCCTCAAAAGACAACAGGACAAAACACACAACAGGACTGACTTCTACAAAGAACCGTTCCCCAGTTTCTCCTAAGTTCAACAGCATACTGCATATGCTGGCATCCTACCTGTCCAGTGCTAGCTGGAGGTTGCACTTGTGTTATCGGATATTGTGTTGGCACAGGTGGGACTCCAGTGGGTAATGCTGGCAAGACTCCAGGTGCCAGAGAAACAGCTGGTGGCACTATACTTGGTACTCCATAGGGAGACTGAACTGGCTGCTGAGGAGGGGGAACAACAGGGTAACCAGACTGATAGCCATTGGATGGATAATATGGTGGTTGAGGAGGGATACTACTTATAGCAGAGGGTTGTGTATAGCCTGAGGGGAAGAAAAAAAGTCTTTAATCAGCTGCACGAATGAAACATTTCACCTGACTTCTACACAGCAGGAAGACAAACATCAAGGCATGAATGGCTTTCTAAATTACCCTAAGTTGAAGGGACCACCACCAATGCCCTGGCACAACTAGTATAACCTCAAAATCATACCTAACCATAACTATCATTAACAAAATATTTTACCACTTTATGCCATACATACCCGGTAAAGGGACAGCAGTATTAATTTGATTCACAAATCTAGAATATTCAGCATGAACCTGGAAAAGTGGGGAAAAATGAAGTTAATAAAGACCAGTTCCAAATGATGCCATATTTATAGGTATATGATTATATATTAAACTAAAGCCATCATGAATTGAAGTATTTCCCCCGTGCTCTGATTTAAATGTGAATTAAGCCAGGCGGTGGTGACGCAGACCTTTAATCCCAGCAGGCGGGAGGCAAATCTCTGTGAGTTTGAGGCCAGCCAGGTCTACAAGAGCTAGTTCCAGGACAGCTATGACTGTTACACAGGGAAACCCTGTCTCAAAAAACCAAACTGAATAAACAAAAATAAAAATGTGAATTAAGGGGACTAATAAGCAAAGTTCTGTACATCAGCAGGATACATAATCCTAAATACAGAAACTACCCAATTCTGGGGCACAAAATCATCCAGCATGCCACAGATTTAGAGAAATTACAAATTTCCAAGTAACTAGCACAAATGGTAAGAATTCATTTACTGCCAGGTGTGTGGTGCATGCCTTTAATTAAGCACTGAGGAGGCAGTGGCAGCAGATGAGCTCAAGGCTAGCCTGATGTGCCTAACTAAGAGTTAAAAGCCAGCCAGCGATAGTGAGACACTGTCTCAAAAAGTAAAATAAATCATTCACCTTTTTTTTTCTTTTTTAAACCAGGAAACGTGCCTTCATGTAACTTCCAGACTAATAAGAATTAAGGTGTAGGGCTTTTTGTTGTTGATTTTGGTTTTCCGAGACAGAGTTTCTCTGTAACAGTCCTACTTACCCTGGATCTCTTTGTAGACCAGGCTGACCTCGAATTTACTGAGTTCCACCTGCCTCTGCCACTGCCACAGTGCAAGGATTAGGGATTAAAGGCATGCGACACCACGGCCCGGCTTACAGTTAAATTTTAATTTAGCTTAATTGGAAGTTAATGCAACTATAAGCTATCCTAATTTAGTTTGTAAAGACCATGTCTAGGAGGGTCAGTATACTTGTTTATAGTTACAGAGTCCACAACTCTACACATGGTACTGTGATTTCAATCCCAGCCACACACACAAACTCACTGTTTGTAAAAGATTCTCACAGAGCTTCTTAGCAGCAGCCAGGCCTTCAGGTTTGGGATGACTACAAATAAAGAATAAGCCATGAAGTCAAAGGAGGAAAGTGCTGTCTCATCTTCTTCTTATGCTGTTGTACACGTTTACTTTAATATGCTCACGATACAGCTCAAATCTAGTCCTCTGAAGTCATTTCTTAAACAAAGATTTTATTATTATAAAATTATAAGATTTATTTATTATATATACAATGTTCCTCCTGCATGTACACCTCTGCGCCAGAAGAGGGCACCAGATCTCATTACAGATGGCTATTGAGCCATTATGTGGTTGCTGGGAATTGAACTCAGGACCTCTGGGAAAACAGTCAGCGTTCTTAACCTCCGAGCCATCTCTCCAGCCCTCTGAAGTCATTTTTTAAATTTTATGTATTTATATTTTGTCTGAGTGCTCTGCATGTATACCTGCCCGCCAGAAGAGGGCATCAGATCCTACTATAGATGGTTGAGAGCCACCGTGTGGGTACTGGTAATTGAACTCAGGACCTCTGGAAGAGCAGCTCTCCAACCCCTCTGAAGTCAATCAACAGGAATATAAACAAAAGGTGGTTTTTGGTTTGTTTTGAGACATGGCTCACTCTAGCGCTCTGGCTGTCCTGGAACTGTGTAAATCAGTTTTTGCATCCCATGTGCTATTAAACAGATACGACATCACACTAATTAGCAACTTAAAATCTTTTTAGTTATAACTAACAGCTAAGCACTGTTGGTACACACCTTTAATCCCAGTGCTTAGGAGGCAGAGGCAGGATCTCTTTGGTTTTGTGGCCATCTGTTCTACAAAGTGAGCTCCAGGACAGCCAGTGCAGTACAGAGAAACTGTCTCAAGCAAACAAACAAAAGTTCTAACTAATATACCATCACTACATATATTTTATAATGCCTCTTCTCAGATAATGGTAATTTTTGACAAAGAGACTGGGGGGGAAATGGTTCAGCTAGAGCAGTTACTGCGGGGCTGGAGAGATGGCTTGGTGGTTAAGAGAGCACTGGCTGCTCTTCCAAAGGTCATGAGTTCAATTCCCAGAACCACATGGTGGCTCACAACCATCTGTAATGAGATTTGGCGCCCTCTTCTAGTGTGTGGGCATACATGGAAGCCGAATGTTGTATACATAATAAATAGATAGATAAATAAATAAGTCTTTAAAAAAAAAGAGCAGTTACTGGTCTCCAGAGGACCTGGGTTTGATTCCAAGCACCTACGTGGTAGTTCACAACCATCCTTAACTAAAGTTCTAGGTGAATCAGTAGCCTCTTCTGGACAACTCCTGCAGCAGGTACAAAGTAAACGTAAACACGAGTAGGTAAAACATTTAAACACAAAAAATAAAGCAGAGGTGAGGGGGAGAAAAAAAGTGATTCTGGGGCCACTCAGTCTCTGCACTTGGAAGGTAAGAGACAGGAAGATCAGAAATTCAAAGTCACCCTGGACCACATAATGAATTCAAGATCAGTATAGTCTACATGAAACCTGTCCACATGTTAAAATAAAATAGTTTAAGCCAGGTGTGGTGGTGGCTCACGCCTTTAATCCCAGCAATCTGGAAGCAGAGGCAGGTGGATCTCTATGAATTTTGAATTTGAGGTCAACTTGGTCGAAAGAGTTTCAGGACAGCCAGAGTTGTTTTACTCAGAGAAACCCTGTCTCAAAAAAAAAAAAAAAAAAAAAAAAGAAACAGAGAAAGAAAAATGTAGTTATGTTCGTGTATAGGTGCCTTCAGAGGTCAACAGCATATCCCGGGAACTGGACTTACAGATGGATATGATCCATTCTCCCTGAGTGATAGAAACAAAACCCATGTCTTCTGGAACAGCAAGTGCTCATTCATAACTGGGCAACCATCTTCCCAGCTTTAATAATTCAGTAATTTTTATTAACCTAATTTTAAAGTTATCATTCCAAGCTTACTTAATCCTTCATGTAGGTTTTGGGGGCTTGTTTGTTTTTTGAAGGCCTCAAAGCCATCATGTAGACAAAGATGACCTTGGAATCCTCATTCTCCTGTTCCCACATATGAATGCAAGGATTACAGATTTTAACCACCATCACCCCAGGATTTCACATTAGTTAAGTCTATTTTCTCTTGTTCGTTATGAAGTACTCCAGCCTATACTGAGAAGGATTAGTTCATCTGCAGCTCTTATCCATACCTGATATAAATATACATGGGTTCAAAAGCTTCTCGGCCTGACGCTGGCTCAATACAGCCTGAACCTTTGCCTCGTAGAAAGACCTTGGCACCTGTTTCAATTTGAATGTGTTGCAAATAGGAGCAGCCTGGACCTTCTACTTTCTCCTTAACATTAAAGGAGGGCACAGCATGTTCTAGTCCCACAAATAATTTATCTTGGACATAATGCATCTGTAAGAGAACAGAGAACTTTGATTAGTAAGAAACAGTACCGAAATAAGCTTGTAGGAAACTAGTCTACAAAGTAGTAGGATCATTTCGACACGGATCTTCGAAATTTTCTATCATAATCTCAACCCTCTTGCCTCAGCCTCCTAAGGAGGTTTAACACTTGTTTATTTAAGCTAAGTTAAACAAGGTTAGATTTATGGCCGCTAATAGTTAACTTGACATACCTCAGAAGATGGACCCTTCATTTAAGAATTGCCTCTACAGCCAGGCGGTGGTGGAGCACGCCTTTAATCCCAGCACTCGGGAGGCAGAAGCAGGTGGATCTCTGTGAGTTTGAGGCCAGCCTGGTCTACAATAGCTAGTTCCAGGAAGAAACCAAAAAGCTACGGAGAAACCCTGTTTCGAAAATCAAAAAAAAAAAAAATAAATAAATAAAAAATTAAAAAAAAATTGCCTCTACCAAAAAAGAACAGTGACACTTGCTTTTAATCCCTACACTCGGTAAGGCAGACCCAGGTGATCTCTGCGAATCTGAAGTCAGCCTGCTATAGATAGTGAGCTCCAGGTCAGAGCTACATATTAAGATCATGCGAGTTTGGGGAGGGGGAAGAGGATGAGATTTCTGGTAATGAATTGAGAACATACCTCTCACAAAGGCTCTCTCTCATTCCTCTCCAGAAGAGGAAACACAAGAAGTGGGGCCTGGTAGAGAGCCCCAATTCCTACTTTATGGATGTGAAATGCCTGGGAGGCTGTAAGATCCCCATGGCCTTTAGCCATGTACAATCAGTAGTCCAGTGTGTTGGCTACCCCACAGTCCTATCAGTCTATAGGAAGAAAAGCAAAGCTGATAGAAAAATGCTCCTCCAGGAGGAAGCAGCACTCAATTAGTGGAAACCATCCTAGTGAACACATTTTAGATATATAAAAAAAATGGGCGAGCCAGACGATGGCGGTGCATACATTTAATCGCAGCACTGGGGGGGGGGGGGGGGGGGGGGGGGGGGGGGGCAAAGGCAGGTGGATCTCTCTGAGTCTGGAGCCAGCCTGTCTACAGAGTGAATTCCAGGACAGTCAGAATTGTTATACAGAGAAACCTTGTCTTGGGGTGGGAGAGAAAAAGGGACGCAGGGAGAAAGGGAATGACAGAAAAAAACAAAGGAGGGAGGTAGCTGAGCAAACTATGGCAAGGAAGCGAAGCGGCATTCTTCCACTGGCTCCTGCTTTGCTTTTCTCTCTTGGCATCCACCCATGATGGAATAGAACATGAAAGCTGAGACGACCCTTTCTTCTTGCTCATGGTGCTTCTCATAGCAACAGAATAACTAGAAAAAGGCCTCTCCTATATGACCAGCTTAACTGATAGAATGCTTGCCTAGTACCACATAAATAGGGCATGGTAGCCCATGGTGACATGGGAGGTGGAAGCAGGTTTCTTGCCATGCTTTGCTACATAGTGAGTTAAAGTATAGCTAGGAATTTTTTTTTCTTTTGGTTTTTCAAGACAGGGTTTCTCTGTGTCTTTGCAGCCTGTCCTGGAACTAGCTCTTATAGAACAGGTTGGCCTCAAATTCACAAGCTAGGACTTTGGTTTTGGGTTTCTGTGTTTAATCCTGGCTGTCCTGAAACTCAGTAGATCCGCCTGCCTTTCTCCAGAGTGCTGGGATTAAAGGTGTGTGCCATCACACCCAACTCTAAGGCCCTATCTTAACAAAGGGGCTGGGGCTATATCAATTAGCAGGGTGGTAGCACAACATACATGAAGCCCTGAGCAGTGCATTAAAAAACAAACAGGGCCTGGAGAGATGGCTCAGCGGTTAAGAGCATTGCCTGCTCTTCTAAATGTCCTGAGTTCAAATCCCAGCAACCACCTGTAATGAGGTTTAGTGCCCTCTTCTGGCCTGCAGGCATACATGGAGACAGAACATTGTATACATAAATAAATATTTTTAAATAAATAAATAAAATAAAAAACCCAAGCCTGGTGGCACCTATTTTATTCCAGCACTTAGGAGAGGCAGGAGCATCAGAAGTCAAGGTTACTGAGCTAGTATGGGGTACCCAAGAGGAATTTATATAGCTAGATGTATAGCTCAGCGCAAGTTCTAGCACAGCCTATTCAAAGCCCTGCTAACCAAACCAGCACCACAAAACCTAAAACCCTTCATGTTCATGTACCTATCTACCTACCTCACCTACAAAATGAATTACCTGGTCAGCAAGAGCTAAGTAAAACACACACACGCACCACAGTACAGCGTTGAGTAAGCATAACCCACGTCTCTTCAACAGATGTTGAATTAATTTCAAAAACAATATTGTAATGACAATGCTGAAAAATGTTGGGTAGTACAGAAAGCCCTGTGGTTTTCTCCAGTAAGGGCTGCTCTCTCTACCCCTTTGTCTAGGAGGAGTGTATCAGCAAAGTCTTGCTTCATCAGACTCATCCTTCTTGGTCCTCCAACTGTCAGTTTACAAATACAGATTAAAATACTATCTTTACACTACATAATCTGTATATCCTTTGAACTACCAATCCCCTTTTGTAAATTCTGTCAATCTAAGATATTTAGATGCTTTTAATTCCATAACCCAGATAATCAGAATTACAGAAATCCCTGCCTCAAAAAATACATATAAATAAACAAAAATAAAAAAAGCAGGTAAGCCGGGCAGTGGTGGCGCATGCCTTTAATCCCAGCACTTGGGAGGCAGAGGCAGGCGGATCTCTGTCCTGGTCTACAAGAGCTAGTGCCAGGAAAAGCTCCAAAAAAAAAAAAAAACCCACAGAGAAACCCTGTCTCGAAAAACAAAACAAAACAAAAAAAAAAGCAGGTAATTCTTTTTCTTACTATGTATTATTTTGCACAGACATTTTTATAGAACAAACAAGCTCTTGCCAAAACCTACTCCTGACTGGAAGGAAGGCTTCTGGTTAATAGCAGGAGACAGCTGAGCGATGGGAGCCGGCTGGTGGTAGACAGTGACTGTCGCACCATTAAAAGTTGGACTTGTCCCTGTGGCAGCCTTTACCACTCCATTGGTGATTATTTCTTTGATTCGGTTTACAGCTCCTAGGGGAAAATTACAGACAGTAAGATACACAAAGGGGCTGGAAATACAGCTCAGTTAGTAATAAACTAAACATACCAAAGAATGAACTGACAAGAGTATAAAGAGAAACACAGGCCAATGTAAATTATATAACCCTCAGTTCAATTTCCAGATTACAGAAATATGCAACTCCCATATCTCTAAACCCCCATATACCACTGATAAAATTCATAAAGGGCAGTTATCAAGGACAGTACATTGTTATTGTCATGGTTTCAAATTTTTTACAGAGAAGTCACACGAGCCAAAAATTACTTACTGTCAACTAACTCCCGGGTCTGCCCCTGAACATGAAGATACAATGGACGATCCCTATAAAAAGAAATTTAAAAGACTGATCCCAAAGCCATTAAAACCCACCTTTAAAAAGCTACATATGCAATTCTACTACCGAGTTGTAAAGAAAGGAGAAACCTTGAGGTTCAATGGACCATGAGCCTGGTCTACTTGATGAGTCCCAAGCCAACAGAGAACCTGCTTTTAAAAATGGCTACCAGAAAGCCAGGTGGTTGTGATGCATGCCCTTAATCCCAGCACTTGGGAGGTAGAGGCAGGTGGATCTCCGTTCAAGGCCAGCCTGATATACAAGAGCTAGTTCCAGGACAGGCACCAAAGCTGCCACAGAGAAACCTTGTCTTGGAAAAAAAAAAAAAGAACCAGGCATGGTAGCCAATTTTAATCCCAGCTCTCATGAGGCAGAGGCACATGGATCTCTGTGATTTCAAAGACAGCCTACTCTACCAAGTGACCTCTAAGATACACAGGGCTACACATAGAAACCCTGTCTCAGGGAAATAAAGGAGTATTTGAAGCTCCTGAATTTGGTTCTCAGCTCCTGTACATAACATCTATCAAGGAAAACCCTCATATATAAAATAAAAACATTTAAAAACAACACAGCTTCAAAGGAGGCTGTCTTTGGGCCCCCACACATGAACACACAAAAAGGTTGATCCGAACTGATCAAGACCTAGAGTTAAGTGTTGTTGAGATGGCTCAGGTTGTTCTTCCAGAGCAACCATATGATACTACTGTCTGTAACTCCAGTTCTAGGGGGTCTGATACTTCATACCAAGGCACATAAAAATAAAGTTAAATAAATTATTTAAAAAACAAACAAAAAACAAAACTTTGACCTGTTAGTTCAAGTCTACAGACTCAGGAACCAGGACTGAAGCTTAGTTAGCAGAGCAGTGGCCACTCTCAGCACTGCACAAACTAGGTATGATCACAGTACCTGTGATAGGAAGCAGAGGCAGAAGGCTCACATGTTCATGGTCACCAAAGCGAGCTGAGCTGAGATGTTGCCACACCCAACCAAACCAAACAAAATCCTGTTTAGAAATTTATTCTTGGGCTGGAGAGATGGCTCAAAGATTAAGAGCTTTGACTGCTATTCCAGAGGTCCTGAGTTCAATTCCCAGCAACCACATGTTGGCTCATAACCATCAGTAATGAGATCTGGTGCCCTCTTCTAGTGTGTAGGCAGAACACTGTATGCGTAATAAATAAATCTTAAAAGAAAATTCCACTTTCAGGGAATTTAATTTGTTTAAATAAAAAAAAAAGCAATTTCCTCTTGAACTTTGTTGCTATTTGGTTCTTGAGTCAGGGTCTCTGTACATACCTAGATTGGCCTCAAACTCATGGAATCTTCGGACTACAGCTATTCTCATTGATCAAAGTTAACTAACTGGTACTGAGTTTGGATATACACACCTTTAATCCCAGGCACTACATAAGACAGGAGGATTACAAGTTTGACATCAGCCTCAGCAACTCAGGAAAATTTCTTAAAATAAAAAGCAAAAGACTAAACCAGGCATGGTGGTGCACAATTTTAGTCCCAGCACATAGGAGGCAGAGGAAGACAGAGCTCTGACTTCGAGGTCAGCCTGGTCTACAGAGTGAGTTGAGGACAACCAGGATTACAGAAAAACAAAAAAGTTATAAACTGGTAAGATGACTCAAAAGTTAAGAGCAGTTGCTGCTCTTTCGGAGGACCGACACTCAAATCAATCCTATCAGACTGCTCACAACTGCCTATAAATCTGGTTCCAAGAGGGCACTAGCAGTGGACCAGTATTTATCCCTAGTGCGTGAACTTGCAGTTTGGAGGCCATTTCCAAAGGAGGGATACCTTGCTCAGCCTAGATACAGGGGGAAAGAAGGTCTTGGCCCTGCCTCAAGTGATGACAGACTTTACTACCTCCCCATGGGAGGCCTCACCCTCTCTGAAAAGTGGATGGGGGATGGGGTGGGGAGAAAATGGGGAGAGCAGGAGAATGGGAAGTAGAGGGAACTGGGATCAGTATGTCAAAAAGATTGTTTTAAGAATAAAAGAAAAAATACAAAATTTAAAAAAATGCAAACCAGTTGTGGTTGTTTATAACTATAATACTAGCACTCAATAGGCTGAGGTAAAAAGATCACCATCAGGCTGGGCAGTGGTAGCATACTCCTTTAATTCCATACTCTGTGAATTCAAGACCAACATGGTCTACACAGTGAGTTCCAGGACAGGCTCCAAAGCTACAGAGAAACCCTGTCTTGAAAGACCAAGGGAAAAAAAAAAAAAGATCACCATCTGTTTGAGGCCAAATTGTCGAAAATGTGATCACTATCCAAAAAGAAAATTCTAAGGCTGGAAAAATGGCTGGCCCAATGAATAACAGTGCTTGTTGGAAAAACAAAAAAGCCTGAATTCAAATTCCTGGAACCCACAAAAAAGCTTGGAATTAAAAGCTGTGCCTCTGATTCCAGAGTTGGGAGATGGATATAGGCAAACCTCAGGAACTTCCTGGCCAGTCAAAAATGTTAAGCCTCAGTTTCAGTGACAGACACTGAGTCAAATTATATGATAAAGATAATCTGGCTCCTCGTGACTACAGAAGGCTTTGTGCACCTACACACACACACAAGAGGAAAGAGAGTAGGCAGCTAGCTAGATAGGTGATAATGAGATGACTCACAGTTAAAAAAAAAAAATGAGGCCCTAGATATAAATGCCATCGAAACCAGGCACTGGAGGGATGAAGGATGAGGAGACAGTAAGATCGTTGGGGCTCATTGGCCAGCCAGTCTAGTCAAAATGGTTAGAGCAGCTGGGCGATGGTGGCGCACGCCTTTAGTCCCAGCACTCGGGAGGCAGAGGCAGGTGGATCTCTGTGAGTTCGAGACCAGCCTGGTCTACAGAGCTAGTTCCAGGACAGGCTCCAAAGCCACAGAGAAACCCTGTCTCGAAAAACCAAAAAAAAAAAAAAATGGTTAGAGCAGATGTCACAAAAAGGTGGGAAACAGGGACTGGAGAGATGGCTCAGAGGTTAAGAGCACTCGTTGCTCTCCCAGACGTCCTGAGTTCAATTCCCAGGAACCACATGGTGACTGACAACCATCTATGATGAGGTCTGATGCCCTCTTCTGGCCTGCAGGCATACATGCAGACAGAACACTGTATACACAATAAATATTAAAAAAAAAAAAAGGTGGGAAACAGAAAATACCCAATGTCAACTTGTGGCCTCCTTACATGCATGGACATGAACACACACACACAACCATATACACACCAGGCATGGTGATAGACACTTATAATCCCAGCAGTTTGGAGGTGGATCTAAGAGGATCAGGTGTTCAAGATCATACTCAGCTATATATTAAGTTGGAGGACAGGAAGAACTACAAGAGACCCTGTCTTATAAATGACAGTCTAAAGACATCTTACATACGCCAGGTGGTGTTAGCACACACCTTTAATCTCAGCACCCATGAGGCAGACAGGACAGCATGGTCTACAAAATTAAGTTCCAGGACAGCTGGGTCTACACAGAGAAACTGTCTTGAAGGAAAAAGGTATATATATCTTCCATACTAACTAACAGAAGGGAAAATAAAAAATTGAGATTAAGGGGCTGGAGAGATGGCTCAGTGGTTAAGAGCACTGACTGCTCTTCCATAGGACCCGGGTTCAATTCCCAGCACCCACATGGCAGCTCACAACTGTCTGAAAATGCAGTTCCATGAGATCTGACACCTTCGCACCAATGTACATAAAATAAAGTTAAGTAAATCATTAAAAAGAAAAAATTAAAAAAAAAAAATTGAGATTAACTAGATACCTACAGCCTATAATTATTACAGGGCCAAAACCCAAAATACAACTAAAAGTGAAAAGTCTGGGAATGTAGTTCATTGTTCGAGCCTTTGTTTAGTTAGTATGTAGGCCCTAGGTTCACTCCTCAGTGGGAGACTGGAGTAGACTACAACATAATACAACCCCTATTGTGGGTCTCACAAGGTAGCCCTGACTGGCCAAGAACTACAAAGACCAGACTTCTGAGACTTGGAGACAATTTCTATAGGAAAGAGGTGTGTGAGAGATTGTGTTCCTGTGTACAGGGCACAGTGAAAGCCAGAAGTCAATCCTTGAGTGGTTGTTTTTAGAGTAGCTTTTTTTTAATGTGTATGCGTCTTTTGCATCTATGCCTGTGAACCATGTGTATACCTGGTGTCATGACGGCAGGAAAAGGATACTGGATCTCCTGAAACTGGAGTTAGGATGGTTGTGATTCATCATGTGGTGCTGGGCGTTGACACTGGGTCTTCTAGGAGAGTGGCAAGGGCTCTTAACCACTGAGCCATCTCTGTAGCCTAGAATGACCACTCTTGGCTTTTTTAAACTAAGACTCTCAATAGGCCCTGGGACTTACCAATTCAGCTCTTCTGGCTGGCCAGCAAATCCTGAGGATCCATCTTTCACCTCATCCTCTCCAGAGCTGAGATCTCAGTACTGGGATGTTCATATTCCATCCTCATACTTTCATTACAAGCACTTTTGAGACTGAGTCACCTCCCCAGGCCAAGAAAAATGTCTAAGCGTTAACCATTATTTCATGGTTTTTTTTCTCTAAAAAATTGTGAAATGAGGGGCTGGAGAGATGGCTCAGTGGTTAAAAGCACCGCCTGCTCGTCTAAAGGTCCTGAGTTCAATTCCCAGCAACCACATGGTGGCTCACAACCATCTGTAATGAGAGCCGGTGCCTTCTTTTGGCCCAATACACAATAATAAAAATCTTAAAAAAAAAATTGTGAAATGAGCCAGGTGGTGGTGGCGCATGCCTTTAATTCCAGCACTCGGGAGGCAGAGGCAGGTGAATCTCTGTGAGTTCGAGGCCAGCCTGATCTACAAGAGCTAGTTCCAGGACAGGCTTCAAAGCGAAAGAAACCCTGTCTTGAAAAACCAAAAAAGAAAAAACAAACAAACAAAAAAAAAGTGAAATGAAATCCAACAGCACTCCTCCTCACTCCTCCTCAAGCTACTACCCAAACACCTTTCCTGCAGATTCCCAAGGGAAGAAAACATGAAGTGGGCCATAGGATACACACCCAGGTCCCACTTTGGCCTTCTCCTCAGTCGTCATGAACCTTCCTCGAGTTGACACAGCAGCCCCACTAAGCCGACTGATCTAAAAATAGAAACATTCTATTAAAAATGATAACAAGACAAATACATATAGTTATGAAATTAAAAATAAAACTCTGATGTGGTATTAAGCTATTTCTACGGAAGGCAGCAGGACATCTCTCATTCACTTCACCAATAGAAATTGTCCTGATCTGGAACTCTGACTGCATCAAGCCCACCCAGGGAAGTCATCCACATCTCTTTTATTATTATTCTCTGCAGTTACACCCAATCCTGAGTTTACAACCCAAACCCACCCATGAATGCTTGTGTTCAGAAGTATCTTTCTGAATTCAGTTGCCACCCTCCCCAAAGATTCCCACGTCCCACACACCTCATCTTGAGTCTGTCCTCGAGTCAGCAAGTTCCTGCACGTCAGAGGCACATCGTTAATCTCTACTTCAGCCACCACCAGGTCATCCTTGCTTTTATTGCTAGTCAGGCCTTTGCCAGGGGCCTGCAGCTACAAAATAGAAAAAATGGAATTAAAAGGTTTTTTGTTTTGTATGTTTTTTGAGACAGGGTTTCTCTGTTTAAGAGCTCTGGCTGTCCTGGAACTTGCTCTTTAGACCAAGCCTCTATATCCCAAAGGTGCATGCCACCACCTGGTTGAATTACAAGTTTTTATGATTTCATTATGATTTATAGCTATCTCAAGTCCTACCTACTTTCCAGTTATTCTCTTTACCTAACAACAAAAACAACTTTTATAAAAAAGGAAATAAAACCTCACTTAAATATCATCACAGGGCTGACAAGACACCTCAGCAGGTAAAGCACTTGCCATGAGATCTATCAGCCCAAGCTCAGAAGAAAAAACAGTTCCTGAATAAATAAAGACCACACTCCACGAAGCAACCCTGTGACTCCTGAATACCAACCTGCTATGGAACCTGTGTCGTGTCTTCCAGCGAACATACAAGTAGTGGCTACAGACGGGGGTTGGCAGTAAGAACACCACCACCCGGCTACACAGGAAACATTTTTATGATGGTCAGTCATGAGGCTACTCACGATAGCCAATCATGAGGCCCGAGTTTTAATTCCCAGAATACATGAAGCAAACCAGATGTGGATCTGTCATCTCAGTGTCCCTACAGCAAGATAGGGGACGGACAGAAACTCAAGAATCCTGGAGCACAAATGCCAGCTCGCCTGACAGAGACGTAGCAGAGGACAGGGACCCCAACTCAGACAAGGAGGAAGTGACCCCTGACCTCCGATGTGCACTGTAGCAGCACACAGCTGCATGTCCTCCTGAAAAACGCTTGTGTGTGTCATATACAACACACACAGCAGATTATAGGTGCTTCCTGCCAATCCTGATGTTCTCCGTTCAATCCAGAGACCCCTCAGAGACCCAAACTAACCCAGACACACATACAAGTAAATATTTCTAAATACACTCACATAATTTGTCTGAACTTCATGTATCAGGAATGTATTGCTTTCAATGACGATAAAGTTCATAAAGGTAACAAGACCAACTAAAACTGTCTGACCTCAGGGTGTCATCAAAGCTGTTATCAGCAGCACTTGAGGGACAGGAGCGAGTAGGAGGCCAATCTTGTCTACATATACAAAGACCCTGTCTCAAACTAACAAAGAAAAAACCCTCTCCTTTACAGGAACAATTTAACAAGTCACCATCCACTTTCACCTTCATTAACCGGAATATTATAAAACTGAAAAGCGACGGAACTGCCAACAGCAGCGCGTCTTCACTCGGAATACCTTCTCGGCGGCATTCATTAACCGGAATATTATAAAACTGAAAAGCGACGGAACTGCCAACAGCAGCGCGTCTTCACTCGGAATACCTTCTCGGCGGCATTCATTAACCGGAATATTATAAAACTGAAAAGCGACGGAACTGCCAACAGCAGCGCGTCTTCACTCGGAATACCTTCTCGGCGGCATTCTGCGACGGTTTCAGCTTCCCTTTGGCCATGAGCATAGCATTGATCTTGGCGGCCACTGCAGCGGCCGCATCCAAGGCTCCGGAGGGAGCAGCCGTGGCGGCGGCCCCAGGACTTCCCCCGCTGCTGGTGACTTCCCCACCTGGGGCCGCTGGCGGAAGGAAGAGAAGCGGGGCTGGAGCCGGTTGGTCCCATTTGCTGCGGCGCCTACAGGTAGGAGAAGGAAAATACTGGGGCCCAAAGCCTTCCTTTGTACTGTTCTCTCGGGACACACCATTCCACTCTGCCTGTCATGTTCCATAGTCACGCACAATTTCCCATCAAAAACTCAGTTACACTCCTCCGAATTCCCACTTCTTTCAGCCCCTTTACAGAACAATCCCTCCCCAGTCACTTCCACCCGAAGACTCAAGTCGTCCCGGTATCCTCCAGCGTTTGCCTTCCCCTTGGCTCGCCCTTCGGGACGCTCCGAGTTCGCGTCTCCCTCGCACCTCGGCCGGCCTTTTCGCAGGCGCCCGCGGCCTGCTCAACATTCTCTGCAGAACCCGGCCTGAGCCCGGACGCGGCCACCCACACGCTGCCTGCCCGCCTCCCTCGCCCCGGCCCGTGCTCGCTTCCCCGCCGGGCCCGCGAATCCCCTACCCGCCGGCGGCAGGATGTGTCGCGCTCCCTGCGGACATGGCGGCCGGCTCTAGACAACCACCCGCCAACTACCCACCACCGCCCTCCCGCCACTTCCGCCCAGCGCGCTGACGCACGGCCTTTTCCGGCCGTGAGGTAGGACGGTTCCGGTGAGAAAGCTGGATTCCAATTGGACACTCAGTAATTTAAAGCGTCTGGCGTTCCAGAGACCAGTGAGCGGGCGACTTTTCCGGCTTGCTCCTTTGCCCTTAAGAAAGATGGCTGCTATGTCTACTTGAAAAGCGAGGTCGGCGCTAGAAGAATCCATCTTTGTTGTAGGCAAGCTAGCTTCTGGGACAACATTTAAGTTAGAAAATGAAACAGATTTTCTCCGAATTCAGTTTGTTCATGTGGAGTCCCAGCCTGTAGCTGAGGAGGAATCTTCCCGCGACTACAGCCCACTTCACTATTCATTTACCTGTTTTTGAAAAAGGATTTTTTCCGAAGGTTGCACAAATGCCTTTTCTTTCTTTCTCTTTTTGTTTTTCTTGGGGATATGAAGCTCCAGTCTGTTGCAGGGCTCTCTGTTTTGGTGGTGTTAGTGGCTACGAGTATAGCATTGGTCTTGGCAAAAACGTAGGCACTTGGATACCTATGGCGTTATGAAACAAGCAAAAGTTGGAAAAAAAGAAACAACTGCTCAGCATTGTCGGGCATCTAAAAAGCCGAGGCTAGGAACTGACATGGCTGTGCAGGTAAAGGCAAGCAGCGTACACACGATCTAAGTTCGATCCCTGTAGCCCACAAGGTGAAAGGCCAGAACAGACTTCTGTGAGTTGTTCCCTGATCTCTACATGTGCAAGCGCGCACATTAGTGAGTGTAAAAGGAAGAGAGATGCTCAACAAAGTTGCTAAGGCTGTCAGGGCGGAGTTAATAATCACGGATTATGAAATTCCCTTTCGTGAGGGTTGTGCATTTGTGTTTGGCTGACTTTTCTTTTTTCTTTTTTCTTTTTTCTTTTTTTTGGCAGGTTGTACAGGTTTATTTTTTCCAATACCAATGAGACATACAAGAGCAGCACTTTTCTGAGCAGCCCCATGGACCAGACCATTGTCAAGTTTCACTTCTGAGAAGGATTGTTATTCTTTGAGGCTAACCTGGTCTACAGAGTTAGTTGGTTCCAGGACAACCAAGGCTACACAGAGAAACCCTGTCTTGAAAAACAAAAACAAAAAAAAACCAAAAATCCAAAAAGGTTATTTTTCTCCCTCCTCTCCCAATGTTAAGTACCTGCCTGCCTAGTGTAAGGCCTGGGTTTATCTTCAGCATTACAAATAAAGAATATCAAAAGTTGTGGCTCCTCCTTCCTTTCTTGGTGCCTAAACTATATGCATAAGTAGATAACCTACAATGCAATTGCATCCAGTCTTCTCTTTTTTCTTTCTTTCTTTCTTTTTTTTTTTTTTGTTTTGTTTTTTGTTTTTTGAGACAGGGTTTCTCTGTAGCTTTGGAGCCTGTCCTGGAACTAGCTTTTGTAGACCACGCTGGCCTCGAACTCAAAAAGATCCGCCTGCCTCTGCCTCCCGAGTGCTAGGATTAAAGGCCACACCACCACCGCACGGCTTTCTTTTTTTTCTCTCTCTCTCTTTTTTGTCTTTTTTGTGCTTTTTTGTGGGTTTGACATCTTCCTCTTCAGAGACCTCAGGAGAACTTAATGGAGGCATATTAGCACCACAGCCCTTCTCCTGGCTCTCTGGTCACGTCATCCACATCTTCTGATTCCTGAGGAGCCCGGTAGTTTGACACATGGTCCACATGGATAGGTCTTCCTTTATTCTTAATTCCATTCAAATTGTTAACAGCCAGAACTGTGCTCCTCTGATCTTCATAGCACAGGAAACAGAATTGATTGGATTTCCCAGGTTTCTTGTCTCTCACAAGATTTAAATGTTGACAACCTCCCCATATTGACACAGATGATGTCTCCTTCTGCGAGTTCTGAAAGAAGCCCTCCAAGAAAGCCAGGCGCTGTCCTTGCACTCCGAGTGCCAAGACCCTTTTCTGCCACCCAAGCTGAACCTCTCATTCAGTTCCTTGATCAGCTTCACCTTGGTTAAAGGGTTCATATTCGCGCCTTTGCGCTCCTCTCTCAAACCATCATAAGTAAATCTTTTTAAAAAACATAATTCATAACAACAATTAAACATCTATCATTTTACCCAGAGTTAAGTGTTGACCTCACCTCACATCAAGGAAATATTTCTTTGCAAGAGAGTCAGCAAGCCTGGCGATGGTGGCGCACGCCTTTAATCCCAGCACTCGGGAGGCAGAGGCAGGTGGATCTCTGTGAGTTCGAGACCAGCCTGGTCTACAGAACTAGTTCCAGGACAGGCTCCAAAGCCACAGAGAAACCCTGTCTCGAAAAACCAAAAAAAAAAAAAAAAAAAAAGATAGAGTCAGCCAGCTCCAGTGGCATAAGCCTTGAATCCCAGCACTGAGGAGGCAGAGGCAGAAAGATCTCTGAGTTTGAGGCCAGGCCCGGTCTACAAGCAAGTTCCAAGACAGCCAGGGCTACACATACATCTACAAAATATTCCCAAACCTAAGGCTCAGAGATCATTGCCGAAGAGAGGGCAGACAGGTTCAAAGAGCAGGGAAATCAGGGAACTTTGCTATGAGTGTGTCTCCTAGGAATGTCAGAAGCTACACCCATAAAGTCTCACCAGCAGCTGAACATCCCAACTTCATAATTTATTACCTGTCTTAACTTTGCTTTCAACTTGTGACCCTCCAAGTGCTAGGATTCTGGGAGTGGACCACCATGCCCAGCTTCTAGCAGTTCAGTGCTTTCTTGTTGCTGCTATTGCTGCTTTGTAACCAGATCTTATATAACCTAGCATTTCTCAAACTCCTGATCCTCCTGGCTCCTCCTCCTAAACGCCGAAATTAGGTGTCACCACTGTTGCCAGCAGCCTCCTCTGAGAAAGAAACACATTCTCTTGCTAAGCCCACACTAACCCTTGGTACAGTAAGGACTGATGGACAACAGACATTTCTGCCTCAATGAGCTGACTGTGCTGCTTCTTATCAAGTAGAGGCTTGTTGTGCTCCGGTCTACTTCCTGTCCTGCTCCCTGTCTGTCTTCTCCTTGGTAAAATATTACATGAAACTCTGTAAGTTCTAGATCAACCTGGTGGCCCTCTATCAGGAAAACAAACATTAAAAAAAAAGGATGTCCCATAATACCTGGCTCAATTATTTTAAATCTATCTATCTATCTATCTATCTATCTATCTATCTATCTATCATCTATCTATCTATCTATTTATTATCTATCTATCATTTATTTATTTTGCCCAACCTGGCTAAAAAAAAAAAAAAACAATTAAAAACAGAACTAAGATGCCCTTGTTTCAGTTTCCCGATCTCCTGTTTCCACCGCACTCAGCCCTTCTTTACAGTGAGACTTTTGTTTATTCTGTATGTATGCATGCCTGAGTGAGTTTTGCATACTACCTGCAAGCAAGGGCTTTGAGATGCCAGAAGGCATCAGATCTCCTGGAACTGAAGATATAGTCTTAGTTAGGGTTTCTATCGCTGCAATGAAACACCAAGACCAAAGTTGGGGAAGAAAGGGGTTATTAGGCTTACAGTTCAGTCTTGTTATTTATTGCTGAAGGAAGTCAGGACAGGGACTCAAAACAGGGCAGGATCCTGGAGGCAGGAGCTGATGCAGGGGCCATGGAGATGAATTGCTTACTGGCTTGCTTCCCCTAGGCCACTCAGTAACCTTATAGAATCCAGGACCACCAGTCCACAGATGGCACCATGGACAGGGCCCTCCCTCAATGATCACTAAATGAGAAAAGACCTTACAACTGGATCTCACTCTGGTGACTCTAGCTTATGTCAAATTGACATACAAAACCAGCCAGTACACAGGCAGTTGTGAGTCACCTGATGTGGGTGCTGGAACTCGAACCCAGGTCCTCTATAGGAGCCATCTCTCCAGCCTCTCAGCTTTGTAGCTTTAGGGACAATAGTATTGAAAATGCCTTTACAATTTTTCTATAAATCTGAAAGTATTCCAAAATTTAGGAAGCAGAAGAGAAGGAGAGAGAGAGAACAACACACTCTCTCCTGGCATTGGAGCTGTCATGCCATGAACAAATCAGGGGAGAGTTTTTTCTAGCAAATCTTGACAATAAAGATAGTGACTTTACCTTACTGGTTACTTTTTTTTTCTCCAGACAGAGTTACTCTGTGAAACAGTCCTGGCTCTCCTCACTCTGTAGACCAGGCTGGCCTGAAACTCACAGAGATTTCAGCTTCCCTAGTGCTGGGATTAAAGTGTGCACCACCACCGCCAGGCACTGCTAGTTACTTTTTATGTCAGCTTGACATAGGCTAGGGCCACCTGGGAAGAAGTAATCTTAAGACAATGTCTCCGTAGTATTGGATGTAGGCAACTGTATAAGAGGATTTCTTTTCTATCTTTCTCTCTCTCTTTTTTTTAAGGGTGTTTTCTTGATTTGATGGTTGATGTGGGAGGGCCCAGCCCACTGTGGGTGATGCCATCTCCGGGCAGGTGGTCTTAGCTGCTATAAGAAAACAGGCCAAGCCAGGCCGCAGTGGCACACGCCTTTAATCCCAGCACTTGGGAAGCAGAAGCAGAAGCAGGTGGATCTCTGTGAGCTCTAGGCCAACCTGGTCTACAAGAGCTAGTTCAAGACAGGCTCCAAAGCTACAAAAAAAAAAAAAAAAAAAAAAAAAAAAAACTGCATTCGGAAAAAAAGAAAAAAGAGAGTAAGTTGAGTCAGGTAGCAGTGGCGCAGACCTTAATTTCAGCACTCAGGAGGCAGAGGCAGGAGGATCTCTGAGTTTGGCCAGCCTGGTCTACAGAGCAAGTTTTGGACAACCAAAGCTACACAGAAAAACGTGTCTCAAACACACACACACCAGAGGGGGGGGAGAAGAAGAAGAAGAAGAAGAAGAAGAAGAAGAAGAAGAAGAAGAAGAAGAAGAAGAAGAAGAAGAAGAAGAAGAAGAAGAAGAAGA